>NC_068431.1:6957457-6997457 GCF_023373465.1 Oncorhynchus keta
TCATCACACTCGCTCTCCCTCTCTCGCACTCGCTCTCCCTCTCTCTCTCCTCAGGGCTTCAACTCAGGGCCAACAGGTCTGTCTCATGTTCTCCAGCTCAGGGAGTCAGTAGGAGTCTGAGGTGATTAGACAAGTTCAAACAGCAACACTTCCTCTGAACCGTGTGAACTTCCTGTCCCCGTCAGAGAGCTGTGTCAACAACAAAGGGACGGTTCGTGGGGAAAAGATGAGTTCGCCGGCCGCCTGTCTGATGCAGACCGCCTATCATTAGCGTGGGTATGAGAGTTGTAGTGTGTGTGTGTGTGTGTGTGCACGCATCGGAGTGAGTGTGTACGGAAGTCTGGGATTGTGTGAATGTGTGTGTGCCGCAACGCATTATATTTTACAATGAACTACTTCCTCCACTAACAGAACTACTTCCTCCACTAACAGAACTACTTCCTCCACTAACAGAACTACTTCCTCCACTAACAGAACTACTTCCTCCACTAACAGAACTACTTCCTCCACTAACAGAACTACTTCCTCCACTAACAGAACTACTTCCTCCACTAACAGAACTACTTCCTCCACTAACAGAACTACTTCCTCCACTAACAGAACTACTTCCTCCACTAACAGAACTACTTCCTCCACTAACAGAACTACTTCCTCCACTAACAGAACTACTTCCTCCACTAACAGAACTACTTCCTCCACTAACAGAACTACTTCCTCCACTAACAGAACTACTTCCTCCACTAACAGAACTACTTCCTCCACTAACAGAACTACTTCCTCCACTAACAGAACTACTTCCTCCACTAACAGAACTACTTCCTCCACTAACAGAACTACTTCCTCCACTAACAGAACTACTTCCTCCACTAACAGAACTACTTCCTCCACTAACAGAACTACTTCCTCCACTAACAGAACTACTTCCTCCACTAACAGAACTACTTCCTCCACTAACAGAACTACTTCCTCCACTAACATAACTACTTCCTCCACTAACAGAACTACTTCCTCCACTAACAGAACTACTTCCTCCACTAACAGAACTACTTCCTCCACTAACAGAACTACTTCCTCCACTAACAGAACTACTTCCTCCACTAACAGAACTACTTCCTCCACTAACAGAACTACTTCCTCCACTAACAGAACTACTTCCTCCACTAACATAACTACTTCCTCCACTAACATAACTACTTCCTCCACTAACAGAACTACTTCCTCCACTAACAGAACTACTTCCTCCACTAACAGAACTACTTCCTCCACTAACAGAACTACTTCCTCCACTAACAGAACTACTTCCTCCATTAACAGAACTACTTCCTCCACTAACAGAACTACTTCCTCCACTAACAGAACTACTTCCTCCACTAACAGAACTACTTCCTCCACTAACAGAACTACTTCCTCCACTAACAGAACTACTTCCTCCACTAACAGAACAACTTCCTCCACTAACAGAACTACTTCCTCCACTAACAGAACTACTTCCTCCACTAACAGAACTACTTCCTCCATTAACAGAACTAGTTCCTCCATTAACAGAAGAGAACTACTTCCTCCATTAACCGAAGATAACTACTTCCTCCTCTAACAGAAGAGAACTACTTCCTCCACTAACATAACTACTTCCTCCACTAACATAACTACTTCCTCCATTAACAGAAGAGAACTACTTCCTCCATTAACAGAACTACTTCCTCCATTAACAGAAGAGAACTACTTCCTCCATTAACAGAATATAACTACTTCCTCCACTAACAGAAGAGAACTACTTCCTCCACTAACAGAAGATAACTACTTCCTCCTCTAACAGAACTACTTCCTCCACCAACAGAACTACTTCCTCCATTAACAGAACTACTTCCTCCACCAACAGAACTACTTCCTCCACCAACATAACTACTTCCTCCACTAACATAACTACTTCCTCCACTAACAGAACTACTTCCTCCATTAACAGAACTAGTTCCTCCATTAACAGAAGAGAACTACTTCCTCCATTAACAGAAGAGAACTACTTCCTCCATTAACAGAAGAGAACTACTTCCTCCAATAACAGAAGAGAACTACTTCCCCCATTAACAGAAGAGAACTACTTCCTCCACTAACAGAACTAGTTCCTCCATTAACAGAACTAGTTCCTCCATTAACAGAAGATAACTACTTCCTCCTCTAACAGAAGATAACTACTTCCTCCTCTAACATAACTACTTCCTCCACTAACAGAAGATAACTACTTCCTCCTTTAACAGAAGTGAACTACTTCCTCCACTAACAGAACTACTTCCTCCACTAACAGAACTACTTCCTCCTCTAACAGAAGATAACTACTTCCTCCTCTAACAGAAGATAACTACTTCCTCCTCTAACATAACTACTTCCTCCACTAACAGAAGATAACTACTTCCTCCTCTAATAGAAGAGAACTACTTCCTCCTCTAACAGAACTACTTCCTCCACTAACATTTACATTTACATTTAAGTCATTTAGCAGACGCTCTTATCCAGAGCGACTTACAAACTAACAGAAGAGAACTACTTCCTCCTCTAATAGAAGGGAACTACTTCCTCCACTACTCTTTGGTCTGCGTCAGCCAGCTGTACCCTATTGCGTGATTGTATTTATGTTAATAAAGGATGTGAAACAATGTGAATGTTTACTGGCTGTACATATTGTACACAGGCCTACATTCATTCATATGGGCAGGGATGTTTACATTTCAGCCATTTAACAGACTATCTTATCCAGAGCCACTACAGTACTGAGTCATTTAACAGACTCTCTGATCCAGAGGCACTACAGTAGAGAGAATCCATTTTCATACTTTCTTCACACTGGTCCCCCGTGGGAATCGAACCTACAACCCTGGCGTTACAAACACCATGCTCGACCAACTGAGCCACACGGGACGTACACTCAATCACGTTTATTGACAAAGCCCTTCTTACAGTACAAACAGCTGAAACCACAACGTGCTGTACAGAAACCCAGCCTAAAACCCCTAGACAACAACGCAGATGTCGAAGCCCTGTGATGTAACACTAGACACGTTTACTGCAGCTTTTCATTAAATCACATATGGCTATAAATATTGTATATACACAGTACATTCATTCATATGGGCAGACTATTGGATATATATATAGCCTACAGAATTTGGTTCAGTTCTAAAATGCATTTGTTGACATGGGAAGAATAGTGTATATACTAATATAGTTATATAAAGGCTGAAGGCTAAAAGCAACCTATATTATATCAAGGCCTGTATGTATTTGCTATAGTTTGTTTTTGTTTTAAATAATGTATTTCCTCCACAAATACCACGGTCCGCAACTTGGTCGGTTTCTTCCTGTGTCTCCGGGCTTCTCTCCTTCTAATCCCACCATTCTCTGATACCAGATAACTTGGAGACAACCTGTCATCACCCAGTCCACAGTTGTTGTTGTTTTTTTTTACCTTAATTTAACCAGGCGAGTCAGTTAAGAACTATTTATTATTTACAGTGACGGCCTAGGAACAGTGGGGTTAACTGGTCTAGGAACAGTGGGGTTAACTGGTCTAGGAACAGTGGAACAGTGGGGTTAACTGGTCTAGGAACAGTGGGGTTAACTGGTCTAGGAACAGTGGAACAGTGGGGTTAACTGGTCTAGGAACAGTGGAACAGTGGGTTAACTGGTCTAGGAACAGTGGAACAGTGGGTTAACTGACCTAGGAACGGTGGGTTAACTGGCCTAGGAACAGTGGGTTAACTGGCCTAGGAACAGTGGGGTTAACTGCCTTGTTCAGGGGCAGAACAACAGATTTGTACCTTGTCAGCTCGAGGATTCGATCCAGCAACCTTTACGGTTACTAGTCCAAAGCTCTAACCACTAGCCTACCCTGCCGACACTGTGCACAATTATTTAGGCCTCCCTATAGACTAGTGTGTAGACCTCCCTATAGACTAGTGTGTAGACCTCCCTATAGACTAGTGTGTAGACCTCCCTATAGACTAGTGTGTAGACCTCCCTATAGACTAGTGTGTAGACCTCCCTATAGACTAGTGTGTAGACCTCCCTATAGACTAGTGTGTAGACCTCCCTATAGACTAGTGTGTAGACCTCCCTATAGACTACTGTGTAGACCTCCCTATAGACTAGTGTGTAGACCTCCCTATAGACTAGTGTGTAGACCTCCCTATAGACTAGTGTGTAGACCTCCCTATAGACCTCCCTATAGACTAGTGTGTAGACCTCCCTATAGACTACTGTGTAGACCTCCCTATAGACCTCCCTATAGACTAGTGTGTAGACCTCCCTATAGACCTCCCTATAGACTAGTGTGTAGACCTCCCTATAGACTACTGTGTAGACCTCCCTATAGACCTCCCTATAGACTAGTGTGTAGACCTCCCTATAGACCTCCCTATAGACTAGTGTGTAGACCTCCCTATAGACTACTGTGTAGACCTCCCTATAGACCTCCCTATAGACTAGTGTGTAGACCTCCCTATAGACCTCCCTATAGACTAGTGTGTAGACCTCCCTATAGACTACTGTGTAGACCTCCCTATAGACTAGTGTGTAGACCTCCCTATAGACTAGTGTGTAGACCTCCCTATAGACTACTGTGTAGACCTCCCTATAGACCTCCCTATAGACTAGTGTGTAGACCTCCCTATAGACTACTGTGTAGACCTCCCTATAGACTAGTGCTCAACACCCAACAATATTTTCCTTTCCATTATTGAGGACATTTAAAATGACAAAATGAACAGGTTATGAAATACCATGTCAAAAAACTATTAAAATAAAAAACCTAGATCTATATTGTCGTCACTGATGTCAATGAATGAACGGTGGGCGATCGAATTGCACTTGATTGAATTTTAATGACGTCAATAGCAAACAAAAGTTATAAATGTATGGCTAAAAAAATAGACGGGTTTCAGAAGAAAGTTCTTTGTTTCTGGTCATTTTGAGCCTGTAATCGAACACACAAATGCTGATGCTCCAGATACTCAACTAGTCTAAAGAAGGCCAGTTTTATTGCTTCTTTAATCAGAACAACAGTTTTCAGCAGTGCTAACATACTTGCAAAAGGGTTTTCTAATGATCAATTATCCTTTTAAATTGATAAACTTGGATTAGCTAACACAACGTGCCATTGGAACACAGGAGTGATGGTTGCTGATAATGAACCTCTGTACCTCTATGTAGATAGTCCTTAAACAATTATCTGTTTCCAACTACAATAGTCATTTACAACATTAACAATGTCTACACTGTATTTCAGAGAGATCAGTTTTCTATTGGATAGACAGCTAGGTACACACACACACACACACACACACACACACACACACACACACACACACACACACACACACACACACACACACACACACACACACACACACACACACACACACACACACACACACACACACACTTGGGAAACCTATATTCTAATTCTCAGACTATAACTTGACACATTTTATTCAATCAAAACAAAGTTATATTTGATGATCCATAACTTAAAGGTGAGAATTCTCCAGAAAGAGACTGAAGGTATCAGCCCCTGACTGGTAATGAATGATTGGTGTAACCTTGACTCCAACCGAAAACACTCTCCCTGGGTTTGCAATGCAGTGCACCTGGTAAAGTCCAATCAGATGACAGACTGATACCAGGAAGTCCTGACTGAGGAAAACTGCACTTTTTTTTTTGTTATTCTACAGAACCATCTGGTAAATTGGGTCTCGTCTCTCTCCTCACAGGCCCTTTTCATCTCCTTCCAAATGCTTCAGGAACAGTAGGATTGCCGCTTTAGCCCTGTCAAGAGGCCTGGCCTGTGTATGAGCCAGACAGACAGACATACAGCCATCCAGCCAGACAGCCATCCAGCCATACATACAGCCAGACCAGACAGACAGCCATCCAGCCAGACCAGACAGACAGCCATCCAGCTAGACCAGACAGACAGCCATCCAGCCAGACCAGACAGACAGCCATCCAGCCATACATACAGCCAGACCAGACAGACAGCCATCCAGCCAGACCAGACAGACAGCCATCCAGCTAGACCAGACAGACAGCCATCCAGCCAGACCAGACAGACAGAGAGCCATCCAGCCAGCCCAGACAGACAGCCATCCAGCCAGACCAGACAGAAAGACAGCCATCCAGCCAGACCAGACAGACAGCCATCCAGCCAGACCAGACAGACAGCCATCCAACCAGACCAGACAGACAGCCATCCAGCCAGACCAGACAGACAGACAGACAGCCATCCAGCCAGACCAGACAGACAGCCATTCAGCCAGACCAGACAGACAGCCATCCAGCCAGACCAGACAGACAGCCATCCAGCCAGACCAGACAGACAGCCATCCAGCCAGACCAGACAGACAGCCATCCAGCCAGACCAGACAGACAGACAGACAGCCATCCAGCCAGACCAGACAGACAGCCATCCAGCCAGACCAGACAGACAGACAGCCATCCAGCCAGACCAGACAGACAGCCATCCAGCCAGACCAGACAGACAGACAGCCATCCAGCCAGACCAGACAGACAGCCATCCAGCCAGACCAGACAGACAGCCATCCAGCCAGACCAGACAGACAGCCATCCAGCCAGACCAGACAGACAGACAGCCATCCAGCCAGCAAGGTGAGTGTTAACAGTGTTAACAGCAAGGTGAGTGTTAACAGTAAGGTGAGTGTTAACAGCAAGGTGAGTGTTAACAGTAAGGTGAGTGTTAACAGCAAGGTGAGTGTTAACAGTAAGGTGAGTGTTAACAGCAAGGTGAGTGTTAACAGCAAGGTGAGTGTTAACAGTGTTAACAGTGTTAACAGCAAGGTGAGTGTTAACAGCAAGGTGACCATAAGTGAGACGGGTGCAGTTAACAAGAGAGACCAGCAGGGGGTGCAGTGTTCCAACCAATTTCCACAGCCTGGACTTCCGAGCACTTGAGATGGACTTGAAGACCAGGGACGGACACACATTACTAAGCCCCTGACCTGCCTGTGTGACAAACACACATTACTGCACCACGGACCGGCCTGTGTGACAAACACGCATTACTGCACCACGGACCTGCCTGTGTGACAAACACACATTACTGCACCACGGACCTGCCTGTGTGACAAACACACATTACTAAACCCCTGACCTGCCTGTGTGACAAACACACATTACTAAACCCCTGACCTGCCTGTGTGACAAACACGCATTACTGCACCACGGACCTGCCTGTGTGACAAACACACATTACTAAACCCCTGACCTGCCTGTGTGACAAACACACATTACTAAACCCCTGACATGCCTGTGTGACAAACACACATTACTAAACCCCTGACATGCCTGTGTGACAAACACACATTACTAAGCCCCTGACCTGCCTGTGTGACAAACACACATTACTGCACCACGGACCTGCCTGTGTGACAAACACACATTACTGCAAAACGGACCGGCCTGTGTGACAAACACACATTACTAAACCCCTGACCTGCCTGTGTGACAAACACACATTACTAAGCCCCTGACCTGCCTGTGTGACAAACACACATTACTGCATCACGGACCTGCCTGTGTGACAAACACACATTACTGCACCACGGACCTGCCTGTGTGACAAACACACATTACTAAGCCCCTGACCTGCCTGTGTGACAAACACACATTACTAAACCCCGGACCTGCCTGTGTGACAAACACACATTACTGCACCACGGACCGGCCTGTGTGACAAACACACATTACTGCACCACGGACCTGCCTGTGTGACAAACACACATTACTGCACCACGGACCTGCCTGTGTGACAAACACACATTACTGCACCACGGACCTGCCTGTGTGACAAACACACATTACTGCACCACGGACCTGCCTGTGTGACAAACACACATTACTAAACCCCTGACCTGCCTGTGTGACAAACACACATTACTAAGCCCCTGACCTGCCTGTGTGACAAACACACATTACTAAGCCCCTGACCTGCCTGTGTGACAAACACTCATTACTAAACCCCTGACCTGCCTGTGTGACAAACACACATTACTGCACCACAGACCTGCCTGTGTGACAAACACACATTACTAAGCCCCTGACCTGCCTGTGTGACAAACACACATTACTAAACCCCTGACCTGCCTGTGTGACAAACACACATTACTAAACCCCTGACCTGCCTGTGTGACATACACGCATTACTGCACCACGGACCTGCCTGTGTGACATACACACATTACTGCACCACGGACCGGCCTGTGTGACAAACACACATTACTGCACCACGGACCTGCCTGTGTGACAAACACACATTACTGCACCACGGACCTGCCTGTGTGACAAAAACGCATTACTGCACCACGGACCTGCCTGTGTGACAAACACACATTACTAAACCCCTGACCTGCCTGTGTGACAAACACGCATTACTGCACCATGGACCTGCCTGTGTGACAAACACACATTACTAAACCCCTGACCTGCCTGTGTGACAAACACACATTACTAAACCCCTGACCTGCCTGTGTGACAAACACACATTACTAAACCCCTGACCTGCCTGTGTGACAAACACACATTACTAAGCCCCTGACCTGCCTGTGTGACAAACACACATTACTGCACCACGGACCGGCCTGTGTGACAAACACACATTACTAAGCCCCTGACCTGCCTGTGTGACAAACACGCATTACTGCACCACGGACCGGCCTGTGTGACAAACACACATTACTGCATCACGGACCTGCCTGTGTGACAAACACACATTACTGCACCACGGACCTGCCTGTGTGACAAACACACATTACTAAGCCCCTGACCTGCCTGTGTGACAAACACACATTACTGCACCACGGACCGGCCTGTGTGACAAACACACATTACTAAGCCCCTGACCTGCCTGTGTGACAAACACACATTACTAAACCCCTGACCTGCCTGTGTGACAAACACACATTACTGCATCACGGACCTGCCTGTGTGACAAACACACATTACTGCACCACGGACCTGCCTGTGTGACATACACACATTACTGCACCACGGACCGGCCTGTGTGACAAACACACATTACTGCACCACGGACCTGCCTGTGTGACAAACACACATTACTGCACCACGGACCTGCCTGTGTGACAAACACACATTACTGCACCACGGACCGGCCTGTGTGACAAACACACATTACTAAACCCCTGACCTGCCTGTGTGACAAACACGCATTACTAAGCCCCTGACCTGCCTGTGTGACAAACACACATTACTAAGCCCCTGACCTGCCTGTGTGACAAACACTCATTACTAAACCCCTGACCTGCCTGTGTGACAAACACACATTACTGCACCACAGACCTGCCTGTGTGACAAACACACATTACTAAACCCCTGACCTGCCTGTGTGACAAACACGCATTACTGCACCACGGACCTGCCTGTGTGACAAACACACATTACTAAACCCCTGACCTGCCTGTGTGACAAACACACATTACTGCACCACAGACCTGCCTGTGTGACAAACACACATTACTAAGCCCCTGACCTGCCTGTGTGACAAACACACATTACTAAACCCCTGACCTGCCTGTGTGACAAACACGCATTACTGCACCACGGACCTGCCTGTGTGACAAACACACATTACTAAACCCCTGACCTGCCTGTGTGACAAACACACATTACTGCATCACGGACCTGCCTGTGTGACAAACACACATTACTAAACCCCTGACCTGCCTGTGTGACAAACACGCATTACTGCACCACGGACCTGCCTGTGTGACAAACACACATTACTAAACCCCTGACCTGCCTGTGTGACAAACACACATTACTAAACCCCTGACCTGCCTGTGTGACAAACACACATTACTAAACCCCTGACCTGCCTGTGTGACAAACACACATTACTGCACCACGGACCTGCCTGTGTGACAAACACGCATTACTAAACCCCTGACCTGCCTGTGTGACAAACACGCATTACTAAACCCCTGACCTGCCTGTGTGACAAACACGCATTACTGCACCACAGACCTGCCTGTGTGACAAACACACATTACTGCACCACGGACCTGCCTGTGTGACAAACACACATTACTGCACCACGGACCTGCCTGTGTGACAAACACACATTACTGCACCACAGACCTGCCTGTGTGACAAACACGCATTACTGCACCACAGACCTGCCTGTGTGACAAACACGCATTACTGCACCACGGACCTGCCTGTGTGACAAACACGCATTACTAAACCCCTGACCTGCCTGTGTGACAAACACGCATTACTAAACCCCTGACCTGCCTGTGTGACAAACACACATTACTGCACCACGGACCTGCCTGTGTGACAAACACACATTACTGCACCCCTGACCTGCCTGTGTGACAAACACACATTACTGCACCACGGACCTGCCTGTGTGACAAACACACATTACTGCACCACGGACCTGCCTGTGTGACAAACACACATTACTAAGCCCCTGACCTGCCTGTGTGACAAACACACATTACTGCACCACAGACCTGCCTGTGTGACAAACACACATTACTAAGCCCCTGACCTGCCTGTGTGACAAACACACATTACTAAACCCCTGACCTGCCTGTGTGACAAACTCACATTACTGCATCACGGACCTGCCTGTGTGACAAACACACATTACTGCACCACGGACCTGCCTGTGTGACAAACACACATTACTAAACCCCTGACCTGCCTGTGTGACAAACACGCATTACTAAGCCCCTGACCTGCCTGTGTGACAAACACACATTACTGCACCACGGACCTGCCTGTGTGACAAACACGCATTACTGCACCACGGACCTGCCTGTGTGACAAACACACATTACTGCACCACGGACCTGCCTGTGTGACAAACACACATTACTAAACCCCTGACCTGCCTGTGTGACAAACACACATTACTGCACCACGGACCTGCCTGTGTGACAAACACACATTACTAAACCCCTGACCTGCCTGTGTGACAAACACACATTACTGCACCACGGACCGGCCTGTGTGACAAACACACATTACTGCATCTCGGACCTGCCTGTGTGACAAACACGCATTACTGCACCACGGACCTGCCTGTGTGACAAACACACATTACTGCACCACGGACCTGCCTGTGTGACAAACACACATTACTAAGCCCCTGACCTGCCTGTGTGACAAACACGCATTACTAAACCCCTGACCTGCCTGTGTGACAAACACACATTACTGCACCACGGACCTGCCTGTGTGACAAACACCCATTACTAAACCCCTGACCTGCCTGTGTGACAAACACACATTACTGCACCACGGACCTGCCTGTGTGACAAACACACATTACTGCACCACGGACCTGCCTGTGTGACAAACACACATTACTAAACCCCTGACCTGCCTGTGTGACAAACACACATTACTGCATCACGGACCTGCCTGTGTGACAAACACACATTACTGCACCACGGACCTGCCTGTGTGACAAACACACATTACTGCACCACGGACCTGCCTGTGTGACATACACACATTACTGCACCACGGACCGGCCTGTGTGACAAACACACATTACTGCACCACGGACCTGCCTGTGTGACAAACACACATTACTGCACCACGGACCTGCCTGTGTGACATACACACATTACTGCACCACGGACCGGCCTGTGTGACAAACACACATTACTGCACCACGGACCTGCCTGTGTGACAAACACACATTACTGCACCACGGACCTGCCTGTGTGACAAACACGCATTACTGCACCACGGACCTGCCTGTGTGACAAACAGCATTACTGCACCACGGACCTGCCTGTGTGACAAACACACATTACTGCACCACGGACCTGCCTGTGTGACAAACACACATTACTGCACCACGGACCGGCCTGTGTGACAAACACACATTACTAAACCCCTGACCTGCCTGTGTGACAAACACGCATTACTAAGCCCCTGACCTGCCTGTGTGACAAACACACATTACTAAGCCCCTGACCTGCCTGTGTGACAAACACACATTACTGCACCACAGACCTGCCTGTGTGACAAACACTCATTACTAAACCCCTGACCTGCCTGTGTGACAAACACTCATAACTAAACCCCTGACCTGCCTGTGTGACAAACACTCATTACTAAACCCCTGACCTGCCTGTGTGACAAACACACATTACTGCACCACAGACCTGCCTGTGTGACAAACACACATTACTAAGCCCCTGACCTGCCTGTGTGACAAACACACATTACTAAACCCCTGACCTGCCTGTGTGACAAACTCACATTACTGCATCACGGACCTGCCTGTGTGACAAACACACATTACTGCACCACGGACCTGCCTGTGTGACAAACACACATTACTAAGCCCCTGACCTGCCTGTGTGACAAACACACATTACTGCACCACGGACCTGCCTGTGTGACAAACACGCATTACTGCACCACGGACCTGCCTGTGTGACAAACACACATTACTGCACCACGGACCTGCCTGTGTGACAAACACACATTACTAAGCCCCTGACCTGCCTGTGTGACAAACACACATTACTAAACCCCTGACCTGCCTGTGTGACATACACACATTACTGCACCACGGACCGGCCTGTGTGACAAACACACATTACTGCACCACGGACCTGCCTGTGTGACAAACACACATTACTGCACCACAGACCTGCCTGTGTGACAAACACACATTACTGCACCACGGACCTGCCTGTGTGACAAACACACATTACTGCACCACGGACCTGCCTGTGTGACAAACACACATTACTGCACCACGGACCTGCCTGTGTGACAAACACACATTACTGCACCACGGACCTGCCTGTGTGACAAACACACATTACTGCACCACGGACCTGCCTGTGTGACAAACACACATTACTGCACCACGGACCGGCCTGTGTGACAAACACACATTACTAAACCCCTGACCTGCCTGTGTGACAAACACGCATTACTAAGCCCCTGACCTGCCTGTGTGACAAACACACATTACTAAGCCCCTGACCTGCCTGTGTGACAAACACACATTACTAAACCCCTGACCTGCCTGTGTGACAAACACGCATTACTGCACCACAGACCTGCCTGTGTGACAAACACGCATTACTAAACCCCTGACCTGCCTGTGTGACAAACACGCATTACTGCACCACAGACCTGCCTGTGTGACAAACACACATTACTGCACCACGGACCTGCCTGTGTGACAAACACACATTACTGCACCACGGACCTGCCTGTGTGACAAACACACATTACTGCACCACAGACCTGCCTGTGTGACAAACACGCATTACTGCACCACAGACCTGCCTGTGTGACAAACACGCATTACTGCACCACGGACCTGCCTGTGTGACAAACACGCATTACTAAACCCCTGACCTGCCTGTGTGACAAACACGCATTACTAAACCCCTGACCTGCCTGTGTGACAAACACACATTACTGCACCACGGACCTGCCTGTGTGACAAACACACATTACTGCACCCCTGACCTGCCTGTGTGACAAACACACATTACTGCACCACGGACCTGCCTGTGTGACAAACACACATTACTGCACCACGGACCTGCCTGTGTGACAAACACACATTACTAAGCCCCTGACCTGCCTGTGTGACAAACACACATTACTGCACCACAGACCTGCCTGTGTGACAAACACACATTACTAAGCCCCTGACCTGCCTGTGTGACAAACACACATTACTAAACCCCTGACCTGCCTGTGTGACAAACTCACATTACTGCATCACGGACCTGCCTGTGTGACAAACACACATTACTGCACCACGGACCTGCCTGTGTGACAAACACACATTACTAAACCCCTGACCTGCCTGTGTGACAAACACGCATTACTAAGCCCCTGACCTGCCTGTGTGACAAACACACATTACTGCACCACGGACCTGCCTGTGTGACAAACACGCATTACTGCACCACGGACCTGCCTGTGTGACAAACACACATTACTGCACCACGGACCTGCCTGTGTGACAAACACACATTACTAAACCCCTGACCTGCCTGTGTGACAAACACACATTACTGCACCACGGACCTGCCTGTGTGACAAACACACATTACTAAACCCCTGACCTGCCTGTGTGACAAACACACATTACTGCACCACGGACCGGCCTGTGTGACAAACACACATTACTGCATCTCGGACCTGCCTGTGTGACAAACACGCATTACTGCACCACGGACCTGCCTGTGTGACAAACACACATTACTGCACCACGGACCTGCCTGTGTGACAAACACACATTACTAAGCCCCTGACCTGCCTGTGTGACAAACACGCATTACTAAACCCCTGACCTGCCTGTGTGACAAACACACATTACTGCACCACGGACCTGCCTGTGTGACAAACACCCATTACTAAACCCCTGACCTGCCTGTGTGACAAACACACATTACTGCACCACGGACCTGCCTGTGTGACAAACACACATTACTGCACCACGGACCTGCCTGTGTGACAAACACACATTACTAAACCCCTGACCTGCCTGTGTGACAAACACACATTACTGCATCACGGACCTGCCTGTGTGACAAACACACATTACTGCACCACGGACCTGCCTGTGTGACAAACACACATTACTGCACCACGGACCTGCCTGTGTGACATACACACATTACTGCACCACGGACCGGCCTGTGTGACAAACACACATTACTGCACCACGGACCTGCCTGTGTGACAAACACACATTACTGCACCACGGACCTGCCTGTGTGACATACACACATTACTGCACCACGGACCGGCCTGTGTGACAAACACACATTACTGCACCACGGATCTGCCTGTGTGACAAACACACATTACTGCACCACGGACCTGCCTGTGTGACAAACACGCATTACTGCACCACGGACCTGCCTGTGTGACAAACAGCATTACTGCACCACGGACCTGCCTGTGTGACAAACACACATTACTGCACCACGGACCTGCCTGTGTGACAAACACACATTACTGCACCACGGACCGGCCTGTGTGACAAACACACATTACTAAACCCCTGACCTGCCTGTGTGACAAACACGCATTACTAAGCCCCTGACCTGCCTGTGTGACAAACACACATTACTAAGCCCCTGACCTGCCTGTGTGACAAACACACATTACTGCACCACAGACCTGCCTGTGTGACAAACACTCATTACTAAACCCCTGACCTGCCTGTGTGACAAACACTCATAACTAAACCCCTGACCTGCCTGTGTGACAAACACTCATTACTAAACCCCTGACCTGCCTGTGTGACAAACACACATTACTGCACCACAGACCTGCCTGTGTGACAAACACACATTACTAAGCCCCTGACCTGCCTGTGTGACAAACACACATTACTAAACCCCTGACCTGCCTGTGTGACAAACTCACATTACTGCATCACGGACCTGCCTGTGTGACAAACACACATTACTGCACCACGGACCTGCCTGTGTGACAAACACACATTACTAAGCCCCTGACCTGCCTGTGTGACAAACACACATTACTGCACCACGGACCTGCCTGTGTGACAAACACGCATTACTGCACCACGGACCTGCCTGTGTGACAAACACACATTACTGCACCACGGACCTGCCTGTGTGACAAACACACATTACTAAGCCCCTGACCTGCCTGTGTGACAAACACACATTACTAAACCCCTGACCTGCCTGTGTGACATACACACATTACTGCACCACGGACCGGCCTGTGTGACAAACACACATTACTGCACCACGGACCTGCCTGTGTGACAAACACACATTACTGCACCACAGACCTGCCTGTGTGACAAACACACATTACTGCACCACGGACCTGCCTGTGTGACAAACACACATTACTGCACCACGGACCTGCCTGTGTGACAAACACACATTACTGCACCACGGACCTGCCTGTGTGACAAACACACATTACTGCACCACGGACCTGCCTGTGTGACAAACACACATTACTGCACCACGGACCTGCCTGTGTGACAAACACACATTACTGCACCACGGACCGGCCTGTGTGACAAACACACATTACTAAACCCCTGACCTGCCTGTGTGACAAACACGCATTACTAAGCCCCTGACCTGCCTGTGTGACAAACACACATTACTAAGCCCCTGACCTGCCTGTGTGACAAACACACATTACTAAACCCCTGACCTGCCTGTGTGACAAACACGCATTACTGCACCACAGACCTGCCTGTGTGACAAACACTCATTACTAAACCCCTGACCTGCCTGTGTGACAAACACACATTACTGCACCACAGACCTGCCTGTGTGACATACACACATTACTAAGCCCCTGACCTGCCTGTGTGACATACACACATTACTAAGCCCCTGACCTGCCTGTGTGACAAACACACATTACTAAACCCCTGACCTGCCTGTGTGACAAACACACATTACTAAACCCCTGACCTGCCTGTGTGACAAACACACATTACTAAACCCCTGACCTGCCTGTGTGACAAACACACATTACTAAACCCCTGACCTGCCTGTGTGACAAACTCACATTACTGCATCACGGACCTGCCTGTGTGACAAACACAAATTACTAAGCCCCTGACCTGCCTGTGTGACAAACACACATTACTAAACCCCTGACCTGCCTGTGTGACAAACTCACATTACTAAACCCCTGACCTGCCTGTGTGACAAACACGCATTACTGCACCACGGACCTGCCTGTGTGACATACACACATTACTGCACCACGGACCTGCCTGTGTGACAAACACACATTACTGCACCACGGACCTGCCTGTGTGACAAACACACATTACTGCACCACGGACCGGCCTGTGTGACAAACACACATTACTGCACCACGGACCTGCCTGTGTGACAAACACACATTACTGCACCACGGACCTGCCTGTGTGACAAACACGCATTACTGCACCACGGACCTGCCTGTGTGACAAACAGCATTACTGCACCACGGACCTGCCTGTGTGACAAACACACATTACTGCACCACGGACCGGCCTGTGTGACAAGCACACATTACTAAACCCCTGACCTGCCTGTGTGACAAACACGCATTACTAAGCCCCTGACCTGCCTGTGTGACAAACACACATTACTAAGCTCCTGACCTGCCTGTGTGACAAACACTCATTACTAAACCCCTGACCTGCCTGTGTGACAAACACACATTACTGCACCACAGACCTGCCTGTGTGACAAACACACATTACTAAGCCCCTGACCTGCCTGTGTGACAAACACACATTACTAAACCCCTGACCTGCCTGTGTGACAAACACACATTACTGCACCACGGACCTGCCTGTGTGACAAACACACATTACTAAGCCCCTGACCTGCCTGTGTGACAAACACACATTACTAAACCCCTGACCTGCCTGTGTGACAAACACACATTACTGCACCACGGACCTGCCTGTGTGACAAACACGCATTACTGCACCACGGACCGGCCTGTGTGACAAACACACATTACTAAACCCCTGACCTGCCTGTGTGACAAACACGCATTACTGCACCACGGACCTGCCTGTGTGACAAACACACATTACTGCACCACGGACCTGCCTGTGTGACAAACACGCATTACTGCACCACGGACCTGCCTGTGTGACAAACACACATTACTGCACCACGGACCTGCCTGTGTCCCTTGCTTAAAGTGGGGCACAACACCCCTCCCACACACACATACACATGCACTCGCACAATCAGAAGCATAACCAAACACTCCGATTGGCCAGAGTAGAGCTCGGCTACCTGACCCGAATCCAACAGACCCAACGTTATACATCGGGTTAAGTACGGGTAGGGTCTGTTATTTCATCAATAGCTAGGGTACGGGTAGGGTCTGTTATTTCATCAATAGCTAGGGTACGGGTAAAGCCTGTTTTCCATCAATAGCTAGGGTACGGGTAGGGTCTGTTATTTCATCAATAGCTAGGGTACGGGTAGGGTCTGTTATTTCATCAATAGCTAGGGTACGGGTAGGGTCTGTTATTTAATCAATAGCTAGGGTACGGGTAGGGTCTGTTATTTCATCAATAGCTAGGGTACGGGTAAAGCCTGTTTTCCATCAATAGCTAGGGTATGGGTAAATCCTGTTTTTCCATCAATAGCTAGGGTATGGGTAAAGCCTGTTTCTCCATCAATAGCTAGGGTATGGGTAAAGCCTGTTTTTCCATCAATAGCTAGGGTATGGGTAAATCCTGTTTCTCCATCAATAGCTAGGGTACGGGTAAATCCTGTTTTTCCATCAATAGCTAGGGTATGGGTAAATCCTGTTTTTCCATCAATAGCTAGGGTACGGGTAAATCCTGTTTTTCCATCAATAGCTAGGGTACGGGTAAATCCTGTTTTTCCATCAATAGCTAGGGTACGGGTAAATCCTGTTTCTCCATCAATAGCTAGGGTACGGGTAAAGTCTGTTTTTCCATCAATAGCTAGGGTATGGGTAAATCCTGTTTTTCCATCAATAGCTAGGGTATGGGTAAATCCTGTTTTTCCATCAATAGCTAGGGTACGGGTAAATCCTGTTTTTCCATCAATAGCTAGGGTACGGGTAAATCCTGTTTTTCCATCAATAGCTAGGGTACGGGTAAATCCTGTTTCTCCATCAATAGCTAGGGTACGGGTAAATCCTGTTTTTCCATCAATAGCTAGGGTACGGGTAAATCCTGTTTCTCCATCAATAGCTAGGGTATAGGTAAATCCTGTTTTTCCATCAATAGCTAGGGTATGGGTAAATCCTGTTTCTCCATCAATAGCTAGGGTACGGGTAAATCCTGTTTTTCCATCAATAGCTAGGGTATGGGTAAATCCTGTTTTTCCATCAATAGCTAGGGTATAGGTAAATCCTGTTTTTCCATCAATAGCTAGGGTACTTTGAAAATGAGCCGTTTGCTCGAGCTCTGCTGTGCAGGACAGTCATATCTGACTAAGATCATAACATGGTGTCAGAAGTACCTCGTCAAATATAAGACAGGAGAGATTACTTCACAGAAAATAATGTTACTTGAGTTTTGCCGGAGTTTAGAGTGACCAAAAGTAGCCGACAGCTGACTGCTCTCTCATGTCTCTTGGTTTCGTCGAGCAGAGCCAAAGATGTGTGTAAATGTTCCTCTCTATGGTTCCTCCATTAATTGGCCAATGGGATTCCTATCTCCTCCTTTCCCTAATATCTCTGGCAGAGCAGCCCCGAGCGGAGCCGTTGCTATGGATACACAGACTCGGAGCTGCAATGAGCAGAGTGCATACAGAGCGAGCTGCCCGCATACACAGGGAGATCTAGTGACGGACGGACAGAGAGCAGCAGCTAATGGATTAACTAAAGTAGGATGTTATTTCTGATGTCGGCGTTGGGGGGCCGGTAGTGTTGCAGGGATGGACAGGCCTCGGGGTTAAATGTCATGCCCGTGCAGGGCTCTAGCACAGAGGGGTCAGATAGTCCCCCCTTATAGGTTAGATTTATAGTCGCTCACGATCGTTGTCTTTCTCCTAAGAAACACGTATCCCCCAGCTCCTACATCAACACCTCAGATCTCTCATCTATGGTGTCCGACAAGCAATCTGGCTTGAGACACAAACAGCAGGAAGTGATAGAGTTGATCGGTCACGAGGATGTCTGTCCTGTACGATATGAGCAAGATGAGAGCATTCTGAGAGACACTCAACAGCACTGCAGCCTCTAACCAGGAAGTAAAACGTGAATGACACAGCAAAATGACCATGTTCCATCTCTATTGGCTGTTTGTGTCCAGTGTCACAATGCCTTCAATACAAGCAACAAGTGTTTACAGAGACAGTTTGGAGACGATGACCTGTGTCCTCCCCTTCTCAGTTCTTCCACAGGTTTAGCATCTCTGCCACGCACGCACGCACGCACGCACGCACGCACGCACGCACACACACACACACACACACACACACACACAAAAACACACAAGAACACACAAGCTCCACTCCATCACCCCCAGGACCACATTATCAATTTCAAAGCTCTAGGTTAACATAAACACAGCGCTTCCCTGTCAACACAAGTTGCAGGCTCAGTAACCCATGTGTTTGTTAGTGTATCACTGATCCCTCTTTTCCTAGAGACTGGGGCCACAGCACAGTGTGTCCTACAGGCTTCCTCTGCCCTCCCTCTCTGCTGCCCCTTATTAGTCATCTCTCTCTCTCTCTCTTTGGCAGCAGTAGCAGTAGCAGTAGTATAGTAGTAATAGTAGCAGTAGCAGTATAGTAGTAGCAGAAGTAGTAGTAGAAGCAATAACAGTATAGTACTAGTAGTATAGTACTAGTAGTACTAGTAGTAGTAGTACCAATAGTAGTAGTATTAGTACTAGTAGTGGTAGTAGTATAATAGTAGTAGTAGTATAATAATAGTAGTAGTAGTAGTAGTATTAGTACTAGTAGTGGTAGTAGTATAATAGTAGTAGTACCAATAGTAGTAGTATTAGTACTAGTAGTGGTAGTAGTATAATAGTAGTAGTAGTAGTAGTAGTATTAGTACTAGTAGTGGTAGTAGTATAATAGTAGTAGTAAAGCAGTGGTAGTAGTAGCAGTATTAGTAATAGTAGTAGTAGTAGTAGTATATCAGTAGTATAATAGTATACTAGTAGTAGTATAATAGTAGTAGTAAAGCAGTGGTAGTAGTAGCAGTATATCAGTAGTAGTATAATAGTATACTAGTAGTAGTATAGTAGTAGTAGTAATAGTACTAGTATAATAATAGTAGTAGTAGTAGTATAATAGTATACTAGTAGTAGTATAGTAGTAGTAGTAGTAGTAATAGTACTAGTATATCAGTAGTAGTATAATAGTATGCTAGCAGTAGTATAATAGAGGTAGTAGTAGTAGTATATCAGTAGTAGTATAATAGTATACTAGTAGTAGTATAATAGTAGTAGTAGTAGTAGTAGTATAATAGTAGTAGTAGTAGCAGTAGTAGTATAATAGTAGTAGTATAATAGTCATAGTAGTAGCAGTAGCAGTAGTATAATAGTAGCAGTAGTAATAGTAGCAGTAGTAGTATAATAGTAGTAGTAGTAGCAGTAGTAGTAGTAGTATAATAGTAGTAGTATAATAGTAGTAGTAGTAATAGTAGTATAATAGTAGTAGTAGTAGTAGTAGTAGTAGTATAATAGTAGTAGTAGTAAGTAGTAGTAGTATAATAGTAGTAGTATAATAGTAGTAGTAGTATAATAGTAGTAGTAGTAATAGTAGTAGTAGTATAATAGTAGTAGTAGTAATAGTAGTAGTAGTATAATAGTAGTAGTAGTAATAGTAGTAGTAGTAATAGTAGTAGTAGTATAATAGTAGTAGTAGTAATAGTAGTAGTAGTATAATAGTAGTAGTAGTATAATAGTAGTAGGTGTATAATAGTAGTAGTAGTATAATAGTAGTAGTAGTAATAGTAGTAGTAGTATGTATTCTAGTAGGAGATAAGGTCCTCCAGAGTGAGATTACTGGGAAATATAGAGGTAATCGAGCCTTCTCCAATTCACACGATCCATCCCCAAAAATATGCAAGTTGGAGGAAAGTGGAGAGAGGGAGGGACGTAGCCTATGGAGGAGGCAGACGTCTGTACAGTGGAGGCAGGGCAGGCGAGAGAGAGCGCGAGTGGTGGTGAGTGGTGGTGAGTGGTGGTGGTGGTGGTGGTGAGTGAGTGAGTGGTGGTGGTGGTGGTGAGTGGTGGTGGTGGTGGTGAGTGAGTGGTGGTGAGTGGTGAGTGAGAGAGAGAGAGAGAGAGAGAGAGAGAGAGAGAGAGAGAGAGAGAGAGCAGAGGAAAATGTTGATGGAATGGGTGGATCTGAGGAACGGGCCCGTGCCGTCCTCTGTAACCAGCCTTGCCTTTAGAGCTGCTCTCTGTCTCTTCATCTCCTCCTCCTTCTCTCCCCTAAAAGTCCCTAACCACCCGGCCACATCACATCAGACAGACGCCTATGTACCAACACACCAGTATGAGCCATGACCAAGCCTGAAATGCAGCAGGCAGCCATCTCTTTCTCGGCTGGATACTGGTGAGGGGGCCATGCTCTAACGTTTGGACTCGTGTCATGAGATCAGACCCTGTTAAGGAGAGAAGAGATGAGCTATAGGCCCTCCTGTGTGGCTCAGTTGGTAAGAGCATGACGCTAGGAACAACATGGTTGTGGGTTCGACTCCCATTGGGGCCCCAAATACTCAAATGTATGCACTCAAAGTACTGTAAGTTGCTTTGGGTAAAAACTTACTTTCACAATACACCCCAATACACACACACACACACACACACACACACACACACACACACACACACACACACACACACACACACACACACACACACACACACACACACAGTCCAAGTTCCTCTCTCTCCATATGACCTCTACTCCAGACATCCTCCAACCCGTCCCGGAGGAACTATAGCAGGTCAAGTCAAGACCTTAAAAGGTGATAGTTACTGTGGGTGAGTGTGATGGGGTTTAGATGGGAGTTTTTCCTAGCCACCGTGCTTCTACATCTGCATTGCTTGCTGTTTGGGGTTTAAAGGCTGGGTTTCTGTTCAGCACTTTGAGACATCAGCTGATGTACGAAGGGCTTTATAAATAAATGTGATTGATTGATCGTTGACAGTTACTGAGACTGTCTGGGGAGCCTAACATAATGTAGTGGAATGCTGCAGGGTAACTAACACTTGGGGAGACAGAGAGATCAGGTTTCTATTGGGTAGACAGCTAGGTACACACACACACACACACACACACACACACAGACAGCACCACACTACTAAATACGTCCTCATATGGATAGACAATCTGGATTAAATCAATACCAAAACGTACACATGTCCTTTGATAGGTCAGATTATCCACAGTGACAGTGAGTGTTTATGTGGCTTTAACATTAGCTCGCTGTTCTTCCATTGGAAATCCCCACCCTGCATTGGGGTGAGTGAGACATGTTTTGGGTAATTGAAGAGGATGGAGAGAATTATGGGAGAAAAACACATCAAGATGGACCCAAGTGCTGACGTCTTCAAATGAGCTCTCTCTTTTCCCCGCTCTCTCTTTATCTCTCTTTTCCGCCCTCTCTCTTTATCTCTCTTTTCCCCGCTCTCTCTTTATCTCTCTTTTCCCCGATCTCTCCTTTATCTCTCTTTTCCCCCCTCTCTCTTTATCTCTCTTTTCTTCTCTCCCCCCTCTCTCTTTATCTCTCTTTTCCCCGCTCTCTCTTTATCTCTCTTTTCCCCGCTCTCTCCTTTATCTCTCTTTTCCCCCCTCTCTCTTTATCTCTCTTTATCTCTCTTTTCCCCGCTCTCTCCTTTATCTCTCTTTTCCCCCCTCTCTCTTTATCTCTCTTTTCTTCTCTCCCCCCTCTCTCTTTATCTCTCTTTTCCCCGCTCTCTCTTTATCTCTCTTTTCTTCTCTCCCCCCTCTCTCTTTATCTCTCCTTTCCCCTCTCTCTCTCTATATCTATTTTCCTCTCCCCCTCTCTCTTTATCTCTCTTTTCCTCTCTCCCCCCTCTCTCTTTTCCTATCTCCCCCTCTCTCTCTTTTCCTCTCTCCCCCTCTCTCTTCTTCTTCTTCTCTCTCTCCCCCTCTCTACTTCTTCTTCTCTCTCCCCCCTCTCTCTTCTTCTTCTCTCTCTCCCCCCTCTCTCTTCTTCTTCTTCTCTCTCTCCCCCTCTCTCTTCTTCTTCTTCTCTCTCTCCCCCGCTCTCTTCTTCTTCTCTCTCTCCCCCCTCTCTCTTCTTCTTCTTCTCTCTCACTCCCCCCCTCTTTCTTCTTCTCTCTCTCTCCCCCTCTCTCTTCTTCTCCTTCTTCTCACTCCCCCCCTCTCTTTTCTTCTTCTCTCTCTCACCCCCTCTGTCTTCTTCTTCTCCTCTCTCCCCCCTCTCTTCTTCTTCTTCTTCTTCTTCTTCTCTCCCCCCCCCCCTCTCTTCTTCTTCTCTCTCTCCCCCCTCTCTCTCCACCCCCTCTGTCTTCTTCTTCTCCCCCCTCTCTCTTCTTCTTCTCTCTCCCCCCTCTCTCTTCTTCTTCTTCTCTCTCTCCCCCTCTCTCTTCTTCTTCTCTCTCCCCCTCTCTCTTCTTCTCTCTCTCTCCCCTCTCTTCTTCTTCTTCTTCTTCTCTCTCTCCCCCCTCTCTCTTCTTCTTCTTCTCTCTCTCTCTCCCCCCTCTCTCTTCTTCTTCTTCTCTCTCTCTCACCCCCTCTCTCTTCTTCTTCTCTCTCTCTCTCTCTCCCCTCTCTCTTCTTCTTCTTCTTCTTCTCTCTCTCTCTCCCCCCTCTCTCTTCTTCTTCTCTCTCTCTCTCCCCCCTCTCTCTTCTTCTTCTCTCCCCCCTCTCTTCTTCTTCTCCTCTCTCCCCCCCTCTCTCTTCTTCTTCTCTCCCCCCTCTCTCTTCTTCTTCTTCTCTCTCTCCCCCTCTCTCTTCTTCTTCTTCTCTCTCCCCCCTCTCTCTTCTTCTCTCTCTCCCCCCCTCCCTCTCTCTTCTTCTCTCTCCCCCCTCTCTCTTCTTCTTCTCTCCCCCCTCTCTTCTTATTCTCCCTCTCCCGCTCTCTTCTTCTTCTTCTCTCTCCCCCCCTCACTCTTCTTCTTCTCTCTCCCCCCTCTCTCGTGTTCTTCTTCTCTCTATCCCCCCTCTCTCTTCTTCTTCTTCTCTCTCTCCCCCATCTGTCTTCTTCTTCTTCCCTCTCTCTCCCCCCTGTCTCTTCTTCTTCTCTCTCTCTCCCCCTCTCTCCTCTTCTTCTCTCTCTCCCCCTCTCTCTTCTTCTTCTTCTTCTTCTCTCTCCCCCCCTCTCTTTTCTTCTTCTCTCTCTCACCCCTCTGTCTTCTTCTTCTCTCTCTCCCCCCTCTCTCTTCTTCTTCTTCTCTCTATTCTTCTTCTTCTCTCTCTCCCCCTCTCTTCTTCTTCTTCTCTCTCTCCCCCCTCTCTCTTCTTCTTCTTCTCTCTCTCTCTCCCCCTCTCTCTTCTTCTTCTCTCTCTCTCCCCTCTCTCTTCTTCTTCTCTCTCTCTCCCCCCCTCTCTCTTCTTCTTCTCTCTCTCTCCCCTCTCTCTTCTTCTTCTCTCTCTCTCTCTCTCTCCCCCCTCTCTCTTCTTATTCTTCTCTCTCTCTCTCCCCCTCTCTCTTATTCTTCTTCTCTCCCCCCTCTCTCTTCTTCTTCTTCTCTCTCTCTCCCTCTCTCTTCTTCTTCTCTCTCTCTCCCCCCTCTCTCTTCTTCTTCTCTCTCTCTCCCCTCTCTCTTCTTCTTCTCTCTCTCTCTCTCCCCCCTCTCTCTTCTTCTTCTTCTCTCTCTCTCCCCCCTCTCTCTTCTTCTTCTCTCTCTCTCCCCCCCTCTCTCTTCTTCTTCTCTCTCTCTCCCCCCCTCTCTCTTCTTCTTCTCCCCCCTCTCTCTTCTTCTTCTTCTTCTCTCTCCCCCCTCTCTCTTCTTCTTCTTCTTCTCTCTCTCTCCCCTCTCTCTTTTCTTCTTCTCTCTCTCCCCCTCTCTCTTCTTCTTCTTCTCTCTCTCTCCCCCTCTCTCTTCTTCTTCTCTCTCTCCCCCTCTCTCTTCTTCTCTCTCCCCCTCTCTCTTCTTATTCTTCTCCCCCCTCTCTCTTCTTCTTATTCTCTCTCTCTCCCCTCTCTCTCTTCTTCTTCTCTCTCTCCCCCCTCTCTCTTCTTCTCTCTCTCCCCCCTCTCTTCTTCTTCTCTCTCTCCCCCCTCTCTCTTTTTCTTCTTCTCTCTTCTCCCTCTCTTCTTCTTCTTCTCTCTCTCCCCCCTCTCTCTTCTTCTTATTCTCTCTCCCCCTCTCTCTTCTTCTTCTTCTCTCTCTCCCCCATCTCTCTTCTTCTTCTCTCTCTCACCCCCTCTGTCTTCTTCTTCTCCTCTCTCCCCCTCTCTCTTCTTCTTCTTCTTCTTCTTCTTCTTCTCTCTCTCCCCCCTGTCTTCTTCTTCTCCTCTCTCCCCCTCTCTCTTCTTCTTCTTCTCTCTCTCCCCCACTCTTCTTCTTTTTCTTCTTCTTCTTCTCCTCTCTCCCCTCTCTCTTCTTCTTCTTCTTCTTCTCTCTCCCCCCTCTCTTCTTCTTCTTCTTCTTCTTCTTCTTCTCCTTCTTCTCTCTCTCCCCTCTCTCTTCTTCTTCTTCTTCTTCTCTCTCCCCCTCTCTTCTTCTTCTTCTTCTTCTCCTTCTTCTCTCTCTCCCCTTCTCTCTTCTTCTTCTTCTCTCTCTCCCCTCTCTCTTCTTCTTCTTCTTCTTCTCTCTCTCCCCTTCTCTCTTCTTCTTCTTCTTCTTCTTCTTCTTCTTCTCTCTCCCCCCTCTCTTCTTCTTCTTCTTCTTCTCCTTCTTCTCTCTCTCCCCCTCTGTCTTCTTCTTCTTCTCTCTCTCCCCTCTCTCTTCTTCTTCTTCTTCTTCTCTCTCTCCCCTTCTCTCTTCTTCTTCTTCTCTCTCTCCCCCTCTCTTCTTCTTCTTCTCCTCTCTCCCCTTCTCTCTTCTTCTTCTTCTCTCTCTTCCCTCTCTCTTCTTCTTCTTCTTCTTCTCTCTCCCCCCTCTCTTCTTCTTCTTCTTCTTCTCCTTCTTCTCTCTCCACCTCTCTCTTCCCTCTCTCTCTCCCCCTCTGTCTTCTTCTTCTTCTCTCTCTCCCCTCTGTCTTCTTCTCTCTCTCCCCCTCTCTCTTCTTCTCTCTCTCCCCTCTGTCTTCTTCTTCTTCTCTCTCTCCCCCTCTCTCTTCTTCTCTCTCTCCCTCCATGTGACTCAGCACCACTCCATCCCTCTGCTCCACAGAGGAACCCATAATCAGTCCTGTGTCTTTTTCGTAGGAGAGACGGAGTCATGAAGAAGCACGGGCCAATTAAAAAGGACTAATTAAAGCCCTGGGTTGTTACAGTTGCTCTTTCTGCATGTGAATACGACCCAAAACGACGGCCTTGACAACACTAGATGTGGATATGACCCAAAACAACAGCCTTGACAACACTAGATGTGGATATGACCCAAAACAACAGCCTTGACAACACTAGATGTAAATACGACCCAAAACGACGGCCTTGACAACACTAGATGTGGATATGACCCAAAACGACAGCCTTGACAACACTAGATGTAAATACGACCCAAAACAACAGCCTTGACAACACTAGATGTGGATATGACCCAAACAACAGCCTTGACAACACTAGATGTGGATATGACCCAAAACAACAGCCTTGACAACACTAGATGTGAATATGACCCAAAACAACAGCCTTGACAACACTAGATGTGGATTTGACCCAAAACAACAGCCTTGACAACACTGAATGTGAATATGACCCAAAACAACAGCCTTGACAACACTAGATGTGGATATGACCCAAAACAACAGCCTTGACAACACTAGATGTGGATATGACCCAAAACAACAGCCTTGACAACACTGAATGTGAATATGACCCAAAACAACAGCCTTGACAACACTAGATGTGGATATGACCCAAAACAACAGCCTTGACAACACTAGATGTGGATATGACCCAAAACAACAGCCTTGACAACCCTATCAAATCAAATCAAATCAAATGTATTTATATAGCCCTTCGTACATCAGCTGATATCTCAAAGTGCTGTACAGAAACCCAGCCTAAAACCCCAAACAGCAAACAATGCAGGTGTAAAAGCACGGTGGCTAGGAAAAACTCCCTAGAAAGGCCAAAACCTAGGAAGAAACCTAGAGAGGAACCGGGCTAGATGTGAATATGACCCAAAACAACAGCCTTGACAACACTAGATGTGAATATGACCCAAAACAACAGCCTTGACAACACTAGATGTGAATATGACCCAAAACACCAGCCTTGACAACACTAGATGTGGATATGACCCAAACAACAGCCTTGACAACACTAGATGTGGATATGACCCAAAACAACAGCCTTGACAACACTAGATGTGGATATGACCCAAAACAACAGCCTTGACAACACTAGATGTGAATATGACCCAAAACAACAGCCTTGACAACACTAGATGTGAATATGACCCAAAACAACAGCCTTGACAACACTAGATGTGGATATGACCCAAAACAACAGCCTTGACAACACTAGATGTGAATATGACCCAAAACAACAGCCTTGACAACACTAGATGTGAATATGACCCAAAACAACAGCCTTGACAACACTAGATGTGGATATGACCCAAACAACAGCCTTGACAACACTAGATGTGGATATGACCCAAAACAACAGCCTTGACAACACTAGATGTGAATATGACCCAAAACAACAGCCTTGACAACACTAGATGTGGATATGACCCAAACAACAGCCTTGACAACACTAGATGTGAATACGACCCAAAACAACAGCCTTGACAACACTAGATGTGGATATGACCCAAAACAACAGCCTTGACAACACTAGATGTGGATATGACCCAAAACAACAGCCTTGACAACACTAGATGTGGATATGACCCAAAACAACAGCCTTGACAACACTAGATGTGAGATATGACCCAAAACAACAGCCTTGACAACACTAGATGTGGATATGACCCAAAACAACAGCCTTGACAACACTAGATGTGGATATGACCCAAAACAACAGCCTTGACAACACTAGATGTGGATATGACCCAAAACAACAGCCTTGACAACACTAGATGTGGATATGACCCAAACAACAGCCTTGACAACACTAGATGTGGATATGACCCAAAACAACAGCCTTGACAACACTAGATGTGGATATGACCCAAAACAACAGCCTTGACAACACTAGATGTGGATATGACCCAAAACAACAGCCTTGACAACACTAGATGTGGATATGACCCAAAACAACAGCCTTGACAACACTAGATGTGGATATGACCCAAAACAACAGCCTTGACAACACTAGATGTGGATATGACCCAAAACAACAGCCTTGACAACACTAGATGTGGATATGACCCAAAACAACAGCCTTGACAACACTAGATGTGGATATGACCCAAAACAACAGCCTTGACAACACTAGATGTGGATATGACCCAAAACAACAGCCTTGACAACACTAGATGTGAATATGACCCAAAACAACAGCCTTGACAACACTAGATGTGGATATGACCCAAAACAACAGCCTTGACAACACTAGATGTGGATATGACCCAAAACAACAGCCTTGACAACACTAGATGTGGATATGACCCAAAACAACAGCCTTGACAACACTAGATGTGGATATGACCCAAAACAACAGCCTTGACAACACTAGATGTGGATACAACACTAGACCCAAAACAACAGCCTTGACAACACTAGATGTGGATATACCCAAAACAACAGCCTTGACAACACTAGATGTGAATATGACCCAAAACAACAGCCTTGACAACACTAGATGTGGATATGACCCAAAACAACAGCCTTGACAACACTAGATGTGAATATGACCCAAAACAACAGCCTTGACAACACTAGATGTGGATATGACCCAAACAACAGCCTTGACAACACTAGATGTGGATATGACCCAAAACAACAGCCTTGACAACACTAGATGTGGATATGACCCAAAACAACAGCCTTGACAACACTAGATGTGGATATGACCCAAAACAACAGCCTTGACAACACTAGATGTGAATATGACCCAAAACAACAGCCTTGACAACACTAGATGTGGATATGACCCAAAACAGCAGCCTTGACAACACTAGATGTGGATATGACCCAAAACAACAGCCATGACAACACTAGATGTGAATACAACCCAAAACAACAGCCTTGACAACACTAGATGTGAATATGACCCAAAACAACAGCCTTGACAACACTAGATGTGAATATGACCCAAAACAACAGCCTTGACAACACTAGATGTGAATATGACCCAAAACAACAGCCTTGACAACACTAGATGTGAATATGACCCAAAACAACAGCCTTGACAACACTAGATGTGAATATGACCCAAAACAACAGCCTTGACAACACTAGATGTGGATATGACCCAAAACAACAGCCTTGACAACACTAGATGTGGATATGACCCAAAACAACAGCCTTGACAACACTAGATGTGGATATGACCCAAAACAACAGCCTTGACAACACTAGATGTGGATCTGACCCAAAACAACAGCCTTGACAACACTAGAAATGACCCAAAACAGCCTTGACAACACTAGATGTGGATATGACCCAAAACAACAGCCTTGACAACACTAGATGTGGATATGACCCAAAACAACAGCCTTGACAACACTAGATGTGGATATGACCCAAAACAACAGCCTTGACAACACTAGATGTGGATATGACCCAAAACAACAGCCTTGACAACACTAGATGTGGATATGACCCAAAACAACAGCCTTGACAACACTAGATGTGGATATAAAACAACAGCCTGACCCAAAATATGACAAAACAGCCTTGACAACACTAGATGTGAATATGACCCAAAACAACAGCCTTGACAACACTAGATGTGGATATGACCCAAAACAACAGCCTTGACAACACTAGATGTGGATATGACCCAAAACAACAGCCTTGACAACACTAGATGTGGATATGAAAAACAAAACAGCCTATAGATGTGGATATGACCCAAAACAACAGCCTTGACAACACTAGATGTGGATATGACCCAAAACAACAGCCTTGACAACACTAGATGTGAATATGACCCAAAACAACAGCCTTGACAACACTAGATGTGAATATGACCCAAAACAACAGCCTTGACAACACTAGATGTGGATATGACCCAAAACAACAGCCTTGACAACACTAGATGTGAATATGACCCAAAACAACAGCCTTGACAACACTAGATGTGGATATGATGTGGATATGACCCAAAACAACAGCCTTGACAACACTAGATGTGGATATGACCCAAAACAACAGCCTTGACAACACTAGATGTGAATATGACCCAAAACACCAGCCTTGACAACACTAGATGTGGATATGACCCAAAACAACAGCCTTGACAACACTAGATGTGGATATGACCCAAAACAACAGCCTTGACAACACTAGATGTGAATATGACCCAAACAACAGCCTTGACAACACTAGATGTGGATATGACCCAAAACAACAGCCTTGACAACACTAGATGTGGATATGACCCAAAACAGCAGCCTTGACAACACTAGATGTGGATATGACCCAAAACAACAGCCTTGACAACACTAGATGTGATATGACCCAAAACAACAGCCTTGACAACACTAGATGTGGATATGACCCAAAACAACAGCCTTGACAACACTAGATGTGGATATGACCCAAAACAACAGCCTTGACAACACTAGATGTGGATATGACCCAAAACAACAGCCTTGACAACACTAGATGTGGATATGACCCAAAACAACAGCCTTGACAACACTAGATGTGGATATGACCCAAACAACAGCCTTGACAACACTAGATGTGGATATGACCCAAAACAACAGCCTTGACAACACTAGATGTGGATATGACCCAAAACAACAGCCTTGACAACACTAGATGTGGATATGACCCAAAACAACAGCCTTGACAACACTAGATGTGAATATGACCCAAAACAACAGCCTTGACAACACTAGATGTGAATATGACCCAAAACAACAGCCTTGACAACACTAGATGTGGATATGACCCAAAACAACAGCCTTGACAACACTAGATGTGGATATGACCCAAACAACAGCCTTGACAACACTAGATGTGGATATGACCCAAAACAACAGCCTTGACAACACTATCAAATCAAATCAAATCAAATCAAATTTGATTTATATAGCCAAAACAACAGCCTTGACATCAGCTGATATCTCAAAACAACAGCCTGCTGATGTGGATAAAACCCAGCCTAAAACCCCAAACAGCAATGCAGGTGTAAAAAACAACGGCCTGGCTAGAAAAACTCCCTAGAATATGACCCAAAACAACAGCCTTGACAACACTAGATGTGGAACCGGGACTAGATGTGGATATGACCCAAAACAACAGCCTTGACAACACTAGATGTGGATATGACCCAAAACAACAGCCTTGACAACACTAGATGTGGATATGACCCAAAACAACAGCCTTGACAACACTAGATGTGAATATGACCCAAAACAACAGCCTTGACAACACTAGATGTGAATATGACCCAAAACAACAGCCTTGACAACACTAGATGTGGATATGACCCAAAACAACAGCCTTGACAACACTAGATGTGGATATGACCCAAACAACAGCCTTGACAACACTAGATGTGGATATGACCCAAAACAACAGCCTTGACAACACTAGATCAAATCAAATCAAATCAAATCAAATTTGGATATGACCCAACATCAGCTGATATCTCAAAGTGCTGATATAGAAAAACCAGCCTAAAACCCCAAACAGCAAACAATGACAGGTGTAAAAAACAACAGCACGGTGGCTAGGAAATGACTCCCTAGAAAGGCCAAAACCTAGGAAGAAACCTTGACAACACTAGATGACAACAACAGCCTTGACTAGATGTGGATATGACCCAAAACAACAGCCTTGACAACACTAGATGTGGATATGACCCAAAACAACAGCCTTGACAACACTAGATGTGAATATGACCCAAAACAACAGCCTTGACAACACTAGATGTGAATATGACCCAAAACAACAGCCTTGACAACACTAGATGTGAATATGACCCAAAACAACAGCCTTGACAACACTAGATGTGAATATGACCCAAAACAACAGCCTTGACAACACTAGATGTGGATATGACCCAAAACAACAGCCTTGACAACACTAGATGTGGATATGACCCAAAACAACAGCCTTGACAACACTAGATGTGGATATGACCCAAAACAACAGCCTTGACAACACTAGATGTGGATATGACCCAAAACAACAGCCTTGACAACACTAGATGTGGATATGACCCAAAACAACAGCCTTGACAACACTAGATGTGGATATGACCCAAAACAACAGCCTTGACAACACTAGATGTGGATATGACCCAAAACAACGGCCTTGACAACACTAGATGTGGATATGACCCAAAACAACAGCCTTGACAACACTAGATGTGGATATGACCCAAAACAACGGCCTTGACAACACTAGATGTGGATATGACCCAAACAACAGCCTTGACAACACTAGATGTGAATATGACCCAAAACAACAGCCTTGACAACACTAGATGTGAATATGACCCAAAACAACAGCCTTGACAACACTAGATGTGGATATGACCCAAAACAACAGCCTTGACAACACTAGATGTGAATATGACCCAAAACAACAGCCTTGACAACACTAGATGTGAATATGACCCAAAACACCAGCCTTGACAACACTAGATGTGGATATGACCCAAACAACAGCCTTGACAACACTAGATGTGAATATGACCCAAAACAACAGCCTTGACAACACTAGATGTGAATATGACCCAAAACAACAGCCTTGACAACACTAGATGTGGATATGACCCAAAACAACAGCCTTGACAACACTAGATGTGAATATGACCCAAAACAACAGCCTTGACAACACTAGATGTGGATATGACCCAAAACAACAGCCTTGACAACACTAGATGTGGATATGACCCAAAACAACAGCCTTGACAACACTAGATGTGAATATGACCCAAAACACCAGCCTTGACAACACTAGATGTGGATATGACCCAAAACAACAGCCTTGACAACACTAGATGTGGATATGACCCAAAACAACAGCCTTGACAACACTAGATGTGAATACGACCCAAACAACAGCCTTGACAACACTAGATGTGGATATGACCCAAAACAACAGCCTTGACAACACTAGATGTGGATATGACCCAAAACAGCAGCCTTGACAACACTAGATGTGGATATGACCCAAAACAACAGCCTTGACAACACTAGATGTAGATATGACCCAAAACAGCAGCCTTGACAACACTAGATGTGGATATGACCCAAAACAACGGCCTTGACAACACTAGATGTGGATATGACCCAAAACAACAGCCTTGACACCACTAGATGTGGATATGACCCAAAACAACAGCCTTGACAACACTAGATGTGGATATGACCCAAAACAACAGCCTTGACAACACTAGATGTGGATATGACCCAAACAACAGCCTTGACAACACTAGATGTGGATATGACCCAAAACAACAGCCTTGACAACACTAGATGTGGATATGACCCAAAACAACAGCCTTGACAACACTAGATGTGGATATGACCCAAAACAACAGCCTTGACAACACTAGATGTGAATATGACCCAAAACAACAGCCTTGACAACACTAGATGTGAATATGACCCAAAACAACAGCCTTGACAACACTAGATGTGGATATGACCCAAACAACAGCCTTGAAAACACTAGATGTGGATATGACCCAAACAACAGCCTTGACAACACTAGATGTGGATATGACCCAAAACAACAGCCTTGACAACACTATCAAATCAAATCAAATCAAATCAAATTTATTTATATAGCCCTTCGTACATCAGCTGATATCTCAAAGTGCTGTACAGAAACCCAGCCTAAAACCCCAAACAGCAAACAATGCAGGTGTAAAAGCACGGTGGCTAGGAAAAACTCCCTAGAAAGGCCAAAACCTAGGAAGAAACCTAGAGAGGAACCGGGCTAGATGTGGATATGACCCAAAACAACAGCCTTGAAAACACTAGATGTGGATATGACCCAAACAACAGCCTTGACAACACTAGATGTGGATATGACCCAAACAACAGCCTTGACAACACTAGATGTGGATATGACCCAAAACAACAGCCTTGACAACACTAGATGTGGATATGACCCAAAACAACAGCCTTGACAACACTAGATGTGGATATGACCCAAAACAACGGCCTTGACAACACTAGATGTGAATACGACCCAAAACAACAGCCTTGACAACACTAGATGTGAATATGACCCAAAACAACAGCCTTGACAACAATAGATGTGGATATGACCCAAAACAACAGCCTTGACAACACTAGATGTGGATATGACCCAAAACAACAGCCTTGACAACACTAGATGTGAATATGACCCAAAACAACAGCCTTGACAACACTAGATGTGAATATGACCCAAAACAACAGCCTTGACAACACTAGATGTGGATATGACCCAAAACAACAGCCTTGACAACACTAGATGTGGATATGACCCAAAACAACAGCCTTGACAACACTAGATGTGAATATGACCCAAAACAACAGCCTTGACAACACTAGATGTGAATATGACCCAAAACAACAGCCTTGACAACACTAGATGTGGATATGACCCAAAACAACAGCCTTGACAACACTAGATGTGGATATGACCCAAAACAACAGCCTTGACAACACTAGATGTGGATATGACCCAAAACAACAGCCTTGACAACACTAGATGTGGATATGACCAAAAACAACAGCCTTGACAACACTAGATGTGGATATGACCCAAAACAACGGCCTTGACAACACTAGATGTGGATATGACCCAAAACAACAGCCTTGACAACACTAGATGTGGATATGACCCAAAACAACAGCCTTGACAACACTAGATGTGAATATGACCCAAAACAACGGCCTTGACAACACTAGATGTGAATATGACCCAAAACAACAGCCTTTGACAACACTAGATGTGGATACGACCCAAAACAACAGCCTTGACAACACTAGATGTGAATACGACCCAAAACAACAGCCTTGACAACACTAGATGTGGATACGACCCAAAACAACAGCCTTGACAACACTAGATGTGGATATGACCCAAAACAACAGCCTTGACAACACTAGATGTGAATATGACCCAAAACAACAGCCTTGACAACACTGAATGTGAATATGACCCAAAACAACAGCCTTGACAACACTAGATGTGGATATGACCCAAAACAACAGCCTTGACAACACTAGATGTGGATATGACCCAAAACAACAGCCTTGACAACACTATATGTGGATATGACCCAAAACAACAGCCTTGACAACACTAGATGTGAATATGACCCAAAACAACAGCCTTGACAACACTAGATGTGGATATGACCCAAAACAACAGCCTTGACAACACTAGATGTGGATATGACCCAAAACAACAGCCTTGACAACACTAGATGTGGATATGACCCAAAACAACAGCCTTGACAACACTAGATGTGGATATGACCCAAAACAACAGCCTTGACAACACTATATGTGGATATGACCCAAAACAACAGCCTTGACAACACTAGATGTGAATATGACCCAAAACAACAGCCTTGACAACACTGAATGTGAATATGACCCAAAACAACAGCCTTGACAACACTACATGTGGATATGACCCAAAACAACAGCCTTGACAACACTAGATGTGGATATGACCCAAAACAACAGCCTTGACAACACTAGATGTGAATATGACCCAAAACAACAGCCTTGACAACACTGTAGTAAATACACATAAAAGTATCAGCAGGGTTTTCTGTGATGTGGCACCACTCTCACAACAGCTTGTCATTGAGAGGCATAATTGTTACTTACTGTTTTACTTTCCCTTCAGAAAACAGGGAGCTGAAGCGTACTGTGATTGATGCCTGGAAGAAATGCATTGACAAAGGGTCCTCACAGAATAACAGGGTCTTGTGTGGGCTGTAATGTGAGGCAGTGAATGTCCAGGGAATGACTGATGACCGGGAGAGGGAGGAAGAAGAGGATGACTGATGACCGGGAGAGGGAGGAAGAAGAGGATGACTGATGACCGGGAGAGGGAGGAAGAAGAGGATGACTGATGACCGGGAGAGGGAGGAAGAAGAGGATGACTGATGACCGGGAGAGGGAGGAAGAAGAGGATGACTGATGACCGGGAGAGGGAGGAAGAAGAGGATGACTGATGACCTGGAGAGGGAGGAAGAAGAGGATGACTGATGACCGGGAGAGGGAGGAAGAAGAGGATGACTGATGACCGGGAGAGGGAGGAAGAAGAGGATGACGTAGAGGGAGGAAGAAGAGGATGACTGATGACCGGGAGAGGGAGGAAGAAGAGGATGACGTAGAGGGAGGAAGAAGAGGATGACGTAGAGGGAGGAAGAAGAGGATGACGTAGAGGGAGGAAGAAGAGGATGACGTAGAGGGAGGAAGAAGAGGATGACGTAGAGGGAGGAAGAAGAGGATGACGTAGAGGGAGGAAGAAGAGGATGGTAAAAGGGGAGGAAGAAGAGGATGGTAAAAGGGGAAGAAGAGGATGACGTAGAGGGAGGAAGAAGAGGATGGTAAAAGGGGAGGAAGAAGAGGATGACGTAGAGGGAGGAAGAAGAGGATGGTAAAAGGGGAGGAAGAAGAGGATGGTAAAAGGGGAGGAAGAAGAGGATGGTAAAAGGGGAGGAAGAAGAGGATGACGTAGAGGGAGGAAGAAGAGGATGGTAAAAGGGGAGGAAGAAGAGGATGGTAAAAGGGGAGGAAGAAGAGGATGACGTAGAGGGAGGAAGAAGAGGATGACGTAGAGGGAGGAAGAAGAGGATGACGTAGAGGGAGGAAGAAGAGGATGACGTAGAGGGAGGAAGAAGAGGATGACGTAGAGGGAGGAAGAAGAGGATGGTAAAAGGGGAAGAAGAGGATGACGTAGAGGGAGGAAGAAGAGGATGACGTAGAGGGAGGAAGAAGAGGATGACGTAGAGGGAGGAAGAAGAGGATGACGTAGAGGGAGGAAGAAGAGGATGACGTAGAGGGAGGAAGAAGAGGAAAAGGATAACAAAGCAGTGTTGTAAAGTACTTAAGTAAAAATACTTTAAAGTACTACTTAAGTAGTTTTTGGGGGGTTATCTGTACTTTATCTTACTATTTATAGTTGTGCCAACATTTACTTTTACATTAATGTAGTTTTTACTCCATACATTTTACCTGACACCCAAAATTACTACTTACATTTTGACATGAAAATTGTCCAATTCACGTACTAATCAAGAGAACATCCCTGGTCATCCCTACTGCCTCTGATCTGGAGGACTCACTAAACAGAGAACATCCCTGGTCATCCCTACTGCCTCTGATCTGGAGGACTCACTAAACAGAGAACATCCCTGGTCATCCCTACTGCCTCTGTTCTGGCAGACTCACTAAACAGAGAACATCCCTGGTCATCCCTACTGCCTCTGATCTGGCAGACTCACTAAACAGAGAACATCCCTGGTCATCCCTACTGCCTCTGATCTGGAGGACTCACTAAACAGAGAACATCCCTGGTCATCCCTACTGCCTCTGATCTGGAGAACTCACTAAACAGAGAACATCCCTGGTCATCCCTACTGCCTCTGATCTGGAGGACTCACTAAACAGAGAACATCCCTGGTCATCCCTACTGCCTCTGTTCTGGCAGACTCACTAAACAGAGAACATCCCTGGTCATCCCTACTGCCTCTGATCTGGCAGACTCACTAAACAGAGAACATCCCTGGTCATCCCTACTGCCTCTGATCTGGAGGACTCACTAAACAGAGAACATCCCTGGTCATCCCTACTGCCTCTGATCTGGCAGACTCACTAAACAGAGAACATCCCTGATCTGGCAGACTCACTAAACAGAGAACATCCCTGGTCATCCCTACTGCCTCTGATCTGGATGACTCACTAAACAGAGAACATCCCTGGTCATCCATACTGCCTCTGATCTGGCAGACTCACTAAACAGAGAACATCCCTGGTCATCCCTACTGCCTCTGATCTGGCAGACTCACTAAACAGAGAACATCCCTGGTCATCCCTACTGCCTCTGATCTGGAGGACTCACTAAACAGAGAACATCCCTGGTCATCCCTACTGCCTCTGATCTGGAGGACTCACTAAACAGAGAACATCCCTGGTCATCCCTACTGCCTCTGATCTGGAGGACTCACTAAACAGAGAACATCCCTGGTCATCCCTACTGCCTCTGTTCTGGCAGACTCACTAAACAGAGAACATCCCTGGTCATCCCTACTGCCTCTGATCTGGCAGACTCACTAAACAGAGAACATCCCTGATCTGGCAGACTCACTAAACAGAGAACATCCCTGATCTGGCAGACTCACTAAACAGAGAACATCCCTGGTCATCTCTACTGCCTCTGATCTGGCAGACTCACTAAACAGAGAACATCCCTGGTCATCCCTACTGCCTCTGATCTGGCAGACTCACTAAACAGAGAACATCCCTGATCTGGCAGACTCACTAAACAGAGAACATCCCTGGTCATCTCTACTGCCTCTGATCTGGCAGACTCACTAAACAGAGAACATCCCTGGTCATCTCTACTGCCTCTGATCTGGCAGACTCACTAAACAGAGAACATCCCTGGTCATCCCTACTGCCTCTGATCTGGAGGACTCACTAAACAGAGAACATCCCTGGTCATCCCTACTGCCTCTGATCTGGAGGACTCACTAAACAGAGAACATCCCTGATCTGGCAGACTCACTAAACAGAGAACATCCCTGATCTGGCAGACTCACTAAACAGAGAACATCCCTGGTCATCTCTACTGCCTCTGATCTGGCAGACTCACTAAACAGAGAACATCCCTGGTCATCCCTACTGCCTCTGATCTGGCAGACTCACTAAACAGAGAACATCCCTGATCTGGCAGACTCACTAAACAGAGAACATCCCTGGTCATCTCTACTGCCTCTGATCTGGCAGACTCACTAAACAGAGAACATCCCTGGTCATCTCTACTGCCTCTGATCTGGCAGACTCACTAAACAGAGAACATCCCTGGTCATCCCTACTGCCTCTGATCTGGAGGACTCACTAAACAGAGAACATCCCTGGTCATCCCTACTGCCTCTGATCTGGAGGACTCACTAAACAGAGAACATCCCTGATCTGGCAGACTCACTAAACAGAGAACATCCCTGGTCATCTCTACTGCCTCTGATCTGGCAGACTCACTAAACACAAATGCTTCGTTTGTAAATGATGTATGAGTGTTGAAGCCCCTGG
>NC_068431.1:7002457-7012457 GCF_023373465.1 Oncorhynchus keta
CGATAAAACAGAATGTTTGTTGTTTTAAACGTTCTGAGAACAGACGGTAAAACGGAATGTTTGTTGTTTTAAACGTTCTGAGAACAGACGATAAAACGGAATGTTTGTTGTTTTAAACGTTCTGAGAACAGACGATAAAACGGAATGTTTGTTTGTTTTAAACGTTCTGAGAACAGACGATAAAACGGAATGTTTGTTGTTTTAAACGTTCTGAGAACAGACGATAAAACTGAATGTTTGTTGTTTTAAACGTTCTGAGAACAGACGATTAAACGGAATGTTTGTTGTTTTAAACGTTCTGAGAACAGACGATAAAACGGAATGTTTGTTGTTTTAAACGTTCTGAGAACAGAAGTGAACATTTAGCCTGTTCTGGGAACATTTATTTTTAGGTTGAAGGGAGGTTCTGAGACAGTTTTACTCTGTCTCAGAAGTTGGAATTGGTCCACTGCTCCACCAGGATGGACCTAGCATGCCATGTTATTTTATGCATTCAAAGCCGTGCATTTTTATCTATTCAAACAGACTCCATTTCAAAGGAAATAATGACTCACTAAGATCTGATGTGGCCAATTAGTGGGCGCGGCCAACACACCTGAACACACTTAACAAGGTAGAGGATAGAGAGAGTTTTGTTGATGCTGAGAACGGAATGTATGTGTTTTTAAATAACATTCTCTGAACGTTACTAAACGTTTCTTGTGGTTTTCATGGAACGTTTTCTAAATGTTCTTGGAACAATTTGAGAACATTAATTTAAATAGAAACTTGTAGGAAATGTTATGCCTGAATTACTGAATTTCCCATAAAATAATGTTGTTTCTTAACATTAACCTAGTGGTTAGAGCGTTGGACTAGTAACCGAAAGGTTGCAAGTTCATATCCCCGAGCTGACAAGGTAAAAATCGGTCGTTCTGCCCCTGAACAGGCAGTTAACCCACTGTTCCTCGGCCGTCATTGAAAATAAGAATTTGTTCTTAACTGACTTGCCTAGTTAAATAAAGGTAAAATATATATATATTTTTTTAAACGTTCTCTGAACTCTTTGAGAACATTCCCAATGTCAAACAGTTGGAGAACGTTCCTAGAACATTAACAAAATTGAAATGAAATTTAAGTTTAGGAACCATTGTGTTAAAGTACTAAAAATACCAAAGAAAATAATGTGTTTTTGTCAAGTCCCTTTAAATGTACAGAGAATGTTCCAAAGCCAAGCAACTATCCTGCACCATTCCCAGAACGTTGTGGGAAGGTTGTATGCGAAACAACCATAGGACAACCACACACTCACCAAGCTCTAAGAAATATGGTTCTCAGAACGTTATGTGTTAGCTGGGCAGGTGTGATTAATTATCAGGTAGAACAGAAACGCAGTGGTCTTCCAGACAGGCAGAATGTCTACGGTCTACTGTACACACACTTGTCTCAGGCTCAATGTCTACGGTCTACTGTACACACACCTGTCTCAGGCTCAAGTGAGACCACAGACACTACACACAGACCAATACACAATGTCTACGGTCTACTGTACACACACCTGTCTCAGGCTCAATGTCTGCGGTCTACTGTACACACACCTGTCTCAGGCTCAATGTCTACGGTCTACTGTACACACACCTGTCTCAGGCTCAACCAATACAGATACATTAAAAAACAGTATTCACTCACATAAACATCACACACACCCTGCTACAGTACATACACCCTGCTACAGTACACACACCCTGCTACAGCACACACACCCTGCTACAGTACACACACCCTGCTACAGTACACACACCCTGCTACAGCACACACACCCTGCTACAGCACACACACCCTGCTACAGCACACACACCCTGCTACAGCACACACACCCTGCTACAGCACACACACCCTGCTACAGCATACACACCCTGCTACAGTACACACACCCTGCTGCAGTACACACACCCTGCTACAGTACACACACCCTGCTACAGTACACACACCCTGCTACAGTACACACACCCTGCTACAGTACACACACCCTGCTACAGTACACACACCCTGCTACAGCACACACACCCTGCTACAGCACACACACCCTGCTACAGCACACACACCCTGCTACAGTACACACACCCTGCTACAGCACACACACCCTGCTACAGTACACACACCCTGCTACAGCACACACACCCTGCTACAGTACACACACCCTGCTACAGCACACACACCCTGCTACAGCACACACACCCTGCTACAGCACACACACCCTGCTACAGCACACACACCCTGCTACAGTACACACACCCTGCTACAGTACACACACCCTGCTACAGCACACACACCCTGCTACAGCACACACACCCTGCTACAGTACACACACCCTGCTACAGTACACACACCCTGCTACAGTACACACACCCTGCTACAGTCAGCACACACACCCTGCTACAGTACACACACCCTGCTACAGTACACACACCCTGCTACAGTCAGCACACACACCCTGCTACAGTACACACACGGTGTAAAGCATTTCAGAGTTGAGGCTGCAGGAGAATTGGACACCGTTTCCATGGTTACAGGCCAGAGACACCTCAGGAGGAAGTGGCTCCTGGAGTCTGAAAGGCAGAAGTTTTCAGCTCGGATGAATACCGTAAATACAGTGGAGTAAAGTACTTTAAAGTACTACTTAAGTCGTTGTTTGGGTGGTATCTGTACTTTACTGTTTATATTTTTGGCAACTTTTATTTTTACTTCACTACATTTCTAAAGAAAATAATATTGTTTTTACTCCTTACATTTTCCCTGAAAACCAAAAAGTACTCATTACATTTTGAATGCTTAGCAAGGTTGGGAAAATGGTCCAATTCACACACTTATCAACAGAACCTCCCTGGTCATCTTTACTTTTACTCAAGTATGACAATTGGGCACTTTTTCCACGACTGTATAAATATACACAACCACACACACACACACACACACACACACACACACACACACACACACACACACACACACACACACACACACACACACACACACACACACACACACACACACACACACACACACACACACACACACACACACACACACACACACACACACACACACACACACACACACACACACACAGCAGCCTTCATACGGACTGTGTCTGTCTGAGTCATCTCTGGGCGCCAGAGGAAAAGCCCATTTAAGAGGACAAGGGTAAAGGAACGCAGACGACTGGGTCCAAAATATCACCCGGAATGGAGCAAAAGAGTCAAAAATTGCCATTCGGGTAAATTACATTTGTGATAGTTCCAGGAAACTCTGCGTATGTCGCACGTCACTGCTACACAGCAGAGCCATTTGAGCGTAAACATTTATTTTTTATCAAAACGTTTTAAAATGCCTTCAGAAAATGTGAACTTTTATTTGCCGTAGCCAAGGAAGAAGATCCGGAACCTTCCCGCTAGCCATGATTGGAGGGGCTGGACATGCTGAGAGATGAGGAGTTGGGATTGGTCTGCCATGTAAGCACGCTTCTGTCTATAACATGAGCTGCTCAGTATGCGTAGGTACTCCTTTCTAAACGCAGCTTTTCTGAAAGACATCATGAAGAACTGCAAACGTGTTGCTAATGATCTCCTCTTTCTGGAGGACGATCGCACCATGTTTACTCTCTCTGACTCTGAAAAGGAATCAGATGATGACGAAATCCCTTCTTCCTTCTTCCTTCTTCCTTCTTCCCTTCGTTTCGTCTTCTGAAACGGCAATCAACAGTGTTGTTGTCTCGGAAGAAGTTGACCGAGTTTTGAAATCAGTGAAATGCCCGGCTGGAAGCAGATTATGAGAAGATGAAGAAAATTCTGCCGTTTGATTGCAAATATGTCGAAAAGAGAACACACAGAAAGAAGGTTGTTGTATAAAACACCTCCGGATTACATCTTCAAACTAACGGCAACCATGACAACAGTCTCTTTCTTCTCCTCCTTTCTCTTCTGTTGTTCGTTGGAACATAAAACAGTGATTTTTGTATAGTCGTTTGCAGTCTCCTCTGGCAGAAAGTGAGCCACTATCTGTCCCCAAAGCTGACATTAATTTAATTTACAGAGTTAAACTACAACTTCTCACCTCATTTCTTCAAGCCAATGAGCTCATGCATCATTATTTGAATACAAAGCAATGTAACTGTCATTTCACTCAGCCTCAGGGCAGATCCAGCAGATCCAGCAGAGACCAACGTCTCTGGGCCGGTGACCAACGTCTCTGGGCCGGTTACCAACGTCTCTGGGCCGGTGACCAACGTCTCTGGTCCGGTGACCAACGTCTCTGGGCCGGTTACCAACGTCTCTGGGCCGGTGACCAACGTCTCTGGGCCGGTGACCAACGTCTCTGGGCCGGTTACCAACGTCTCTGGGCCGGTGACCAACGTCTCTGGGCCGGTTACCAACGTCTCTGGGCCGGTGACCAACGTCTCTGGGCCGGTGACCAACGTCTCTGGGGCGGTGACCAACGTCTCTGGGCCGGTGACCAACGTCTCTGGTCCGGTGACCAACGTCTCTGGGCCGGTGACCAACGTCTCTGGGCCGGTGACCAACGTCTCTGGGCCGGTGACCAACGTCTCTGGGCCGGTGACCAACGTCTCTGGGCCGGTGACCAACGTCTCTGGGCGGTGACCAACGTCTCTGGGCGGTGACCAACGTCTCTGGGCGGTGACCAACGTCTCTGGGCCAGTGACCAACGTCTCTGGGCGGTGACCAACATCTCTGGGCCGGTGACCAACGTCTCTGGGCCGGTGAACAACGTCAAAGTAGTTTACTTTTTGAAGAGGGTCCACATAGAGATGTGAATTATTATAATTTCATTCGTTTTCCCAGCCCTGCCTAGCAGCCCTGTAAGTTACACCATCCATTTGGTTTCCATTGAGAAACCTTATCTTTACTACCACTAAGAGGTGACATAGATGGAGTCAACTTTGGAATAACATATACTTAACAGCACTTCCTGTCTCAGTGGGGGGTGGAGTAGTTAGGGGTGTTGCTTTGTGGCATTCTTCTCTCTGGGGAAACGAGGGGGAGGGTAGGGGAGTTGATATAAAGTGGAACCAGAAATCGCTGTTCCATCTATTTTATTATTTTGTCTGAGTCTTTGTAGACAAGCCAACACATAGCCTGTATCTAATGCACCCACACCTGGGGACCAAGTCCACCATCATCCACAGTAAATAATCACCCGAAATTCAACTGCTATAGTCCTGGCACTGAAATGATAACCAAGGAGGAAAACAGAATTCTTTGTCCATTGAAGCTGTTGCTGTTGCCACGTGGGTGGGCCACAGATCAGCAGAGAATTTGGCAGTACATCCAACTGCAAACCACGTGTATGACATCGTGTGGGCGAGGGGTTTGCTGATGTCACTGCTGTGAACAGAGTGACCCGTGGTGGTGGCGGTGGGGTTAGGGTATGGGGCAGGCATAAGCTACGGACTTCTAACACTGTTGCATTTTATCGATGGCAGTTTGAATACACAGAAATACATTGACGAGATCCTGAGGCCCATTTCTTTTAAGGTGACGAAATGTAAATGCAAAGATGCATATTTATTTGTTCTTTATTTAACCAGGCAAGTCAGTTAAGAACAAATTCTTATTTACAATGACTGGGTATACAGATATGGGTGGTAAGGTAGTCTAGTGGATAGAGCGTTGGCCCAGTAACCGAAAGTGCCTGCCTGTTCAGGGGGCAGAACGACATATTTTTTTTTACCTTGTCAGCTCGGGGATTCAATCTTGCAACCTTTCGGTTACTGGGCCAACGCTCTAACCAGTAGGCTACCTGCCTCCTCTACACTCTAACCACTAGGCTACTCTGCCCCCCTTACACTCTAACCACTAGGCTACCCTGCCGCCCCATATAGGGGATGGAAACGTAGGGTCACTTCAGTATTGTACCACAGCGTGATGGAAAGTAAAGGAAACGTCTTCTGGGAATGTGTTTTTGGATAACGTGTGTTCTACTATAGGAGTTTCAGAGTGGCTCAGCGGTCTAAGGCACTGCATCTCAGTGCTAGGGGCGTCACTACAGACACCCTGGTTAGATTCCAGGCTGTATCACAGCGGTCTAAGGCACTGCATCTCAGTGCTAGGGGCGTCACTACAGACACCCTGGTTAGATTCCAGGCTGTATCACAGCGGTCTAAGGCACTGCATCTCAGTGCTAGAGGCGTCACTACAGACACCCTGGTTTGAATCCAGGCTGTATCACACAACCGGCCGTGATTGGGAGTCCCGTAGGGCGGCGCACAATTGGCCCAGCATCGTCCGGGTTTGGCCGGGGATGCCGTCCTTGTAAATAAGAATTTGTTCTTAACTGACTTGCCGTGTTAAATAAAAGTTACATTTAGATGACATCCTGGGCCACGGTGTCCCTGGGACTGTTGTCTACCTAGGAGATGTGCAGGATGAGATAAGGACATGTGATTGGTATATCCTCTGAAACTAGATGATTGGCTAGACATTATACAAGAAATCTAGAATATGGAAAGATGACTTATTTGTTAAGAATGAGGGAAAACGAGTTTGAGGCCAGATGGGAGAAATGGATACGGTTTGAGACTCAGTAAATGGGACATTAACTACCAAATGTGGTTATGACATAGCTGTATGTACGTTGTGATGTGAGTATTGTAGGTAATGAATCCCCGGAGCAGCAACCCCCACAGTCACAGTATTACTCAACACTACTGAGCCTGGGGCTGCCTTTAATGTGGCGGCCATCTTAAAATGGTCTGGGGTTCCTCCCTGTGAAGTGGGCGACTCACAGTGACTCGCACTGAGTCATCGTGATGCTCCCTCCTTGAGGTGAGCTGACTGAGGTCTCAACACTAAGTCAACTCACTCAGTACTCCTATAGGTCTCAACACTAAGTCAACTCACTCAGTACTCCTATAGGTCTCAACACTAAATCAACTCACTCAGTACTCCTATAGGTCTCAACACTAAGTCAACTCACTCAGTACTCCTATAGGTCTCAGCACTAAATCAACCCATAATCCTTTACTATCTGGTATGAGGAGGAGGAACTCCAAGGCCCATAATCCTTCACTATCCTTTACTATCTGGTATGATGAGGAGGAACTCCAAGGCCCATAATCCTTTACTATCTGGTATGAGGAGGAGGAACTCCAAGACCCATAATCCTTTACTATCTGGTATGAGGAGGAGGAACTCCAAGGCCCATAATCCTTTACTATCTGGTATGAGGAGGAGGAACTCCAAGGCCCATAATCCTTTACTATCCTTTACTATCTGGTATGAGGAGGAGGAACTCCAAGGCCCATAATCCTTTACTATCTGGTATGAGGAGGAGGAACTCCAAGGCCCATAATCCTTTACTATCTGGTATGAGGAGGAGGAACTCCAAGGCCCATAATCCTTTACTATCTGGTATGAGGAGGAGGAACTCCAAGGCCCATAATCCTTTACTATCTGGTATGAGGAGGAGGAACTCCAAGGCCCATAATCCTTTACTATCTGGTATGAGGAGGAGGAACTCCAAGGCCCATAATCCTTTACTATCTGGTATGAGGAGGAGCAACTCCAAGGCCCATAATCCTTTACTATCTGGTATGAGGAGGAGGAACTCCAAGGCCCATAATCCTTTACTATCTGGTATGAGGAGGAGGAACTCCAAGGCCCATAATCCTTTACTATCTGGTATGAGGAGGAGGAACTCCAAGGCCCATAATCCTTTACTATCCTTTACTATCTGGTATGAGGAGGAGGAACTCCAAGGCCCATAATCCTTCACTATCCTTTACTATCTGGTATGAGGAGGAGGAACTCCAAGGCCCATAATCCTTTACTATCTGGTATGAGGAGGAGGAACTCCAAGGCCCATAATCCTTTACTATCTGGTATGAGGAGGAGGAACTCCAAGTCCCATAATCCTTCACTATCTGGTATGAGGAGGAGGAACTCCAAGGCCCATAATCCTTTACTGTCCTTTACTATCTGGTATGAGGAGGAGGAACTCCAAGGCCCATAATCCTTTACTATCTGGTATGAGGAGGAGGAACTCCAAGGCCCATAATCCTTTACTATCTGGTATGAGGAGGAGGAACTCCAAGGCCCATAATCCTTTACTATCTGGTATGAGGAGGAGGAACTCCAAGGCCCATAATCCTTTACTATCTGGTATGAGGAGGAGGAACTCCAAGGCCCATAATCCTTTACTATCTGGTATGAGGAGGAGGAACTCCAAGGCCCCTAATCCTTTACTATCTGGTATGAGGAGGAGGAACTCCAAGACCCATAATCCTTTACTATCTGGTATGAGGAGGAGGAACTCCAAGGCCCATAATCCTTTACTATCTGGTATGAGGAGGAGGAACTCCAAGGCCCATAATCCTTTACTATCCTTTACTATCTGGTATGAGGAGGAGGAACTCCAAGGCCCATAATCCTTCACTATCCTTTACTATCTGGTATGAAGAGGAGGAACTCCAAGACCCATAATCCTTTACTATCTGGTATGAGGAGGAGGAACTCCAAGGCCCATAATCCTTCACTATCCTTCACTATCTGGTATGAGGAGGAGGAACTCCAAGGCCCATAATCCTTCACTATCCTTCACTATCTGGTATGAGGAGGAGGAACTCCAAGACCCATAAGACAAGATACCCTGTGACAATGACCATACATAACTCAGATACTCTGACAATGACCATACATAACTCAGATACCCTGTAACAATGACCATACATAACTCAGATACCCTGTAACAATGACCATACACAACTCAGATACACTGTAACAATGACCAAACATAACTCAGATACACTGTAACAATGTACGGTCTGCTCTGGCAAAGGGATCAGAAACCTTCTATCAGAATGGCGGTAGGTGGTGTGTCCTCTCATTTCAGAGGTAGGCGTTGTGTGTGTCTACTGGCTGACCAGACTGGCTGTAGTTCTGTACACAAGACTTCCTAGAACACACACACACACACACACACACACACACACACACACACACACACACACACACACACACACACACACACACACACACACACACACACACACACACACACACACACACACACACACACGTGCGGTTTGCGTTCCAAATGGCACCCTACTATCTTTTATTAATCATTTATTTCACCTTCATTTAACCAGTCAGTCAAGAAACACATGTTTTATGTACAATGACGGCCTAACCCCGGGCCAAACCCGGGACGACCCCGGGCCAAACCCGGGACGACGCTGGGCCAAACCCGGGACGACGCCGGGCCAAACCCGTGACGACGCTGGGCCAAACCTTGGGACGACGCTGGGACGATTGTGCTCCGCCCTATGGGACTCCCAATCACATCCGGTTGTGACACAGCCTGAAATCGAACCAGGGTCTGTAGTGAGTCCTGCTGTTCCGTTTGGGGAGGCAGATCTAATGAGGAGACGTGACCGTCGCCCCTGGACAAGACATAGAGGAGGTGAGGTGTGCCTCGACATGCAGCCCCTCTGGGGAGACTGGCGAGGACATCCGAAGCACTTCCTCCTTCCTGTGGTCTAAAGAAGGTGTTGTGAAGGTAGAGATAGCTAGATGGACTGGGTGGGAGGGGAGAACTTCATACACACATTCATCTCTATCATCTTCAAAGCTATTGATGACATGCCCTCCGGTCCTAAAGGGTAAATATCAGTAGGTATAGGTTTATTTGAACTAACTCTGTGAAGCACAAGCTCGAATGTGAGTGAGTGAGTGAGTGAGTGAGTGAGTGAGTGAGTGAGTGAGTGAGTGGTGTGTGAAAACAAAATCAAAACTCTGTATTTGGGTGACTGAGAGAGTGTCTTGGAACAAACCTCCAACCAACCAACCAGAACTCTGCTCACTCAGCCAACCAACCAGAACTCTGCTCACTCAGCCAACCAACCAGAACTCTGCTCACTCAGCCAACCATCCAGAACTCTGCTCACTCAGCCAACCAACCAGAACTCTCCTCACGCAGCCAACCAACCAGAACTCTGCTCACTCAG
>NC_068431.1:7017457-7062457 GCF_023373465.1 Oncorhynchus keta
CGGTCAGTGTGACCTAGTAACCTCTGTAGGGTCTGTCAGTGACCTAGTAACCTCTGTAGGGTCTGTCAGCGTGACCTAATAACCTCTGTAGGGTCTGTCAGTGACCTAGTAACCTCTGTAGGGTCTGTGTATGACCTGGTAAACTCTGTAGGGTCTGTGTATGACCTAGTAACCTCTGTAGGGTCTGTCAGTGACCTAGTAACCTCTGTAGGGTCTGTGTATGACCTAGTAACCTCTGTAGGGTCTGTCAGTGACCTAGTAACCTCTGTAGGGTCTGTGTATGACCTAGTAACCTCTGTAGGGTCTGTGTATGACCTAGTAACCTCTGTAGGGTCTGTCAGTGACCTAGTAACCTCTGTAGGGTCTGTCAGCGTGACCTCGTAACCTCTGTAGGGTCTGTGTATGACCTAGTAACCTCTGTAGGGTCTGTGTATGACCTAGTAACCTCTGTAGGGCCTGTGTATGACCTAGTAACCTCTGTAGGGTCTGTGTATGACCTAGTAACCTCTGTAGGGTCTGTGTCAGTGTGACCTAGTAACCTCTGTAGGGTCTGTGTATGACCTAGTAACCTCTGTAGGGTCTGTGTATGACCTAGTAACCTCTGTAGGGTCTGTCAGCGTGACCTAGTGACCTCTGTAGGGTCTGTCAGTGACCTAGTAACCTCTGTAGGGTCTGTGTATGACCTAGTACCCTCTGTAGGGTCTGTCAGTGACTGGTCATGTATGAATACAGAAATCAGACTGTTCCACAGAGAGGGGGCACCAGAGATCTCTGTCTCAACACACACAAACCCCTGGGCTAGTGTTTAGTTGGCCACCACATGCCTCTGTGCGTTTGCTCCTGTACGTTTTGGTCACAGCACAGTTTTGAAGATAGAGATTAATAGGTTATTAATGTGAGGGTGTGTGAATGGAAAAATGCAGAACGTTCTGCACAAGGCAGTTGTTGACGACAAAAAAAACATGTTTTTTATTTAACCTTTATTTAACTATGCAAATCGGGAGCTAGAAAATATAACTTTTGGCAACTGCCCAAAGTAGTATTACACTTTCTATTTTGAAAGCATAAATCCCACGTCAAAGGGTCGATGCAGTTCCAGGCATTTCTGGAAGGGACAAAGTCGACGTAAAGATGATTTAGTTATTGGAGCAGAACACATTACTGTTACACAGAACACATTACTGTTACACAGAACACATTACTGCTACACAGAACACATTACTGCTACACAGAACACATTACTGCTACACAGAACACATTACTGCTACACAGAACACATTACTGCTACACAGAACACATTACTGCTACACAGAACACATTACTGCTACACAGAACACATTACTGCTACACAGAACACATTACTGCTACACAGAACACATTACTGCTACACAGAACACATTACTGTTACACAGAACACATTACTGTTACACAGAACACATTACTGCTACACAGAACACATTACTGCTACACAGAACACATTACTGTTACACAGAACACATTACTGCTACACAGAACACATTACTGCTACACAGAACACATTACTGTTACACAGAACACATTACTGCTACACAGAACACATTACTGCTACACAGAACACATTACCGTTACACAGAACACATTACCGTTACACAGAACACATTACCGTTACACAGAACACATTACCGTTACACAGAACACATTACCGTTACACAGAACACATTACCGTTACACAGAACACATTACCGTTACACAGAACACATTACTGCTACACAGAACACATTACTGTTACACAGAACACATTACTGTTACACAGAACACATTACTGTTACACAGAACACATTACTGTTACACAGAACACATTACCGTTACACAGAACACATTACCGTTACACAGAACACATTACCGCTACACAGAACACATTACCGTTACACAGAACACATTACCGTTACACAGAACACATTACTGTTACACAGAACACATTACTGCTACACAGAACACATTACCGCTACACAGAACACATTACCGTTACACAGAACACATTACTGTTACACAGAACACATTACTGTTACACAGAACACATTACTGCTACACAGAACACATTACCGTTACACAGAACACATTACCGTTACACAGAACACATTACCGTTACACAGAACACATTACCGCTACACAGAACACATTACCGTTACACAGAACACATTACCGTTACAGAGAACACATTACCGTTACAGAGAACACATTACCGTTACACAGAACACATTACCGTTACACAGAACACATTACTGTTACACAGAACACATTACTGTTACACAGAACACATTACTGTTACACAGAACACATTACTGTTACACAGAACACATTACTGTTACACAGAACGTACACAGAACACATTACCGTTACACAGAACACATTACTGTTACACAGAACACATTACCGTTACACAGAACACATTACTGTTACACAGAACACATTACTGTTACACAGAACACATTACTGTTACACAGAACACATTACTGTTACACAGAACACATTACCGTTACACAGAACACATTACCGTTACACAGAACACATTACTGTTACACAGAACACATTACTGTTACACAGAACACATTACTGCTACACAGAACACATTACTGTTACACAGAACACATTACTGCTACACAGAACACATTACTGTTACACAGAACACATTACTGTTACACAGAACACATTACTGTTACACAGAACACATTACTGCTACACAGAACACATTACTGCTACACAGAACACATTACTGTTACACAGAACACATTACTGTTACACAGAACACATTACTGTTACACAGAACACATTACTGTTACACAGAACACATTACTCACATGGAAAGAAGCCACATAGACTGACCAACGCTTTCCTCCTCTCTCTCTCCCCATCACATCGTTCTCCTCTCTCCTCTCCCCATCACATCTTTCTCCTCTCTCCTCTCCCCATCACATCTGTCTCCTCTCTCCTCTCCCCATCACATCTTTCTCCTCTCTCCTCTCCCCATCACATCGTTCTCCTCTCTCCTCTCCCCATCACATCTTTCTCCTCTCTCCTCTCCCCATCACATCTGTCTCCTCTCTCCTCTCCCCATCACATCTTTCTCCTCTCTCCTCTCCCCATCACATCTTTCTCCTCTCTCCTCTCCCCATCACATCTTTCTCCTCTCTCCTCTCCCCATCACATCTTTCTCCTCTCTCCTCTCCCCATCACATCTTTCTCCTCTCTCCTCTCCCCATCACATCTGTCTCCTCTCTCCTCTCCCCATCACATCTTTCTCCTCTCTCCTCTCCCCATCACATCGTTCTCCTCTCTCCTCTCCCCATCACATCTTTCTCCTCTCTCCTCTCCCCATCACATCTTTCTCCTCTCTCCTCTCCCCATCACATCGTTCTCCTCTCTCCTCTCCCCATCACATCGTTCTCCTCTCTCCTCTCCCCATCACATTTTTCTCCTCTCTCCTCTCCCCATCACATCTGTCTCCTCTCTCCTCTCCTCATCACATCTTTCTCCTCTCTCCATCACATCTTTCTCCTCTCTCCTCTCCTCATCACATCATTCACCTCACTCCTCTCTCCTCTCTCCTCTCCCCATCACATCTTTCTCCTCTCTCCTCTCCTCATCACATCTTTCTCCTCTCTCCTCTCCTCATCACATCTTTCACCTCTCTCCTCTCTCCTCTCCCCATCACACCTCTCTCCTCTCTCCATCACATCTTTCTCCTCTCTCCTCTCCTCATCACATCTTTCACCTCTCTCCTCATCACATCTTTCACCTCTCTCCTCTCTCCTCTCCCCATCACATCTTTCTCCTCTCTCCTCTCTCCCTCACCTCACTCCTCTCTCTCTCCCCATCACATCATTCACCTCACTCCTCTCTCCTCTCTCCTCTCCCCATCACATCTTTCTCCTCTCTCCTCTCCCCATCACATCATTCACCTCACTCCTCTCTCTCTCCCCATCACGTCATTCACCTCTCTCCGCGCTCCCATATTTTTGACTGATAAGAGACTAAGGGCTGTACGTGCAGAAACACGGCAAGAGCAGCGAGATGGAAGACTAAGATAACACACACACACAGAACCACACTGACAGTGGCGTCTGGAGACAGAGAGAGAGAGAGAGAGAGAGAGAGAGAGAGAGAGAGAGAGAGAGAGAGGGTCAGTCAGTCAGCCATCAGTGCGTTGGTTGGTTCAGCAGTCAGCAGGGTCAGGGACCTCTGTCTATAAGCATCACTTCCTCTCAATAGACCAGATGTCTTCCTTCAGCCTCCTCCTCCTTTATATAAACCAGCCCCCTGTCCTGAACTCCCCGTCACATGGACATGCCACACAACACAAGCTACACAAAGACCTGGAAAACAACAGAGGTACAGTAACGCAATGCCGGATAAATACTGTACTTGAGACTACAGACACTAGGCCAAAAGCATAGGACTTACACAGTACACAGATACAACCATACAGTGTTTCAATGGGGAAATGTATGTAGAAATGTCCTACTTTGGAGACAGGATAATAACGTAAAAGAACTCTGTCCATTTTCTGTTCAGGTCGGGGGAATTCCTGTACGACCATATGGGGTGGTGTCTGTCTGTCTGTCTGTCTGTCTGTCTGTCTGTCTGTCTGTCTGTCTGTCTGTCTGTCTGTCTCTGCCCGTCTGTCTGTCTGTCTGTCTGTCTGTCTGTCTGTCTGTCTGCTGTCTGTCTGTCTCTGCCCGTCTGTCTGTCTCTGCCCGTCTGTCTGTCTGTCTCTGCCCGTCTGTCTGTCTGTCTCTGCCCGTCTGTCTGTCTGTCTCTGCCCATCTGTCTGTCTGTCTCTGCCCGTCTGTCTGTCTGTCTCTGCCCGTCTGTCTGTCTGTCTGTCTGTCTGTCTGTCTCTGCCCGTCTGTCTGTCTGTCTCTCTGCCCGTCTGTCTGTCTGTCTGTCTCTCTGCCCGTCTGTCTGTCTGTCTGTCTGTCTGTCTGTCTGTCTGTCTGTCTGTCTCTGCCCGTCTGTCTGTCTGTCTGTCTGTCTGTCTGTCTGTCTGTCTGTCTGTCTGTCTCTGCCCGTCTGTCTGTCTGTCTCTCTGCCCGTCTGTCTGTCTGTCTGTCTGTCTCTGCCCGTCTGTCTGTCTGTCTCTCTGCCCGTCTGTCTGCCTGTCTGTCTGTCTGTCTGTCTGTCTGTCTGTCTCTGCCCGTCTGTCTGTCTGTCTGTCTGTCTGTCTGTCTCTGCCTGTCTGTCTGTCTGTCTCTGCCTGTCTGTCTGTCTGTCTCTGCCCGTCTGTCTGTCTCTGCCCGTCTGTCTGTCTGTCTGTCTCTGCCCGTCTGTCTGTCTGTCTGTCTGTCTGTCTCTGCCTGTCTGTCTGTCTGTCTCTGCCCGTCTGTCTGTCCGTCCGTCCGTCTGTCTGTCTGTCTGTCTGTCTGTCTGTCTGTCTCTGCCCGTCTGTCTGTCTGTCTGTCTGTCTGTCTGTCTGTCTGTCTGTCTGTCTCTGCCCATCTGTCTGTCTGTCTGTCTGTCTGTCTGTCTGTCTGTCTGTCTGTCTGTCTGTCTGTCTGTCTGTCTGTCTCTGCCCGTCTGTCTGTCTGTCTGTCTGTCTGCCCGTCTGTCTGTCTGCCCGTCTGTCTGTCTGTCTGTCTGTCTGTCTGTCTGTCTCTGCCCATCTGTCTGTCTGTCTGTCTCTGCCCATCTGTCTGTCTGTCTGTCTGTCTGTCTGTCTGTCTGTCTGTCTCTGCCCGTCTGTCTGTCTGTCTGTCTGTCTGCCCGTCTGTCTGTCTGTCTGTCTGCCCGTCTGTCTGCCCGTCTGTCTGCCCGTCTGTCTGCCCGTCTGTCTGCCCGTCTGTCTATCTGTCTGTCTGTCTGCCTGTCTGTCTGTCTGCCTGTCTGTCTGTCTGCCTGTCTGTCTGTCTGTCTGCCTGTCTGTCTCTGCTGGCCTGCCTGTCATTCCGTCTGATGTCACAGTGGTAATTACACAAAAAGTGTCCCAGAAGTCTTTGTCAGGTGAACTCCCAGGAAACAAACTGGTTCATCCCCCCCCCTACTACTCCCCCAACCACTCTGTGTAGAGACAGTTCTGGTCCCTAGGGGCCTCCTGACCAGGAGATGGGCTATGGGGATAAGGGCCCCGTGTTTTGACTGTCAACTGTATCTGATAGTCAGTGATATGGGAGTTGGGGGGGGGTGGGGGACAGTTTGGTCTGTAGAAGCATTATTACTGACACGGTTTGTTCTGTAGAAGCATTATTACTGACACGGTTTGGTCTGTAGAAGCATTATTACTGACACAGTTTGGTCTGTAGAAGCATTATTACTGAAACGGTTTGGTCTGTAGAAGCATTATTACTGACACAGTTTGGTCTGTAGAAGCATTATTACTGAAACGGTTTGGTCTGTAGAAACATTATTACTGACACGGTTTGGTCTGTAGAAGCATTATTACTGACACAGTTTGGTCTGTAGAAGCATTATTACTGACACGGTTTGGTCTGTAGAAGCATTATTACTGACACAGTTTGGTCTGTAGAAGCATGATTACTGACACAGTTTGGTCTGTAGAAACATTATTACTGACACGGTTTGGTCTGTAGAAGCATTATTACTGACACGGTTTGGTCTGTAGAAACATTATTACTGAAACGGTTTGGTCTGTAGAAGCATTATTACTGACACAGTTTGGTCTGTAGAATCATTATTACTGACACGGTTTGGTCTGTAGAAGCATTATTACTGAAAACATTATTACTGACACGGTTTGGTCTGTAGAAACATTATTACTGACACAGCATTATTACTGACACGGTTTGGTCTGTAGAAGCATTATTACTGACACAGTTTGGTCTGTAGAATCATTATTACTGACACGGTTTGGTCTGTAGAAACATTATTACTGACACGGTTTGGTCTGTAGAAGCATTATTACTGAAAACATTATTACTGACACGGTTTGGTCTGTAGAAACATTATTACTGACACAGCATTATTACTGACACGGTTTGGTCTGTAGAAGCATTATTACTGACACAGTTTGGTCTGTAGAAGCATTATTACTGACACGGTTTGGTCTGTAGAAGCATTATTACTGACACGGTTTGGTCTGTAGAAACATTATTACTGAAACGGTTTGGTCTGTAGAAGCATTATTACTGACACAGTTTGGTCTGTAGAAGCATTATTACTGACACAGTTTGGTCTGTAGAAGCATTATTACTGACACGGTTTGGTCTGTAGAAGCATTATTACTGACACAGTTTGGTCTGTAGAAGCATGATTACTGACACAGTTTGGTCTGTAGAAACATTATTACTGACACAACATTATTACTGACACGGTTTGGTCTGTAGAAGCATTATTACTGACACAGTTTGGTCTGTAGAAGCATGATTACTGACACAGTTTGGTCTGTAGAAACATTATTACTGACACAACATTATTACTGACACGGTTTGGTCTGTAGAAGCATTATTACAGACACAACATTATTACTGACACGGTTTGGTCTGTAGAAACATTATTACTGACACGGTTTGGTCTGTAGAAGCATTATTACTGATACAACATTATTACTGACACAGTTTGGTCTGTAGAAGCATTATTACTGACACAGTTTGTTCTGTAGAAACATTATTACTGACACGGTTTGGTCTGTAGAAACATTATTACTGACACGGTTTGGTCTGTAGAAACATTATTACTGACAACATTATTACTGACACAGTTTGGTCTGTAGAAACATTATTACTGACAGTTTGGTCTGTAGAAACATTATTACTGACAGTTTGGTCTGTAGAAACATTATTACTGACACAGTTTGGTCTGTAGAAACATTATTACTGACACAGTTTGGTCTGTAGAAACATTATTACTGACACAGTTCGGTCTGTAGAAACATTATTACTGACACACTTAGTTACAGAAACACATTCTCTCAGCAACTGTCGTCAAGAGGAAGAAGTGAGCCATGCAGATATATGTGGCACATCATCTAGCCTATATTCTGAAAAGGCAATCACAACAGAGCATGACAGTACAGAAACTGGAATATTGTCCACAGATACAGTGGGGCAAAAAAGTATTTAGTCAGCCACCAATTGTGCAAGTTCTAATATGAGAGGCCTGTAATTTTAATTTTCCACCATAATTTGCAAATAAAATCATTAAAAATCCTACAATGTGATTTTCTGGATTTTTTAAAAATTTTTGTCTGTCATAGTTAAAGTGTACCTATGATGAAAATTACAGGCCTCTCTCATCTTTTTAAGTGGGAGAACTTGCACAATTGGTGGCTGACTAAATACTTTTTTGCCCCACTGTATCAACAAGTCCCAAACCAATGACCACAAATCACAATAGTACTGTACTAACTGCTAGTGGTCGAATCAGTCTTTTCAAAGATGCATGATCATAAACCAACGCAGACCAGTCTCCCTCCTTCGCCAAAATTTTTATCTCGTAGTGCACAGGTTCCTTTGTAAACCGAACTAGGGTTTTGGGGGGAGCCGGAGGAGACCCAGCCAGCTGTCCACTGTCCATCAGCTCACATATCAAGCAGAATATCTATCCCATAGCTTCACGTTACCCGGTCATCCTGCTCCTCCTCCTCCTCCTCTTGTTTTAAAAGAAGTGGAGAGGAGCCGATGGCTGGCACCGGGCCAAATATGCCAGATAGCTTCACCCACAGCTGCAAGCAGGCGGCAGCCCCCAGGAACAATGGCCTTCTCTCATTAAAGCCCTCCCCCTTGACTCCCTCACACAGAGAGAGTGGGAGAGGGATCGAGGGATTGAGTGATCAAGGGAGAGAGGGATCTAGGGATCTAGGGAGTGAGGGATCGAGGGATTGAGGGACAGAGGGACCTGTAAGTGTGTGCTCCTCCTCTCCTCTCCTCTCCTCTCCTCTACTCTACTCTACTCTACTCTGTAAGTGTGTCCTCCTCTCCTCTCCTCTCCTCTCCTCTCCTCTCCAAGTGTGTCCTCCTCTCCTCTCCTCTCCTCTCCTCTCCTCTCCTCTCCTCTCCTCTACTGTACTCTGTGTGTCCTCCTCTACTCTACTCTAGGTGTGTCCTCCTCCTCTACTGTACTCTACTGTACTCTGTAAGTGTGTCCTCCTCTACTCTACTCTGTGTCCTCCTCTACTCTACTCTGTGTCCTCCTCCTCTACTCTACTCTGTGTCCTCCTCCTCTACTCTACTGTACTCTGTAAGTGTGTCCTCCTCCTCTACTCTAAGTGTCCTCCTCCTCTACTCTACTCTGTAAGTGTGTCCTCCTCTACTCTACTCTCCTCTCCTCTGTAAGTGTGTCCTCCTCTACTCTAAGTGTGTCCTCCTCCTCTACTCTCCTCTCCTCTGTAAGTGTGTCCTCCTCTACTCTACTCTCCTCTGTAAGTGTGTCCTCGTCGTCACAGCTCTGCTCTGCTGTGAGTGAGTTCATTATGGAAATGGGACCGTGTGATCAGATAATATCAGATAATATCAGAGAGAACTGTAGCCTCAGGCCAAGCACAGCAGAGAAGAGCACAGCCTCCCTCCTACGAGACACGGAAATAAAATATCATCTCTAACGGCGATCAAAGGGCTCCTGCCACCCTGCCTGTCACCCTGCCTGTCACCCTGCCACCCTGTCACCCTGCCTGTCACCCTGCCACCCTGCCTGTCACCCTGCCACCCTGCCTGTCACCCTGCCTGACACCCTGCCACCCTGTCACCCTGCCACCCTGCCTGTCACCCTGCCACCCTGCCTGTCAACCTGCCACCCTGTCACCCTGCCACCCTGCCTGTCACCCTGCCACCCTGCCTGTCACCCTGCCTGTCACCCTGCCACCCTGTCACCCTGCCACCCTGCCTGTCACCCTGCCACCCTGTCACCCTGCCACCCTGCCTGTCACCCTGCCACCCTGCCTGTCATCCTGCCACCCTGTCACCCTGCCACCCCGCCTGCCACCCTGCCACCCCGCCTGTCACCCTGCCACCCTGCCTGTCACCCTGCCACCCTGCCTGTCAACCTGCCACCCCGCCTGTCACCCTGCCACCCTGCCTGTCACCCTGCCTGTCACCCTGCCACCCCGCCTGTCACCCTGCCACCCTGCCACCCTGCCCGTCACCCTGCCACCCTGCCTGTCACCCTGCCACCCTGCCTGTCACCCTGCCACCCTGCCCGTCACCCTGCCACCCTGCCCGTCACCCTGCCACCCTGCCACCCTGCCCGTCACCCTGCCACCCTGCCCGTCACCCTGCCACCCTGCCCGTCACCCTGTCACCCTGCCCGTCACCCTGCCACCCCGCCTGCCACCCTGCCACCCCGCCTGTCACCCTGCCACCCCGCCTGTCACCCTGTCACCCTGCCTGTCACCCTGCCACCCTGCCTGTCACCCTGCCACCCTGCCTGTCACCCTGTCACCCTGCCTGTCACCCTGTCACCCTGCCTGTCACCCTGCCACCCTGCCTGTCACCCTGCCACCCTGCCTGTCACCCTGTCACCCTGCCTGTCACCCTGTCACCCTGCCACCCTGCCTGTCACCCTGCCACCCTGCCTGTCACCCTGCCACCCTGCCTGTCACCCTGCCACCCTGCCTGTCACCCTGCCTGTCACCCTGTCACCCTGCCCGTCACCCTGCCACCCTGCCACCCTGCAGGCCACCCTGCCACCCTGCCTGTCACCCTGTCACCCTGCCACCCTGTCACCCTGCCTGTCACCCTGCCAGTCACCCTGCCTGTCACCCTGCCTGTCACCCTGCCTGTCACCCTGCCACCCTGCCTGCCACCCTGCTTGTCACCCTGCCAACCTGCCTGTCACCCTGCCACCCTGCCATCCTGCCTGCCACCCTGCCTGTCACCTGTCACCCTGCCTGTCACCCTGCCCGTCACCCTGTCACTCTGCCTGTCACCCTGCCTGTCACCCTGCTTGTCACCCTGCCAACCTGCCTGTCACCCTGTCACCCTGCCAACCTGCCTGTCACCCTGCCTGTCACCCTGCCTGCCACCCTGCCTGTCACCCTGCCTGTCACCCTGCCTGTCACCCTGCCTGTCACCCTGCCTGCCCCCTGCCTGCCGCCCTGCCTGCCACCCTGCCTGCCACCCTGCCTGTCACCCTGCCTGCCTCACCCTGCCTGTCACCCTGCCTGTCACCCTGCCACCCTGCCTGCCGTCCTGCCACCCTGCCTGCCACCCTGCCTGCCGTCCATCCTGCCTGCCACCCTGTCTGCCACCCTGCCTGCCACCAGGCAGGAGAGGATACCACGGAGCCGTGTTGGAGAGGATACCATGGAGCTGTGTTGGATAGGATACCATGGAGCCGTGTTGGAGAGGATACCATGGAGCCGTGTTGGATAGGATACCATGGAGCTGTGTTGGATAGGATACCATGGAGCCGTGTTGGAGAGGATACCATGGAGCTGTGTTGGATAGGATACCATGGAGCTGTGTTGGATAGGATACCATGGAGCTGTGTTGGATAGGATACCACGGAGCTGTGTTGGAGAGGATACCACGGAGCCGTATTGGATAGGATACCATGGAGCCGTGTTGGATAGGATACCATGGAGCCGTGTTGGATAGGATACCATGGAGCCGTGTTGGAGAGGATACCACGGAGCCGTGTTGGATAGGATACCATGGAGCCGTGTTGGATAGGATACCATGGAGCCGTGTTGGAGAGGATACCATGGAGCCGTGTTGGAGAGGATACCATGGAGCCGTGTTGGATAGGATACCATGGAGCCGTGTTGGATAGGATACCATGGAGCCGTGTTGGATAGGATACCATGGAGCTGTGTTGGAGAGGATACCATGGAGCCGTGTTGGATAGGATACCATGGAGCCGTGTTGGAGAGGATACCATGGAGCCGTGTTGGAGAGGATACCATGGAGCCGTGTTGGATAGGATACCATGGAGCCGTGTTGGATAGGATACCATGGAGCCGTGTTGGATAGGATACCATGGAGCCGTGTTGGATAGGATACCATGGAGCCGTGTTGGATAGGATACCATGGAGCCGTGTTGGATAGGATACCATGGAGCCATGTTGGATAGGATACCATGGAGCCGTGTTGGAGAGGATACCACAGAGATGTGTTGGATAGGATACCACGGAGCCGTGTTGGAGAGGATACCATGGAGCCGTGTTGGATAGGATACCATGGAGCCGTGTTGGATAGGATACCATGGAGCCATGTTGGATAGGATACCATGGAGCCGTGTTGGAGAGGATACCACGGAGCCGTGTTGGATAGGATACCATGGAGATGTGTTGGAGAGGATACCATGGAGATGTGTTGGATAGGATACCACGGAGATGTGTTGGATAGGATACCATGGAGATGTGTTGGATAGGATACCACAGAGATGTGTTGGATAGGATACCATGGAGATGTGTTGGATAGGATACCATGGAGCTGTGTTGGATAGGATACCACGGAGCCGTGTTGGATAGGATACCATGGAGATGTGTTGGATAGGATACCATGGAGCTGTGTTGGATAGGATACCACGGAGCCGTGTTGGATAGGATACCATGGAGATGTGTTGGATAGGATACCATGGAGCCGTGTTGGATAGGATACCATGGAGCTGTGTTGGATAGGATACCACGGAGCCGTGTTGGATAGGATACCATGGAGATGTGTTGGATAGGATACCATGGAGCCGTGTTGGATAGGATACCATGGAGCTGTGTTGGATAGGATACCATGGATCTGTGTTGGAGAGGATACCATGGAGCCGTGTTGGATAGGATACCATGGAGCTGTGTTGGATAGGATACCATGGATCTGTGTTGGAGAGGATACCATGGTCTATAATGTAGTAATGGGAGGATACTGCCTGGAACCAGTCTGAGGACTCTCTTCCAGTTGGCAATGCTGTGTTACTGAACATATAGACCCCCTACATAAGCCTTCATTACTTCAAGGAGTCCTCTAAGGTTGGTCTGGGAGTCTTCAACAATTAAAGGCCTCTCTATTTCCGTCACATAAACGGTTAACATTTACAGAATCATGTCTTTGCCACGAGTCGAGCAGGCAGCACGTAGCCGGGGCTATGCAGGGCCCCCAGTCCGTTCCAGGTTGTGTCCCAAATCTCACCATATTCCCACTGTAGACAGAGAGAGAATGTGGCGAGCAGCAGAAATGCTAGATGCTAACGGCAGCGCCAACACCGCTCCATTCATCCATACAAACCTCCCCTTCCCCCTTGTCCTGGGCAGTGTCCCAAATCGTACCTCTGGGCCTGGGTCCAATGTAGCGCACTACGAAGGGAACGGGGTTCCATTTGGGCCGTGACTTCCCTCTCTCTCTTTGTAACAGTAACAGTGGGGACATATCTTGGTGCTGTGCCCGGGTAACCTGATGCCCGCTGGTAATGGCATTTCATGCTTTCACAGAAGCAGCCTGGGCCCGGGTGCTCTCTCTGTGTGGAGGGGTTAGGAGGGGCCCGGGTGCTCTCTCTGTGTGGAGGGTTTAGGAGGAGCCCGGGTGCTCTCTCTGTGTGGAGGGGTTAGGAGGAGCCCGGGTGCTCTCTCTGTGTGGAGGGGTTAGGAGGAGCCCGGGTGCTCTCTCTGTGTGGAGGGTTTAGGAGGAGCCCGGGTGCTCTCTCTGTGTGGAGGGTTTAGGAGGAGCCCGGGTGCTCTCTCTGTGTGGAGGGGTTAGGAGGAGCCCGGGTGCTCTCTCTGTGTGGAGGGGTTAGGAGGGGCCCGGGTGCTCTCTCTGTGTGGAGGGGTTAGGAGGAGCCCGGGTGCTCTCTCTGTGTGGAGGGGTTAGGAGGAGCCCGGGTGCTCTCTCTGTGTGGAGGGGTTAGGAGGGGCCCGGGTGCTCTCTCTGTGTGGAGGGTTTAGGAGGAGCCCGGGTGCTCTCTCTGTGTGGAGGGGTTAGGAGGAGCCCGGGTGCTCTCTCTGTGGGAGGGGTTAGGAGGGGCTCGGGTGGTGTAGGATGGGGAACGGGGGGGGTGGGGGGCAGGAGGGTGGTTGTCGTATACTGGCAGTGTAGAGTGGGTAACGAAAGTGTAGAGTGGGTAACGGAAGTTTTGGTGGCAAGGCAGGGGAAAGGAGGTGGAGGAGGGAGAGGGGCAGGCAGGGGAAAGGAGGTGGAGGGAGAGGGGCAGGCAGGGGAAAGGAGGTGGAGGAGGGAGAGGGGCAGGCAGGGAAAAGGAGGTGGTGGAGGGCGGAGGGCAGGCAGGGGGAAGGAGGCGGAGGAGGGAGAGGGGCAGGCAGGGGAAAGGAGGTGGAGGAGGGAGAGGGGCAGGCAGGGGAAAGGAGGTGGAGGAGGGAGAGGGGCAGGCAGGGGGAAAGGAGGTGGAGGAGGGAGAGGGGCAGGCAGGGGGAGGTGGAGGAGGGAGGGGGTGGCGGGGGAAAGGAGGTGGAGGAGGGTTAGGGGCAGGCGGGGGAAAGGAGGTGGAGGAGGGAGAGGGGCAGGCAGGGGAAAGGAGGTGGAGGGGGAGAGGGGCAGGCGGGGGAAAGGAGGTGGAGGAGGGAGAGGGGCAGGCAGGGGAAAGGAGGTGGAGGAGGGAGAGGGGCAGGCGGGGAAAGGAGGTGGAGGAGGGAGAGGGGCAGGTAGGGGAAAGGAGGTGGAGGAGGGAGAGGGGCAGGCGGGGGAAAGGAGGTGGAGGAGGGAGAGGGGCAGGTAGGGGAAAGGGGAGGAGGGAGAGGGGCAGGTGGAAAGGAGGTGGAGGAGGGAGAGGGGCAGGCAGGGGAAAGGAGGTGGAGGAGGGAGAGGGGCAGGCATGGGAAAGGAGGTGGAGGAGGGAGAGGGGCAGGCAGGGGAAAGGAGGTGGAGGAGGGAGAGGGGCAGGCAGGGGAAAGGAGGTGGAGGGAGAGGGGCAGGCAGGGGAAAGGAGGTGGAGGAGGGAGAGGGGCAGGCAGGGGAAAGGAGGTGGAGGAGGGAGAGGGGCAGGCAGGGGAAAGGAGGTGGAGGAGGGAGAGGGGCAGGCAGGGGAAAGGAGGTGGAGGAGGGAGAGGGGCAGGCAGGGGAAAGGAGGTGGAGGAGGGAGAGGGGCAGGCAGGGCAAAGGAGGTGGAGGGAGAGGGGCAGGCAGGGGAAAGGAGGTGGAGGAGGGAGAGGGGCAGGCAGGGCAAAGGAGGTGGAGGAGGGAGAGGGGCAGGCAGGGGAAAGGAGGTGGAGGAGGGAGAGGGGCAGGCAGGGGAAAGGAGGTGGAGGAGGGAGAGGGGCAGGCAGGGGAAAGGAGGTGGAGGAGGGAGAGGGGCAGGCAGGGGAAAGGAGGTGGAGGAGGGAGAGGGGCAGGCAGGGGAAAGGAGGTGGAGGAGGGAGAGGGGCAGGCAGGGGAAAGGAGGTGGAGGAGGGAGAGGGGCAGGCAGGATTAACAGCTGGTCTTTCATTGACAGACTTTGAATGCTGACAGTTAAACATTTCCCAGGAAAGAGGAGGGAGGGAGACTCCAGCGGGCCAACTGTAGATTAGAAAAGGAAAAACTTCTTCTTTTTTTTCTTTCTTTTAAGCTGTATTTGAGGAACAGTGAGAGGACAGAGTGACACCACGTGAGCCAATGGACACATTCCGTCCTGTATGAATCATAGACACTGAGGTTGTTGTTGTTGTCGTTGTTGTTGTTGTTGTTGTTGTTGTTGTCGTTGTGCAGACAGTTTGGTCTGCCGGCAGCACTATAGTCTACCCAGTCACATTGATGGGAGTCCTCTGAGTCTTCGGAGTAAACCTACTGAAGCCAGAGTCTCTTGAACCAGCACGTAAAGTTCACCATAACTCCCATTTCATCTGCCTAATAAACTCATTCCTGCTTTTCCTTTTCCGCAACATGTGACACCATGTTTTTTTTACCCCTTTTTCTCCCCGATTTCCTGGTATCCAATTGTTTTTACTAGCTACTATCTTGTCTCATCGCTACAACTCCCGTACGGGCTCGGGAGAGACGAAGGTTGAAAGTCATGCATCCTCCGATACACAACCCAACCAGCCGTACTGCTTCTTAACACAGTGCGCATCCAACCCGGAAGCCAGCCGCACCAATGTGCCGGAGGAAACACCTGGCAAACCTTGGTTAGCGCTCACTGCACCCCGGCCCCCCACAGGAGTCGCTGGTGGGCGATGAGACAAGGACATCCCTACCGACCAAGCCCTCCCTAACCCGGACGACGCCTAGGCCGATTGTGCGTCGCTCCACGGACCTCCCGGTCGCGGCCGGTTACGACAGAGCCTGGGCGTGAACCCAGGGACTCTGATGGCACAGCTGGCGCCCTTAACCACTGCGCCACCCGGGAGGCCTGTGACACCATGTTTACCTCGACATAATGGTTATTATATAAATATTTGCGCATTAAAAGCGTTTCCATCACAATTGTCGCATAATCTCCACCGGCAACAACATTATCCATCGATGTATTTGCGTTGTAGACATAAGGACATTTTGATAACACATTTGCTCTAAACACTAATTGATAAACAAGTAAACCAAAACAAAGGCAAAATCTACTCGTGTTTTGTAGATTTCAAGAAAGCATTTGATTCAATTTGGCACAAAGGTCTTTTTTATAAACTAATAGAAAGTGGTATTGGAGGGAAAATATATGATTTTATTAAATCAATGTACACTAAAAACAAATGTGCGGTTAAAATTGGCAACAAGCAAACAGACTTCTTCTCTCAGGGACGAGGAGTGAAACAGGGCTGCCCAATAAGTCCAACACTATTTAACATCTACATTAATGAATTGGCAAAAACATTAGAAGAATCGGCAGCACCTGGTATCACCCTACACAACACTGAAATCAAGTGTCTGCTGTACGCAGATGACCTGGTGCTGCTGTCTCCCACTAAGGAGGGTCTGCTGTAGACAGATGACTTGGTGCTGCTGTCTCCCACTAAGGAGGGGTTACAGCAGCACCTAGATCATCTTCACAGGTTCTGTCAGACCTGGGCTCTGACCGTTAACCACAGGTTCTGTCAGACCTGGGCTCTGACCATTAACCACAGGTTCTGTCAGACCTGGGCTCTGACCATTAACCACAGGTTCTGTCAGACCTGGGCTCTGACCGTTAACCATAGGTTCTGTCAGACCTGGGCTCTGAACGTTAACCTAATAAAAAACAAATATAATGATATTCCAAAAAATGTCCGGAAATAAGGATGACAAATATAAATTCTATTTGGACACAGTTCTATTGGAACACACCAAAAACTACACATATCTAGGACTAAATATCAGCAACACAGGTAGCTTTCACATGGCGGTGAATGAGCTGAGAGACAAAGCAAGAAGAGCATTCTATGCCATTAAAACGAACATTAAAATCAAAATTCCAATTAGAATCTGGCTCAAATTTGTTCAATCAGTTATAGAACCAATTGCTCTATATGGCAGGGAAGTATGGGGTCCAATCTCTAATAATGAATTCACCAAATGGGACAAACATCCAATTGAAATACTGCATGCAGAGTTCTGCAAGACTGTATTGCAAGTGCAAAGAAAAACCCCAAATAACGCATCTAGAGCAGAATTGGGTCAATACCCCCTCCTCATTCGAATAGAAAAAAAGAGCCATCAAATTTTACAACCATCTTTAAAACAAGCGACCCCAAAACATTCCATCACACAGCTCTACAATGTCAAGAGATGAAACAAGAGAAGAGTCCCCTCAGCCAGCTGGTTCTGAGGCTCAGTTCACCAACCCGAACCAACCCCTTAGAGCCTCAGGACAGCACTCAGAAAATCTGGCCCAACCAAATCATCACAAAACAAAAATAAAAATATATCACCAATTGGAAAGACACCACACAAAATCTAAGTAAACTTCAATGCTATTTGACTCTAAACAGACAGTACATGGTGGCAGACTATCTGACCACTGTGACTGATAGAAAACTGAGAAAAACATTGACTATAGAGACCGGTCGTCACAGACAAGCCAGGCTGCTCAGAGAGGACAGGCTGTGCTCACTCTGCTCCAGGGGAGAGGTAGAGACAGAGCTGCATTTCCTATTACACTGTGACAAATACTCAGACCTAAGAGAATATTTCTTTCCCAAAATTATAATTCAATACAAAGAATTTGAAACTATAAAATATGAAGAAAAAAATCCAATATTTATTGGGTGAAGAGCCAAAGGGAGGGACAGCCAGTGAAAAGTGCAAAGTCATGTCGATAATATTTCCCATCTTGTTTTGTCTTTCATACCACGTCATGTGTCTTCTCAGTCATGTTGACACTGGTCTACTACCAGGTCATGTGTCTTCTCAGTCATGTTGACACTGGTCTACTACCAGGTCATGTGTCGTCTCAGTCATGTTGACGCTGGTCTACTATCAGGTCATGTGTCTTCTCAGTCATGTTGACACTGGTCTACTATCAGGTCATGTGTCTTCTCAGTCATGTTGACACTGGTCTACTACCAGGTCATGTGTCGTCTCAGTCATGTTGACACTGGTCTACTACCAGGTCATGTGTCTTCTCAGTCATGTTGACACTGGTCTACTACCAGGTCATGTGTCGTCTCAGTCATGTTGACACTGGTCTACTACCAGGTCATGTGTCTTCTCAGTCATGTTGACACTGGTCTACTACCAGGTCATGTGTCTTCTCAGTCATGTTGACACTGGTCTACTACCAGGTCATGTGTCTTCTCAGTCATGTTGACACTGGTCTACTACCAGGTCATGTGTCTTCTCAGTCATGTTGACACTGGTCTACTACCAGGTCATGTGTCTTCTCAGTCATGTTGACACTGGTCTACTACCAGGTCATGTGTCTTCTCAGTCATGTTGACACTGGTCTACTACCAGGTCATGTGTCTTCTCAGTCATGTTGACACTGGTCCACTACCAGGTCATGTGTCTTCTCAGTCATGTTGACACTGGTCTACTACCAGGTCATGTGTCTTCTCAGTCATGTTGACACTGGTCTACTACCAGGTCATGTGTCTTCTCAGTCACGTTGACACTGGTCTACTACCAGGTCACGTGTCTTCTCAGTCATGTTGACACTGGTCTACGACCAGGTCACGTGTCTTCTCAGTCATGTTGACACTGGTCTACGACCAGGTCATGTGTCTTCTCAGTCAGGTTGACACTGGTCAACTACCAGGTCATGTGTCTTCTCAGTCAGGTTGACACTGGTCTACTACCAGGTCATGTGTCTTCTCAGTCATGTTGACACTGGTCTACTACCAGGTCATGTGTCTTCTCAGTCACGTTGACACTGGTCTACTACCAGGTCATGTGTCTTCTCAGTCACGTTGACACTGGTCTACTACCAGGTCACGTGTCTTCTCAGTCATGTTGACACTGGTCTACTACCAGGTCATGTGTCTTCTCAGTCACGTTGACACTGGTCTACTACCAGGTCACGTGTCTTCTCAGTCATGTTGACACTGGTCTACTACCAGGTCATGTGTCTTCTCAGTCATCTTGACACTGGTCTAAGTAATAATGAACTTACCATGTCAATAAGAGAGAGAGATAGAGAGAGATAGAGTAGATAGATATTAAGAGAGAGAGAATATATGATATTAAGAGAGAGAGAGAAGATATGATATTAAGAGAGAGAGAGAGAAGATATGATATTAAGAGAGAGAGAGAGAAGATATGATATTAAGAGAGAGAGAGAAGATATGATATTAAGAGAGAGAGAGAAGATATGATATTAAGAGAGAGAGAGAGAAGATATGATATTAAGAGAGAGAGAGAAGATATGATATTAAGAGAGAGAGAGAAGATATGATATTAAGAGAGAGAGACCATGATGGGAGCGATAGAGGTGGTGAGAAGGACCAAAGCAAGGGTACAGTAAGGTGTTCAGAAACCCAGAGCATTACTAGCCCACTGACTGTCCTGTACAACACCAGTGTTCTGACCCTCTATCCCCGGCCTTGACCCCTTACCGGCCTAAGCCCGATCTCTTTACCACCCAGAGATTCTAGCCCGAGGAGGCCACCATGCTGCCCTGAAGTCCAGGCCTGCTCTGCATCCCACAGAACTAGGTCCCCCGGCTAAGATGTTGCTGATTGCTGCGTTCCACCCCCCTTCTCATCACTGTTTGTTTTACGCCACAAAGACATGACCATATCAGATAACAGATGTAAAGATAGAAAGGGGTAAAAAATGGGGTATAATTGATTCAGAGTGGCGTGCAGGTTATACTCACTGAGTTAAACTGACTGATGACTGAGTTCAACGGACTAATGACTGAGTTAAACTGACTGAGTTAAACTGACTGAGTTGAACTGACTGATGACTGAGTAGAACTGACTGAGTTGAACTGACTGAGTTATACTCACTGAGTTATACTCACTGAGTTATACTCACTGATGACTGAGTTAAACTGACTGATGACTGAGTTAAACTGACTGAGTTAAACTGACTGAGTTGAACTGACTGAGTTATACTGACTGATGACTGAGTTAAACTGACTGAGTTGAACTGACTGAGTTATACTGACTGATGACTGAGTTAAACTGACTGATGACTGAGTTAAACTGACTGAGTTGAACTGACTGATGACTGAGTTTAACTGACTGATGACTGAGTTAAACTGACTGAGTTAAACTGACTGAGTTAAACTGACTGATGACTGAGTTAAACTGACTGAGTTAAACTGACTGAGTTATACTGACTGAGTTATACTGACTGATGACTGAGTTAAACTGACTGAGTTGAACTGACTGAGTTATACTGACTGATGACTGAGTTAAACTGACTGAGTTAAACTGACTGAGTTAAACTGACTGATGACTGAGTTAAACTGACTGAGTTAAACTGACTGAGTTGAACTGACTGAGTTATACTGACTGATGACTGAGTTAAACTGACTGAGTTAAACTGACTGAGTTATACTGACTGATGACTGAGTTATACTGACTGAGTTATACTGACTGAGTTAAACTGACTGAGTTAAACTGACTGAGTTATACTGACTGAGTTATACTGACTGATGACTGAGTTAAACTGACTGATGACTGAGTTAAACTGACTGAGTTATACTAACTGAGTTATACTGAGTTATACTGGTCCTTCTGTGGCTCAGTTGACTGAGTTAAGCTGAGTGATTCCCGACCACCCATACGAGAATGTAACACATGACTGTAAGTTGATAAAAGCGTGCTAAATGGCATTATATTATTATTATTATTATATATTATTATTATACTGACTGATTAAACTGACTGAGTTGAACTGACTGAGTTATACTGACTGATGACTGAGTTAAACTGACTGAGTTAAACTGACTGAGTTAAACTGACTGAGTTATACTGACTGATGACTGAGTTAAACTGACTGAGTTATACTGACTGATGACTGAGTTAAACTGACTGATGACTGAGTTAAACTGACTGAGTTATACTAACTGATGACTGAGTTAAACTGACTGAGTTAAACTGACTGAGTTAAACTGACTGATGACTGAGTTAAACTGACTGACTGATGACTGAGTTAAACTGACTGAGTTAAACTGACTGATGACTGAGTTATACTGACTGAGTTAAACTGACTGGGTTATACTGACTGAGTTAAACTGACTGATGACTGAGTTAAACTGACTGGGTTATACTGACTGAGTTAAACTGACTGATGATTGAGTTAAACTGACTGATGACTGAGTTATACTGACTGAGTTAAACTGACTGGGTTATACTGACTAAGTTAAACTGACTGATGACTGAGTTATACTGACTGAGTTACACCGACTGAGTTATACTGGCTGACTGAGTTATACTGGCTGAGTTACACCGACTGAGTTATACTGGCTTACTGAGTTACACTGGCTGAGTTACACCGACTGAGTTATACTGGCTGACTGAGTTACACCAACTGAGTTATACTGGCTGAGTTACACCAATTGAGTTATACTGGCTGACTGAGTTATACTGGCTGAGTTATACTGGCTGAGTTATACTGGCTGACTGAGTTACACTGTCTCTCTATTAGAAACAATACATCTCTATTCGATACAATACATCTCTACTGGATAGGGATAGATATAATACATCTCTACTGGATACAATACATCTCATCTGGATACAATACATCTCTACTGAATACAATACATCTCTATTAGAAACAATACATCTCTACTGGATACAATACATCTCTACTGGATTCAATACATCTCTACTGGATACAATACATCTCTACTGAATACAATACATCTCTACTGAATACAATACATCACTACTGGATACAATACATCTCTACTGGATACAATACATCTCTATTAGAAACAATACATTACTACTGGATACAATACATCTCTACTGGATACAATACATCTCTACTGGATACAATACATCTCTACTGAATACAATACATCTCTACTGAATACAATACATCTCTACTGAATACAATACATCTCTACTGGATACAATACATCTCTACTGGATACAATACATCTCTACTGGATACAATACATCTCTACTGAATACAATACATCTCTATTAGAAACAATACATCTCTACTGGATACAATACATCTCTACTGGATACAATACATCTCTATTAGAAACAATACATCTCTAATGGATACAATACATCTCTACTGAATACAATACATCTCTATTAGAAACTATACATCTCTACTGGATTCAATACATCTCTACTGGATACAATACATCTCTACTGAATGCAATACATCTCTACTGAATACAATACATCTCTACTGGATACAATACATCTCTACTGGATAGAATACATCTCTACTGGATAGAATACATCTCTACTGGATAGAATACATCTCTACTGGATACAATACATCTCTACTGAATACAATACATCTATATTAGAAACAATACATCTCTACTGGTTGGAATACATCTCTACTGGATAGAATACATCTCTACTGGATACAATACATCTCTACTGGATACAATACATCTCTACTGGATACAATACATCTCTACTGGATAGAATACATCTCTACTGGATAGAATACATCTCTACTGAATACAATACATCTCTACTGAATACAATACATCTCTACTGAATACAATACATCTCTACTGAATACAATACATCTCTACTGGATACAATACATCTCTACTGGATACAATACATCTCTACTGAATACAATACATCTCTACTGAATACAATACATCTCTACTGGATACAATACATCTCTATTAGAAACAATACATCTCTACTGGATAGAATACATCTCTACTGGATACAATACATCTCTACTGGATACAATACATCTCTACTGGATACAATACATCTCTACTGGATACAATACCTCTCTACTGGATACAATACATCTCTACTGGATACAATACATCTCTACTGGATACAATACATCTCTACTGAATACAATACATCTCTACTGGATACAATACATCACTACTGGATACAATACATCTCTACTGGATACAATACCTCTCTACTGGATACAATACATATCTACTCGATACCATCACAGGGCAACAACAAAATATGACCCTGGTGAACTGAATGGATATTTTATATTTATATTCAGTGTAGAGTACACTACCATCAACAGTGAATGAATGATGTCTCATTCTTATTGATATAACACATACAATAACCATTTACTTCTTATGGCTGGGGTAAATATTGAGTAGCTTGGATGAATAAGGTGCCCAGAGTAAACAGCCTGCTACTCAGTCCCAGAAGCTAAAACTGTTTGAATGATGTCTGTGAGTATAACAGAACTCATATGGCAGGCAAGAACCTGAGAAAAAAATCCAACCAGGAAGTGGGAAATCTGAGGATTGTAGTTTTTCAACTCATTCCCTATTAAAGATACAGTGGGATATTGGTCATATGGCACTTCCTACAGCTCAGCATTTAACACCATAGAGACCCTGGGTCTCGACCCCGCCCTGTGCAACTGGGTACTGGGCTTCCTGACGGACCGCCCCCAAGTGGTGAGGGTAGGTAACAACATCTCCACCCCGCTGATCCTCAACACTGGGGCCCCACAAGGGTGCGTTCTGAGCCCTCTCCTGTACTCCCTGTTCACCCATGACTGTGTGGCCATGCACGCCTCCAACTCAATCATCAAGTTTGTGGACGACACTACAGTTGTAGGCTTGATTACCAACAATGACGTGACGGCCTACAGGGAGGAGGTGAGGGATGATTGTGGACTTCAGGAAACAGCAGAGGGAGCACCCTCTGTCGATGGGACAGTAGTGGAGAGTGTAGTAAGTTTTAAGTTCCTCGGCATACACATCACGGACAGACTGAATTGGTCCACCCACACAGACAGCATTGTGAAGAAGGCGCAGCAGCGCCTCTTCAACCTCAGGAGGATTTGGCTTGTCACAAAAAGCACGAACAAACTTCGACAGAAGCAAAATCCAGAGGGTAGTGAGGTCTGCACAAAACATCACCGGGGGCAAACTACCTTCCCTCCAGGACACCTACACCACCCGATGTCACAGGAAGGCCATAAAGATCCTCAAGGACAACAACCACCCGAGCCACTGCCTGTTCACCCCGCTATCATCCACAAGGCGAGGTCAGTACAGGTACATCAAAGCAGGGACCGAGAGACTGAAAAACAGCTTCTATCTCAAGGCCATCAGACTGTTAAACAGCCACCACTGACATTGAGTGGCTGCTGCCAACACACTGACTCAACTCCAGCCACTTTAATAATGGGAATTGATGTAAAATATATCACTTGCCACTTTAAACTATGCTACTCAATATAATGTTTACATACCCCACATTACCCATCTCATATGTATATACTGTACTCGATACCATCTACTGCATCTTGCCTATGCCGTTCTGTACCATCACTCATTCATATATCTTTATGTACATATTCTTTATCTCTTTACACTTGTGTGTATATGGTAGTAGTTTTGGAATTGTTAGGTTAGATTACTTGTTGGTTACTACTGCATTGTCGGAACTAGAAGCACAAGCATTTTGCTAGACCTGCATTAACATCTGCTAACCATGTGTATGTGACAAATAAATTTGATTTGATTTGGATCTGTTTGGCTTGTTTTGGTCTCTGAGCGCTGTACTCAGATTATTGCATGGTTTGCTTTTTCAGTAAAGCTTTTTTGAAATCTGACACAGCGGTTACATTAAGGAGAAGTTTATCTAAAGTTCCATGCATAAGACTTGTATTTTCATCAACATTTACGATGAGAATTTCTGTAAATGGATGTGGCTCTCTGCAAAATCACCAGATGTTTTTGGAACTACTGAACATAACGCGCCAATGTATACTGAGATGTTTTGATATAAATATGAACTCTATCAAACAAAACATACATGTGTTGTGTAACATGAAGTCCTATGAGTGTCATCTGATGAAGATCATCAAAGGTTAGTGATTAATTTCTCTATTTCTGCTTTTTGTGACTCCTCTCTTTGGCTGGAAAAATGGCTGTGTTTTGCAGTGACTTGCCTCTGACCTAACATAATCGTTTGTGGTGCTTTCGCCGTGAAGCCTATTTGAAATCGGACACTGTGGTGGGATTAACAAGAAGTGTATCTTTAAAATGGTGTAAAATACTTCATTTTTGAGGAATTTTAATTATGAGATTTCTGTTGTTTGAATTTGGAGCCCTGCACTTTCACTGGCTGTTGTCATATCGATCCCGTGAGCGATCCCGTGAGCGGGATCTCAGCCGTAAGAAGTTTTAAACATAATACAAATATTTGAAAATATTTTTGTCATTTAGCAGACGCTCTTATTCAGTGCAAACATTTTTTTTTAAATCTCATTTTCTTCTGTACTGGGTCCCCGTGGGAATCGAACCCACACCCCTGGCGTTGCAAGTACCATGCTCTACCAGCTGAGCAAAAATGGAACTCGAAAAAAAAAAGCCTTTAGTCGATGAAGATTGATGAGTTCATTGTCTGTCATTGGGGGAAGGGGTTGTCACTCAGAGAGAGACATGCAGGCTAAAGTGGAGACATTTCCATGGAGGGAAACAGAAAGGTCCAGCCTGGTCCAGCTGGGTGGAGCAGAGCCTTAAAATAGCAGACTGGAATTAAAAACCTGTCATATATTTACATGAGATAAGGCCTCCAGATCAGAAGTTAAACAATGAACAATGCAAAATTTCCAAGACCATATCTTAAACGGTGGATATGGTAGACGATAAGAAGACTATGGAAGGAATTAACAATAATGTATAACAACAATATATAACGTAATCCATTTGGGATAGAGCCTAGCGAATGCATAGTATAATAGCCTGAAACCACCTGGACTATATTAGTTCAGTATGACAGAGCCCAGATTTAGTACCACTGGCTAAAAGATAAGTCCTTTAAAAACACTTCACTTCTTTTCTCTGCAGTATAGTACAGTACACTAGAGTATTATACAGTACATACAATATAGTATAGTACACTACAGTATAGTACACTACAGTACAGTACACTACAGTATTATACAGTACATACAATATAGTATAGTACACTACAGTACAGTACACTACAGTATTATACAGTACATACAGTATAGTATAGTACACTACAGTATAGTACACTACAGTACAGTACACTAGAGTATTATACAGTACACTACAGTATAGTACACCACAGTACACCACAGTATAGTACAGTACAGTACACTAGAGTATTATACACTACACTACAGTATAGTACACAACAGTATAGTACACTACACTACAGTATAGTACACCACAGTATAGTATACTACACTACAGTACAGTACACTACAGTATTATACAGTACACTACAGTACAGTATCGTACAGTACACTACACAACAGTATAGTACACTACAGTATAGTACACTACAGTATAGTACAGTGTAGTACACTACAGTATAGTACAGTGTAGTACACTACAGTACACTACAGTATAGTACAGTGAAGTACACTACAGTATAGTACACTACAGTATTGTGCAGTACAGTATAGCACACTACAGTATAGTACACTACAGAATAGTACACTACAGAATAGTACACTACAGTATAGTACACTACAGTACAGTACACTACAGTATTGTGCAGTACACTACAGTATAGTACACTACAGTACCATACAGTATAGTACACTACAGTATAGTGCAGTACCCTATAGTATAATACACTACACTACAGTATAGTACACTACACTACAGTATAGTACACTACAGTACACTACACAACAGCACACTACAGTAAACTACAATATAGTACACTACACTACAATATAGTACACTACACTACAGTATAGTACACTACAATATAGTACACTACAGCACAGCACACTACAGTAAACTACAATATAGTACACTACAGTATAGTACAGTATAGTCTAGTGCACTACAGTATAGTACACTAAAGTACCCTACAGTACAGTAAATTACAATATAGTACACTACAGTATAGTATACTACAGTACACTACAGTATAGTATACTACAATACACTACGGTATAGTATACTACAATACACTACAGTATAGTATACTACAATACACTACAGTATAGTACAATACAGTAAAGTACAGTACACTACAGTATAGTATACTACAGTGCCAACTAACAATGCAGGCCTGATGTCCTAGTCTACTATGCATTTTACAAAAGGATGTATCACCTTTTGTCTCTTGTCTATTTCTCTACTCTCTGGCCAGCCAGGGGGCTTGATCTGTGTCCCAAATGGCAACCTATTCCCTATATAGTGGACTACTTTAGATCAGAGCCCTAGTCCCTATATAGTGCACTACTTTAGATCAGAGCCCTATTCCTTATATAGTGCACTACTTTAGATCAGAGCCCTATTCCCTATATAGTGCACTACTTTAGATCAAAGCCCTATTCCCTATATAGTGCACTACTTTAGATCAGAGCCCTATTCCCTATATAGTGCACTACTTTAGATCAGAGCCCTATTCCCTATATAGTGCACTACTTTAGATCAGAGCCCTATTCCCTATATAGTGCACTACTTTAGATCAAAGCCCTATTCCCTATATAGTGCACTACTTTAGATCAGAGCCCTATTCCCTATATAGTGCACTACTTTAGATCAGAGCCCTAGTCCCTATATAGTGCACTACTTTAGATCAGAGCCCTATTCCCTATATAGTGCACTACTTTAGATCAGAGCCCTATTCCCTATATAGTGCACTACTTTTGTAGGGTGCCATTTGGCACACAAGTATTTCCTTCTATTCCCTGTGATTTCCCAGTAGATGGAGCCCCATTAAAAAGGTGCCAATTGCCCAACCGTGTCAATGATTGCTGGGGCCGGTGGATGAACTTTGAACACGCGAGGCAAAGGCTCTCTGATCTCCCTCTGCCGCACTGGTTGGGGGTAACTTGTTTACGGTTTGATCCATAAAGATTCCTGAAAGGTTGGAGAGGCTGAATCAGCAGGGATATGGTAACCTTTCACCTTCCCACGCACCCAACAATACAGTCACAGGAAACGGTACATTACATTTACATTTAAGTCATTTAGCAGACGCTCTTATCCAGAGCGACTTACAAATTGGTGCATACACCTTATGACAGACATCCAGTGGAACAGCCACTTTACAATAGTGCATCTCCGTGTGTGTGTGTGTCTGTCTGTGTGGACATTGTCTGGTGGTCCCTCTGGCGGTCTCGCTGACGGTCCCTCTGGCGGTCCCTCTGGCGGTCTCGCTGACGGTCCCTCTGGCGGTCTCGCTGGCGGTCTCTCTGGCGGTCCCTCTGGCGGTCTCGCTGACGGTCCCTCTGGCGGTCCCTCTGGCGGTCTCGCTGACGGTCCCTCTGGCGGTCTCGCTGACGGTCCCTCTGGCGGTCTCGCTGACGGTCCCTCTGGCGGTCTCGCTGACGGTCCCTCTGGCGGTCTCGCCGGCGGTCTCGCTGATGGTCCCTCTGGCGGTCTCGCTGATGGTCCCTCTGGCGGTCCCTCTGGCGGTCTCGCTGACGGTCCCTCTGGCGGTCTCGCTGACGGTCCCTCTGGCGGTCTAGCTGACGGTCCCTCTGGCGGTCTCGCTGACGGTCCCTCTGGCGGTCCCTCTGGTGGTCCCTCTGGCGGTCTCGCTGACGGTCCCTCTGGCGGTCTCGCTGACGGTCTCGCTGGCGGTCCCTCTGGCGGTCCCTCTGGCGGTCCCTCTGGCGGTCCCTCTGGCGGTCCCGCTGGCGGTCCCGCTGGCGGTCCCGCTGGCGGTCCCGCTGGCGGTCCCTCTGGCGGTCCCGCTGGCGGTCCCTCTGGCGGTCCCGCTGGCGGTCCCTCTGGCGGTCCCGCTGGCGGTCTCGCTGGCGGTCCCTCTGGCGGTCCCTCTGGCGGTCCCTCTGGTGGTCTCGCTGACGGTCCCTCTGGCGGTCTCGCTGACGGTCCCTCTGGCGGTCTCGCTGACGGTCCCTCTGGCGGTCTCGCTGACGGTCCCTCTGGCGGTCTCGCTGACGGTCCCTCTGGCGGTCTCGCTGACGGTCCCTCTGGCGGTCTCGCTGGCGGTCCCTCTGGCGGTCCCTCTGGCGGTCCCTCTGGCGGTCCCTCTGGCGGTCTCGCTGACGGTCCCTCTGGCGGTCTCGCTGACGGTCCCTCTGGCGGTCTCGCTGACGGTCCCTCTGGCGGTCTCTCTGGCGGTCTCGCTGACGGTCTCTCTGGTGGTCTCGCTGGCGGTCCCTCTGGCGGTCCCTCTGGCGGTCTCTCTGGCGGTCTCGCTGGCGGTCCCTCTGGCGGTCTCGCTGGCGGTCCCTCTGGCGGTCTCGCTGGCGGTCCCTCTGGCGGTCCCTCTGGCGGTCCCTCTGGCGGTCTCGCTGACGGTCCCTCTGGCGGTCTCGCTGACGGTCCCTCTGGCGGTCTCTCTGGCGGTCTCGCTGACGGTCCCTCTGGCGGTCTCGCTGACGGTCTCGCTGACGGTCCCTCTGGCGGTCTCGCTGACGGTCCCTCTGGCGGTCTCGCTGACGGTCCCTCTGCCGGTCTCGCTGACGGTCCGTCTGGCGGTCCCTCTGGTGGTCTCGCTGACGGTCCGTCTGGCGGTCCCTCTGGTGGTCTCGCTGACGGTCCGTCTGGCGGTCCCTCTGGTGGTCTCGCTGACGGTCCCTCTGGCGGTCTCTCTGGCGGTCCCTCTGGCGGTCCCTCTGGCGGTCCCTCTGGTGGTCTCGCTGACGGTCCCTCTGGCGGTCTCGCTGACGGTCCCTCTGGCGGTCTCGCTGACGGTCCCTCTGGCGGTCTCTCTGGCGGTATCGCTGGCGGTCTCGCTGGCGGTCCCGCTGACGGTCTCGCTGGCGGTCCCGCTGGCGGTCCCGCTGGCGGTCCCGCTGGCGGTCCCTCTGGCGGTCCCTCTGGCGGTCCCTCTGGCGGTCCCGCTGGCGGTCCCTCTGGCGGTCCCTCTGGCGGTCCCGCTGGCGGTCTCGCTGGTGGTCCCTCTGGTGGTCTAGTAGTTGTCTCTATGATGGTCTAGCTGGTGGTCCCTCTGGCGGTCTCGCTGACGGTCCCTCTGGCGGTCTCGCTGACGGTCCCTCTGGTGGTCTAGTAGTTGTCTCTATGATGGTCTAGCTGGTGGTCTCGCTTTATGGTCTGATGGTCAATGTAACAGAAAGGCCCTGGCAAGATCTACTTAAAAGGCTACTAAAACGTTTGACCCAAGATAAACAATTTAAAGGCAATGGTACCAAATACTAATTGAGTGTATGTAAACTTCTGACCCACTGGGAAAGAAAACCATCTCTGCAGCGCTCTACCAATCAGGCCTTTGTGTTAGTGGCCAGACAGAAGCCACTCCGCAGTAAAATGCACATGACAGCCCACTTAGAGTTTGCCAAAGGGCACCTAATGGACTCTCAGACCATGAGAAACAAGATTCTCTGGTCTGATGCCAAGCGTTCCATCTGGAGGAAACCTGGCACAATCCCTATGTAATATAAAAGTAATATATGCCATTTAGCAGACGCTTTTATCCAAAGCGACTTACAGTCATGTGTGCATACATTCTACGTATGGGTGGTCCCGGGAATCGAACCCACTACCCTGGCGTTACAAGCGCCATGCTCTCCATCTGAGCTAGGAAGGACCTGGGCCACCATAAGGCTCTCTATGTGAAGCATGGTGGTGGCCCTATCCCTATGTGAAGCATGGTGGTGGCCCCATCCCTATGGTGAAGCATGGTGGTGGCCCCATCCCTATGGTGAAGCATGGTGGTGGCCCCATCCCTATGGTGAAGCATGGTGGTGGCCCCATCCCTATGGTGAAGCATGGTGGTGGCAGCATCATGCTGTGGGGATGTTTTTCAGCGGTAGGGAGACTAGTTAGGATAAAGAGAAAGATGAACGGAGCAAAGTACAGAGATGATGAAAACCTGGTCCAGAGCACTCAGGACATCAGACTGGGGTGAAGGTTCACCTTCCGACAGGACAACGACCCTAAGCACACAGCCAAGACAATGCAGGCTTGGGGACAAGTCTCTGAAGGTCCTTGAGTGGCCCAGCCAGAGCCTGGACTGGAACCCCATCTAACATTTCTGGAGAGACCTGAAAATAGCTGTGCGGCGAACCTCCCCATCCGACCTGACAGAGCCTGAGAGGATCTGCAGAGAAGAATGGGAGAAACTCCCCAAATACAGGTGTGCCAAGCTTGTAGAGTCATACCCAAGAAGACTGGAGGATGTTATCGCTGCCAGCTTCAACAAAGTACTGAGTAAAGGGTCTGAATACTTATGTAAATGTACTTATGTAAATGTAATATTTCCATTTTAAATGTATTGTAAATGATCAAACATTTCTAAAAACAGTTTTCGCTTTGTCATTATGGGGTATTGTGATGTCATTATGGGGTATTGTGATGTCATTATGGGGTATTGTGATGTCATTATGGGGTATTGTGATGTCATTATGGGGTATTGTGATGTCATTATGGGGTATTGTGATGTCATTATGGGGTATTGTGATGTCATTATGGGGTATTGTGATGTCATTATGGGGTAGTGCGTGTCGATTGACGAGGGGGAAAAAAAACTATGTAATCCATTTTAGAATAAGGCTATAACGTAACAAACTGTGGAAGAAGTGAAAGGGTCTGAATACTTTCTGAATGTATAGACATGGACAGAGTAGGTGTACTTGATGTTTGGTACACTCAGTGTATAACATAATTACCAACACCAGAGAAAGAGAGTCGCTCTGGATAAGAGCGTCTGCTAAATGACTTAAATGTAAATGTAAATATTGACACACATAAACGCACAGACAGAATGACAGACAGAGAGAGGAAGATACACCGAGTTACACGCCATGTGTTTGTTGACAAACCTACAGCCTTCCATATCTATATGTATTATAGTTACACAGTCTCCCAATACAAATCAGATCAGATCCATTTCCTGTCCCTACAACTACCATGGTGCATCTCTTCCACTCCAGATAGACAGTACCTTTGTTTAGAGGAACGGAACGCTTAGCAGCTCTTTAATTTGGACTTATTCATCTTTATTTAGCATTGTGTGAATCATGTATTCAGGTCACTGGATGAAAGAAAAAAGGCTCTGCCATTGTCTGTACTCCCTCCCTTCCTTTTCTTAACTCTTGTTCTCTGTGGCATGAGAGGAACGGTCATGAATGGGCAGTGAGGCAACAGCCAGTGAATTGATTCCGATTGGCAGAGATAAGGGTTCCGATGAGATGTTCCTGTCTCCACAGCCTCGTCTGAGCGGAACAGCCATCCAGCACCACCGCTTCCTCCTGGGGAGAGGAAGTCGGTGTTCCCGCCTCTGGGCCTCTGGGCTGGGACTCAGGGAGGGCAGGTTGGGTGGAGGTTATCTTTTAGTGGATCAAGAATCTCTCTACTGTAGTAATATATAATATATGCCATCTAGCAGATGCTTCCAGTCATGTGTGAATTTTATTTTACATACGAGTGGTCCCAGGAATCGAACCCACTATCCTGGCATAGATCTGGCTGTCTATACCGACGGTAAAGTTCTGACTCTAGAGGACACAGGACCACGGTGGCGCTCTGACATCACACAGCAGGTCATTAGCGAGAGAGATACTATTGTACATAGCTGTACTTCAGAGGACCAGTATGCTATGTTTACATACCAGTCAGATAGAATCATATCATCCTCCTCAGTTCCATACACAGACACAACCACAGCTTGAGTTGATATACCATTAAAAGGGGAAATCTGCAGTTCAAATCATAACAAAACAACCACCCAGCCATCGTTTTGGTTAATAGCTGAGGGATGGGAATGGAGAAATGTAACAAGCCTGAAATTCATAGACAGAGCTACAGATGGCAAAGGCTGACCATCCATGATATTAAAACTATAGGTTTTAATCGTGTTTCAAACAATGAAGTAACACAAGCTTATATTTAAAGGTTCTGGTGGGTTTAGAGAGTTGAACTAAAGTCTATTAGGTATTTATTTATAAGTGATATTCTTCAAGAATCAATTCTGAATTGAAAAATCCCTAAATTGATGTAGCAAATCGCAGAGTTCCCCTTTAATATAAATAATAAATAAATAAAAAGCTGGTAACTGTGTAATAAAATGATGGCTGCCTACAAACAAGTAGCCAGAATACACCTGAAGGTAGCCTTCTATAGCAGAATCTATCAAACTCCCCTTTAATTTAATGATGAAATACCCCAGAGATATTCATCGTCATCATCTCGACCAACCAATCAGTTGTGTTGTGACAAGGTACGGATGGTACACAGAAGAGAGAGACAGAGACAGAGACAGAGAGAGAGAGAGAGAGAGAGAGAGAGACAGAGACAGAGACAGAGACAGAGACAGAGACAGAGAGAGAGAGAGAGAGAGAGAGAGAGAGAGAGAGAGGTAGGGAGGGAGAGAGGGAGAGAGAGAGGGAGAGAGGGAGAGAGGTAGGGAGGGAGGGGAGGGAGGGAGGGAGGTAGGGAGGGAGGGAGGTAGGGAGGGAGGGAGGGAGGGAGGGAGGGAGGGAGGGAGGGAGGGAGGGAGGGGAGGGAGGGAGGGAAGAGAGAGGGAGAGGGAGGGAGGGAGGGAAGGAGGAAGAGAGATAGAGAGAAGATATCAGAAAGAAAGAAAGATGGAGAGAAAGAGAGGTTCTGATGTGCTGACTACAGTAGCGGAGCCAAGCAAAACCTGTCTGTCCGTCCGTCTGCCTATGTGAGTGTGTAGCCTGTCTGTCTCTGACTGTCGGCCTGTCTATGGTTTGTTGGAATGACTCCAGCCTCTGTCGTAGTGCTGTGCAGGTCGATTGTCTTTGATGATGGCCCGCTATCCGGTGTGTGTGTGTGTGTGTGTGTGTGTGTGTGTGTGTGTGTGTGTGTGTGTGTGTGTGTGTGTGTGTGTGTAACAGTTCTGGGATGCAGCCAAAGTACACAGCAGCATTTGGTAATAGTTAACAGAGTGGGCAAACAGTGGAAGGAAGGCAGCAGCATGGAGAGGAGGTAGAGAGGTAGGGAACTGCATTTACACAGAGCCTTTCAGCTCTTGCTCTCTCTTTAGATCTCTCTCAGCCCCGCCACACAGCAAGGAAGACCTGGGTTCAAATAGTATTCAGGTTTTCTTTTTTCTCTTTGAGCATTTGCTTGAGCTTTATACATGAAAGATTTCCCACCTGAACCCACGTCTACGTCACAGATCGTCTCAATCTACAGGCTGCCACTGCTGGACCATAGAGGACGATACGTTTTAATAGGCTTTATGATGAATATGATAGATAAGTTACTGGGACAATACTCTGCCAAACTCTTACACAGTCATAGCACAGCACCACGTCCCCATTAAGTGTCTGCCCCAAGAACACTGTCTACTTTCAGCATCAGATCCGTTTTTCATGGCCTGTTATCTAAAATCTAAATAATTACTAATATGTCACAGTGTGTTTTTATCGTGGGAACTGTAGCCTTGGGAACTGTAGGCTATACATTACAGATGACATAGCGTCAGTCCAGGCTATACATTACAGATGACATAGTGTCAGCCCAGGCTATACATTACAGATGACATAGTGTCAGCCCTGGCTGTACATTACAGATGACATGGTGTCAGCCCAGGCTATACATTACAGATGACATAGCATCAGCCCAGGCTATACATTACAGATGACATAGTGTCAGCCCAGGCTATACATTACAGATGTCATAGCGTCAGCCCAGGCTGTACATTACAGATGACATAGTGTCAGCCCAGGCTATACATTACAGATGACATAGCGTCAGCCCAGGCTATACATTACAGATGACATAGCGTCAGCCCAGGCTATACATTACAGATGTCATAGTGTCAGCCCAGGCTATACATTACAGATGACATAGTGTCAGCCCAGGCTATACATTACAGATGACATAGTGTCAGCCCAGGCTATACATTACAGATGACATAGTGTCAGCCCAGGCTATACATTACAGATGACATAGTGTCAGCCCAGGCTGTACATTACAGATGACATAGTGTCAGCCCAGGCTGTACATTACAGATGACATGGTGTCAGCCCAGGCTATACATTACAGATGACATAGCGTCAGCCCAGGCTATACATTACAGATGACATAGCGTCAGCCCAGGCTATACATTACAGATGACATAGTGTCAGCCCAGGCTATACATTACAGATGACATAGTGTCAGCCCAGGCTATACATTACAGATGACATAGTGTCAGCCCAGGCTATACATTACAGATGACATAGTGTCAGCCCAGGCTATACATTACAGATGACATAGTGTCAGCCCAGGCTATACATTACAGATGACATAGTGTCAGCCCAGGCTGTACATTACAGATGACATAGTGTCAGCCCAGGCTATACATTACAGATGTCATAGTGTCAGCCCAGGCTATACATTACAGATGACATAGCGTCAGCCCAGGCTGTACATTACAGATGACATAGCGTCAGCCCAGGCTATACATTACAGATGACATAGCGTCAGCCCAGGCTATACATTACAGATGACATAGCGTCAGCCCAGGCTATACATTACAGATGTCATAGTGTCAGCCCAGGCTATACATTACAGATGACATAGTGTCAGCCCAGGCTATACATTACAGATGACATAGTGTCAGCCCAGGCTATACATTACAGATGACATAGCGTCAGCCCAGGCTATACATTACAGATGACATAGCGTCAGCCCAGGCTATACATTACAGATGACATAGCGTCAGCCCAGGCTATACATTACAGATGTCATAGTGTCAGCCCAGGCTATACATTACAGATGACATAGTGTCAGCCCAGGCTATACATTACAGATGACATAGTGTCAGCCCAGGCTATACATTACAGATGACATAGTGTCAGCCCAGGCTATACATTACAGATGACATAGTGTCAGCCCAGGCTATACATTACAGATGACATAGTGTCAGCCCAGGCTGTACATTACAGATGACATGGTGTCAGCCCAGGCTATACATTACAGATGACATAGTGTCAGCCCAGGCTGTACATTACAGATGACATAGTGTCAGCCCAGGCTATACATTACAGATGTCATAGTGTCAGCCCAGGCTATACATTACAGATGACATAGTGTCAGCCCAGGCTATACATTACAGACGACATAGTGTCAGCCCAGGCTGTACATTACAGATGACATAGTGTCAGCCCAGGCTATACATTACAGATGACATAGCGTCAGCCCAGGCTATACATTACAGATGACATAGTGTCAGCCCAGGCTGTACATTACAGATGACATAGTGTCAGCCCAGGCTATACATTACAGATGTCATAGTGTCAGCCCAGGCTATACATTACAGATGACATAGCGTCAGCCCAGGCTATACATTACAGACGACATAGTGTCAGCCCAGGCTGTACATTACAGATGACATAGTGTCAGCCCAGGCTATACATTACAGATGACATAGCGTCAGCCCAGGCTATACATTACAGATGACATAGCGTCAGCCCAGGCTATACATTACAGATGACATAGTGTCAGCCCAGGCTGTACATTACAGATGACATAGTGTCAGCCCAGGCTATACATTACAGATGACATAGCGTCAGCCCAGGCTATACATTACAGATGACATAGCGTCAGCCCAGGCTATACATTACAGATGACATAGCGTCAGCCCAGGCTGTGAATAGATTGATGTGGTGAAACATTAAAATCCTACTTGCGAAGGGAGCGTACATTCCGAGCATGTCCGAACATACGTGTCTGTGAATGAGTGTAAAATGGAAGGAATGTGAACCTAGGAGTTGTGAACGTAGGAGTTGTGAACGTAGGAGTTGTGAACCTAGGAGTTGTGAACGTAGGAGTTGTGAAAGCAGGAGTTGTGAACGTAGGAGTTGTGAACGTAGGAGTTGTGAAAGCAGGAGTTGTGAACCTAGGAGTTGTGAACCTAGGAGTTGTGAAAGCAGGAGTTGTGAACGTCGGAGTTGTGAACGTAGGAGTTGTGAACCTAGGAGTTGTGAAAGCAGGAGTTGTGAAAGCAGGAGTTGTGAACCTAGGAGTTGTGAACCTAGGAGTTGTGAAAGCAGGAGTTGTGAACCTAGGAGTTGTGAACCTAGGAGTTGTGAAAGCAGGAGTTGTAAAAGCAGGAGTTGTAAACGTAGGAGTTGTGAAAGCAGGAGTTGTGAACCTAGGAGTTGTGAATGTCGGAGTTGTGAACGTAGGAGTTGTGAACGTAGGAGTTGTGAACCTAGGAGTTGTGAAAGCAGGAGTTGTGAACGTAGGAGTTGTGAAAGCAGGAGTTGTGAAAGCAGGAGTTGTGAAAGCAGGAGTTGTGAACGTAGGAGTTGTGAACGTAGGAGTTGTGAAAGCAGGAGTTGTGAAAGCAGGAGTTGTGAACGTAGGAGTTGTGAAAGCAAGAGTTGTGAAACTCGGAGTTGTGAACCTAGGAGTTGTGAACCTAGGTGTTGTGAACCTAGGTGTTGTGAACCTAGGAGTTGTGAACCTAGGTGTTGTGAACGTAGGAGTTGTGAACGTAGGAGTTGTGAACGTAGGAGTTGTGAGAGAACTGGACACTAATTGAGCCTCTGTATTACTATAATAGACAGAGGTATGTGTCTTACACATTCATCAGGCCAACTCCATCACCGCGTACTATGGTCATATTCATCACCTGGCTGTCATCATCATCATCATAATGATATAGCTCTTTCTAACACACCCACACATACAGTCTGTATTACTGCAGGAAGGGGAAACAAGGCTGTAGAAGCCTGGATGGAAAACAACTGAATGGCGAGCCGATATACCGGTAGAGAGTAAAACAGAAAGCGTGGCTAAACAGCCTTGAGATGAATGAGAGCATGTCTGTGTCTGGAGTCTCATTTCAGCATGGAACGTCATCACAGATTCAATCGCTGCTTTAACCATCAAAGACGGGAGGAATCCTCTCAGTTCCGTATTTACACGACAACAAGGAGTATCCTCTCAGTTCCTTATTTACACGACAACAAGGAGTATCCTCTCAGTTCCGTATTTACACGACAACAAGGAGTATCCTCTCAGTTCCGTATTTACACGACAACAAGGAGTATCCTCTCAGTTCCGTATTTACACGACAACAAGGAGTATCCTCTCAGTTCCGTATTTACACGACAACAAGGAGTATCCTCTCAGTTCCGTATTTACACGACAACAAGGAGTATCCTCTCAGTTCCTTATTTACACTACTACAACAAGGAGTATCCTCTCAGTTCCTTATTTACACTACAACAAGGAGTATCCTCTCAGTTCCTTATTTACACTACAACAACAAGGAGTATCCTCTCAGTTCCTTATTTACACTACAACAAGGAGTATCCTCTCAGTTCCTTATTTACACGACAACAAGGAGTATCCTCTCAGTTCCGTATTTACACGACAACAAGGAGTATCCTCTCAGTTCCGTATTTACACGACAACAAGGAGTATCCTCTCAGTTCCTTATTTACACTACTACAACAAGGAGTATCCTCTCAGTTCCTTATTTACACGACAACAAGGAGTATCCTCTCAGTTCCTTATTTACACTACAACAAGGAGTATCTATTTACACGACAACAAGGAGTATCCTCTCAGTTCCGTATTTACACGACAACAAGGAGTATCCTCTCAGTTCCTTATTTACACTACAACAACAAGGAGTATCCTCTCAGTTCCTTATTTACACTACAACAAGGAGTATCCTCTCAGTTCCTTATTTACACGACAACAAGGAGTATCCTCTCAGTTCCTTATTTACACGACAACAAGGAGTATCCTCTCAGTTCCTTATTTACACTACAACAAGGAGTATCCTCTCAGTTCCTTATTTACACTACAACAAGGAGTATCTATTTACACTACAACAAGGAGTATCCTCTCAGTTCCTTATTTACACTACAACAAGGAGTATCTATTTACACTACAACAAGGAGTATCCTCTCAGTTCCTTATTTACACTACAACAAGGAGTATCCTCTCAGTTCCTTATTTACACTACAACAAGGAGTATCCTCTCAGTTCCTTATTTACACTACAACAAGGAGTATCCCCTCAGTTCCTTATTTACACTACAACAAGGAGTATCCTCTCAGTTCCGTATTTACACTACAACAAGGAGTATCCTCTCAGTTCTTTATTTACACTACAACAAGGAGTATCCTCTCAGTTCCTTATTTACACTACAACAAGGAGTATATATTTACACTACAACAAGGAGTATCCTCTCAGTTCCGGATTTACACTACAACAAGGAGTATCCTCTCAGTTCCTTATTTACACTACAACAAGGAGTATATATTTACACTACAACAAGGAGTATCCTCTCAGTTCCTTATTTACACTACAACAAGGAGTATCCTCTCAGTTCCTTATTTACACTACAACAAGGAGTATCCTCTCAGTTCCTTATTTACACTACAACAAGGAGTATCCTCTCAGTTCCTTATTTACACTACAACAAGGAGTATCCTCTCAGTTCCTTATTTACACTACAACAAGGAGTATCCTCTCAGTTCCTTATTTACACTACAACAAGGAGTATCTATTTACACCACAACAAGGAGTATCCTCTCAGTTCCGTATTTACACTACAACAAGGAGTATCCTCTCAGTTCCGTATTTACACTACAACAAGGAGTATCCTCTCAGTTCCTTATTTACACTACAACAAGGAGTATCTATTTACACCACAACAAGGAGTATCCTCTCAGTTCCGTATTTACACTACAACAAGGAGTATCCTCTCAGTTCCGTATTTACACTACAACAAGGAGTATCCTCTCAGTTCCTTATTTACACTACAACAAGGAGTATCCTCTCAGTTCCTTATTTACACTACAACAAGGAGTATCTATTTACACTACAACAAGGAGTATCTATTTACACTACAACAAGGTGTATCCTCAGTTCCTTATTTACACTACAACAAGGAGTATCTATTTACACTACAACAAGGAGTATATATTTACACTACAACAAGGTGTATCCTCAGTTCCTTATTTACACTACAACAAGGAGTATCCTCTCAGTTCCGTATTTACACTACAACAAGGAGTATCCTCTCAGTTCCTTATTTACACTACAACAAGGAGTATCCTCTCAGTTCCTTATTTACACTACAACAAGGAGTATCCTCTCAGTTCCTTATTTACACTACAACAAGGAGTATCCTCTCAGTTCCTTATTTACACTACAACAAGGAGTATCTATTTACACTACAACAAGGAGTATCCTCTCAGTTCCTTATTTACACTACAACAAGGAGTATCCTCTCAGTTCCGTATTTACACTACAACAAGGAGTATCCTCTCAGTTCCTTATTTACACTACAACAAGGAGTATCCTCTCAGTTCCTTATTTACACTACAACAAGGAGTATCTATTTACACTACAACAAGGAGTATCCTCTCAGTTCCGTATTTACACTACAACAAGGAGTATCCTCTCAGTTCCTTATTTACACTACAACAAGGAGTATCCTCTCAGTTCCTTATTTACACTACAACAAGGAGTATCCTCTCAGTTCCTTATTTACACTACAACAAGGAGTATCTATTTACACTACAACAAGGAGTATCTATTTACACTACAACAAGGAGTATCCTCTCAGTTCCTTATTTACACTACAACAAGGAGTATCTATTTACACCACAACAAGGAGTATCCTCTCAGTTCCGTATTTACACTACAACAAGGAGTATCCTCTCAGTTCCTTATTTACACTACAACAAGGAGTATATATTTACACTACAACAAGGAGTATCCTCTCAGTTCCTTATTTACACTACAACAAGGAGTATCCTCTCAGTTCCTTATTTACACTACAACAAGGAGTATCCTCTCAGTTCCTTATTTACACCACAACAAGGAGTATCCTCTCAGTTCCGTATTTACACTACAACAAGGAGTATCCTCTCAGCTCCTTATTAACACTACAACAAGGAGTATCCTCTCAGTTCCTTATTTACACTACAACAAGGAGTATCTATTTACACCACAACAAGGAGTATCCTCTCAGTTCCTTATTTACACTACAACAAGGAGTATCCTCTCAGTTCCTTATTTACACTACAACAAGGAGTATCCCCTCAGTTCCTTATTTACACTACAACAAGGAGTATCCTCTCAGTTCCTTATTTACACTACAACAAGGAGTATCTATTTACACTACAACAAGGAGTATCTATTTACACTACAACAAGGTGTATCCTCAGTTCCTTATTTACACTACAACAAGGAGTATCTATTTACACTACAACAAGGAGTATCTATTTACACTACAACAAGGTGTATCCTCAGTTCCTTATTTACACTACAACAAGGAGTATCCTCTCAGTTCCTTATTTACACTACAACAAGGAGTATCCTCAGTTCCTTATTTACACTACAACAAGGAGTATCCTCTCAGTTCCTTATTTACACTACAACAAGGAGTATCCTCTCAGTTCCTTATTTACACTACAACAAGGAGTATCCTCTCAGTTCCTTATTTACACTACAACAAGGAGTATCCTCTCAGTTCCTTATTTACACTACAACAAGGAGTATCCTCTCAGTTCCTTATTTACACTACAACAAGGAGTATCCTCAGTTCCTTATTTACACTACAACAAGGAGTATCCTCTCAGTTCCTTATTTACACTACAACAAGGAGTATCCTCTCAGTTCCTTATTTACACTACAACAAGGAGTATCCTCTCAGTTCCTTATTTACACTACAACAAGGAGTATCCTCTCAGTTCCTTATTTACACCACAACAAGGAGTATCCTCTCAGTTCCTTATTTACACTACAACAAGGAGTATCCTCTCAGTTCCTTATTTACACCACAACAAGGAGTATCCTCTCAGTTCCTTATTTACACTACAACAAGGAGTATCCTCTCAGTTCCTTATTTACACTACAACAAGGACAAGATAAAAAAATATTGACGAATACGCTGATTCGGTGTGCGAGTTCATTAGAACGTGCGTTGAAGATGTCGTTCCCATAGCAATGATAAAAACATTCCCTAACCAGAAACCATGGATTGATGGCAGCATTCGCGTGAAACTGAAAGCGCGAACCACTGCTTTTAATCAGGGCAAGGTGACTGGAAACATGACCGAATACAAACAGTGCAGCTATTCCCTCCGCAAGGCTATTAAACAAGCTAAGCGTCAGTACAGAGACAAAGTAGAATCTCAATTCAACGGCTCAGACACAAGAGGCATGTGGCAGGGTCTACAGTCAATCACGGACTACAAGAAGAAACCCAGCCCAGTCACGGACCAGGATGTCTTGCTCCCAGGCAGACTAAAATAACTTTTTTTGCCCGCTTTGAGGACAATACAGTGCCACTGACACGGTCTGCAACGAAAACATGCGGTCTCTCCTTCACTGCAGCCGAGGTGAGTAAGACATTTAAACGTGTTAACCCTCGCAAGGCTGCAGGCCCAGACAGCATCCCCAGCTGCGCCCTCAGAGCATGCGCAGACCAGCTGGCCGGTGTGTTTACGGACATATTCAATCAATCCCTATACCAGTCTGCTGTTCACATGCTTCAAGAGGGCCACCATTGTTCCTGTTCCCAAGAAAGCTAAGGTAACTGAGCTAAACGACTACCGCCCCGTAGCACTCACTTCCGTCATCATGAAGTGCTTTGAGAGACTAGTCAAGGACCATATCACCTCCACCCTACCTGACACCCTAGACCCACTCCAATTTGCTTACCGCCCAAATAGGTCCACAGACGATGCAATCTCAACCACACTGCACACTGCCCTAAACCATCTGGACAAGAGGAATACCTATGTGAGAATGCTGTTCATCGACTACAGCTCGGCATTCAACACCATAGTACCCTCCAAGCTCGTCATCAAGCTCGAGACCCTGGGTCTCGACCCCGCCCTGTGCAACTGGGTACTGGACTTCCTGACGGGCCGCCCCCAGGTGGTGAGGGTAGGCAACAACATCTCCTCCCCGATGATCCTCAACACAGGGGCCCCACAAGGGTGCGTTCTGAGCCCTCTCCTGTACTCCCTGTTCACCCACTACTGCGTGGCCACACACGCCTCCAACTCAATCATCAAGTTTGCGGACGACACAACAGTGGTAGGCTTGATTACCAACAACGACGAGACGGCCTACAGGGAGGAGGTGAGGGCCCTCGGAGTGTGGTGTCAGGAAAATAACCTCACACTCAACGTCAACAAAACTAAGGAGATGATTGTGGACTTCAGGAAACAGCAGAGGGAACACCCTCCTATCCACATCGATGGAACAGTAGTGGAGAGGGTAGCAAGTTTTAAGTTCCTTGGCATACACATCACAGACAAACTTAATTGGTCCACTCACACAGACAGCGTTGTGAAGAAGGCGCAGCAGCGCCTCTTCAACCTCAGGAGGCTGAAGAAATTTGGCTTGTCACCAAAAGCACTCACAAACTTCTACAGATGCACAATCGAGAGCATCCTGGCGGGCTGTATCACCGCCTGGTACGGCAACTGCTCCGCCCTCAACCGTAAGGCTCTCCAGAGGGTAGTGAGGTCTGCACAACGCATCACCGGGGGCAAACTACCTGCCCTCCAGGACACCTACACCACCCGATGTTACAGGAAGGCCATAAAGATCATCAAGTACATCAACCACCCGAGCCACTGCCTGTTCACCCCGCTATCATCCAGAAGGCGAGGTCAGTACAGGTGCATCAAAGCTGGGACCGAGAGACTGAAAAACAGCTTCTATCTCAAGGCCATCAGACTGTTAAACAGCCACCACTAACATTGAGTGGCTGCTGCCAACACACTGTCATTGACACTGACCCAACTCCAGCCACTTTAATAATGGGAATTGATGGGAAATGATGTAAATATATCACTAGCCACTTTAAACAATGCTACCTTATATAATGTTACTTACCCTACATTATTCATCTCATATGCATACGTAATAATAATAATAATAATATATGCCATTTAGCTGACGCTTTTATCCAAAGCGACTTACAGTCATGTGTGCATACATTCTACGTATGGGTGGTCCCGGGGATCGAACCCACTACCCTGGCGTTACAAGCGCCATGCTCTACCAACTGAGCTACAGAAGGACCACACTTATGTAATACATGTATCACTAGCCACTTTAACTATGCCACTTTGTTTACTTTGTGTACATACTCATCTCATATGTATATACTGTACTCGATACCATCTACTACTGTATGCTGCCCCGTACCATCACTCATTCATATATCCTTATGTACATATTCTTTATCCCCTTACACGGTGTATAAGACAGTAGTTTTGGAATTGTTAGTTAGATTACTTGTTGGTTATTACTGCATTGTCGGAACTAGAAGCACAAGCATTTCGCTACACTCGCATTAACATCTGCTAACCATGTGTATGTGACAAATACAATTTGATTTGATTTGATTTGAATTGAGCCAGGCGGCCCAAACTGCTGCATATACCCTGACTCTGCGTGCAATGAACGCAAGAGAAGTGACACAATTTCACCTGGTTAATATTGCCTGCTCACCTGGATTTCATTTAGCTAAATATGCAGGTTTAAAAATATATACTTCTGTGTATTGATTTTAAAAAAGGCCTTGGTGTTTATGGTTAGGTACAGTCGTGCAACGATTGTGCTTTATTCACAAATGCGCTTTTGTTAAATCATCTCCCTGCATTGCATCGATTATATGCAACGCAGGACACGCTAGATAAACTAGTAATATCATCAACCATGTGTAGTTATAACTAGTGATTGATTGATTGAATGTTTTTTATAAGATAAGTT
>NC_068431.1:7064957-7157457 GCF_023373465.1 Oncorhynchus keta
AGTGGAGGTTATCAGGTCCTATGGTGGAGCAGCTCACAGCTCACAGAGTGAAGGTTATCAGGTGATCAGGTCCTATGGTGGAGCGGCTCACAGAGTGGAGGTTATCAGGTGATCAGGTCCTATGGTGGAGCAGCTCACAGCTCACAGAGTGGAGGTTATCAGGTCCTATGGTGGAGCAGCTCACAGCTCACAGAGTGGAGGTTATCAGGTGATCAGGTCCTATGGTGGAGCAGCTCACAGCTCACAGAGTGGAGGTTATCAGGTGATCAGGTCCTATGGTGGAGCAGCTCGCGGCTCACAGCTCACAGAGTGGAGGTTATCAGGTGATCAGGTCTTATGGTGGAGCAGCTCACAGCTCACAGAGTGGAGGTTATCAGGTCCTATGGTGGTGCGGCTCACAGCTCACAGAGTGGAGGTTATCAGGTGATCAGGTCTTATGGTGGAGCAGCTCACAGCTCACAGAGTGGAGGTTATCAGGTGATCAGGTCCTATGGTGGAGCAGCTCACAGCTCACAGAGTGGAGGTTATCAGGTGATCAGGTCCTATGGTGGAGCGGCTCACAGAGTGGAGGTTATCAGGTGATCAGGTCCTATGGTGGAGCAGCTCACAGCTCACAGAGTGGAGGTTATCAGATCCTATGGTGGAGCAGCTCACAGCTCACAGAGTGGAGGTTATCAGGTCTTATGGTGGAGCAGCTCACAGCTCACAGAGTGGAGGTTATCAGGTCTTATGGTGGAGCAGCTCACAGCTCACAGAGTGGAGGTTATCAGATCCTATGGTGGAGCAGCTCACAGCTCACAGAGTGGAGGTTATCAGGTGATCAGGTCCTATGGTGGAGCAGCTCACAGCTCACAGAGTGGAGGTTATCAGGTCTTATGGTGGAGCAGCTCACAGCTCACAGAGTGGAGGTTATCAGGTCTTATGGTGGAGCAGCTCACAGCTCACAGAGTGGAGGTTATCAGGTCCTATGGTGGAGCAGCTCACAGCTCACAGAGTGGAGGTTATCAGGTGATCAGGTCCTATGGTGGAGCGGCTCACAGAGTGGAGGTTATCAGGTGATCAGGTCCTATGGTGGAGCAGCTCACAGCTCACAGAGTGGAGGTTATCAGGTCTTATGGTGGAGCAGCTCACAGCTCACAGAGTGGAGGTTATCAGATCCTATGGTGGAGCAGCTCACAGCTCACAGAGTGGAGGTTATCAGGTGATCAGGTCCTATGGTGGAGCGGCTCACAGAGTGGAGGTTATCAGGTGATCAGGTCCTATGGTGGAGCAGCTCACAGCTCACAGAGTGGAGGTTATCAGGTGATCAGGTCCTATGGTGGAGCAGCTCACAGCTCACAGAGTGGAGGTTATCAGGTCTTATGGTGGAGCAGCTCACAGCTCACAGAGTGGAGGTTATCAGGTCTTATGGTGGAGCAGCTCACAGCTCACAGAGTGGAGGTTATCAGGTCCTATGGTGGAGCAGCTCACAGCTCACAGAGTGGTCCTATTACACACCAGATGAACATCCCTGTCTTGTCTGTCCTTCACAGATCAAATCGGATGCATGCAGGAATCCCTGTCTTGCCTGTCTCTCACAGATCAAAACGGATGCATGCAGGAATCCCTGTCTTGCCTGTCTTTCACAGATCAAATCGGATGCATGCAGGAATCCCTGTCTTGCCTGTCTTTCACAGATCAAAACGGATGCATGCAGGAATCCCTGTCTTGCCTGTCTTTCACAGATCAAAACGGATGCATGCAGGAATCCCTGTCTTGCCTGTCTTTCACAGATCAAAACGGATGCATGCAGGAATCCCTGTCTTGCCTGTCTTTCACAGAGCAAATCGGATGCATGCAGGAATCCCTGTCTTGCCTGTCTTTCACAGAGCAAATCGGATGCGTGCAGGAATCCCCGTCTTGCCTGTCTTTCACAGATCAAAACGGATGCGTGCAGGAATCCCTGTCTTGCCTGTCTTTCACAGATCAAAACGGACGGATGCGTGCAGGAATCCCTAACGTTAAATGTATAGATGATGCAACAAGATGGGGACGATATCATACTGCCCCTGGCCTGCTCATATCTGTAGTCTGCTGCATAGCTTTAGAGTATAGATCTATATTATACAGGTAAAATTAGGTCATACAACATTCAGGGCATCACACCCATTATCTGTGCACAGTGGCTCCTCCACAATATCTGTCTCTCTGTTCAGCACTGTGGAGGGTTAAACGTAACGCGTGGGGAGTCTGTGTCTGAGCAAGAGCTAGCTGTCCGTCTCCTCTAAACCAAAGCACCCTAAACAGCAGTCAGCCAGTCAGTCAGTCCCTCGGTCTGCATTCCAGCTCAGTGCCAAGGTATTTACTGTGGACAAGAGAGAGAGAGAGAGAGAGAGAGAGAGAGAGAGAGAGAGAGAGAGAGAGGCACGGTGAGGGACCGCTTTTAATTAGGACAAGTTTGAGACAGAGGCCGAGCAGGCTGGAGTTTAGGGCCAATTCTAACAGGCAGACTGACGGAAAGACAGAGGGAGAAAGGCAGGCACGCATAATGACAGACAGATGGGTGGGTGGATACACACCCAGACGTACGGACAAACAGACATTCAGCCATCCAGCCAGCCAGCCATCCAGCCAGACAGCCAGCCATCCAGACAGCCATCCAATCTACCACCCACCCAGCCATCCAGCCAGCCAGACAGCCAGACAGCCAGCCAGCCAGACAGCCATCCAACCTACCACCCACCCACCCAGCCATCCAGCCAGCCATCCAGCCAGACAGCCAGCCAGCCAGCCATCCATCCAACCTACCACCCACCCACCCAGCCAGCCAGCCAGCCAGACAGCCAGCCAGCCAGACAGCCATCCATCCACCCACCCAGCCATCCAGCCAGCCATCCAGCCAGACAGCCATCCATCCAACCTACCACCCACCCACCCAGCCAGACAGCCATCCATCCATCCAACCTACCACCCACCCACCCACCCACCCACCCAGCCACCCAGCCACCCACCCAGCCATCCAATCAGCCATCCATCCGGGCCAGTCAGCATTGTGAAACCTAGATCACAGTAGGTGGGTCCAGGCTATCAGTGTTCCGAGAGACCTGTGATGTTGGTGACGGTGTGGACCTCATCATCACTTCCCAGCAGCAATGGCCTGTCAGCTGACATCAAGAGTGCACAGCAGACTGCTCCCATTCAGTCCCAGAACAAAGAGAGAGGGATAGAGAGAGAGAGAGAAACAGGGAGAGAGAGAGAGTAAAGGGCAGAGAGAGAGAGAGAGAGTAAAGGGGAGAGAGTAAAGGGGAGAGAGAGAGAGAAACAGGGGGGTGAGAGAGAGAGAGGGAAAGCGAGAGAGAGAGAGAGAGAGAGGAAAGGGGAGAGAGAGTGAGGAGAGAGAGAGAGAAACAGGGGGGTGAGAGATTGAGGAGAGAGAAGTGAGAGAGAGAGAGAGAGAGAGAGAGAGAGAAACAGGGGGGTGAAGAGAGAGAGAGAGAGAGAGAGAGAGAGAGAGAGAGAGAGAGAGAGAGAGGAAAGGAGAGAGAGCAACAGGGGGTGAGAGAGAGAGAAACAGGGGGGTGAGAGATCGAGGAGAGAGAAGTGAGAGGCGTGCCCCCTGGCAGGGAGAGAGAGAGAGAGGAGAGAGAGAGAGGAGAGGGGAGAGAGAGTGAGGAGAGAGAGAGAGCAACAGGGGGGGTGAGAGAGAGAGAAACAGGGGGGGTGAGAGATCGAGGAGAGAGAAGTGAGAGGCGTGCCCCCTGGCAGGGACAGCAGACTGGCAAACATGAACTCCCTGGGCCTGGAAGGGCCTGGGCTGGAGCCTCCAGCTGGTCTCCACTAGCCCATGTGACCAGAAGAACCACCTCACTCACTCCTGTCCTTCACAGCATCATGAGAAACAGGTAAATAACTAAGGTATACCCCGGGATGGTACAGGAACGGACACCGCCCAACCCTAAACAGCAGCACAAACACCTGCTGAATCTCTCATGCATTTCCACTGAAGAAAACAGAGGAGGCCCACCTCACACACTGAACCAGTCTGACACTCTGCCCTGACAGAGGCCCACCTCACACACTGAACCAGTCTGACACTCTGCCCTGACAGAGGCCCACCTCACACACTGAACCAGTCTGACACTCTGCCCTGACAGAGGCCCACCTCACACACTGAACCAGTCTGACACTCTGCCCTGACAGAGGCCCACCTCACACACTGAACCAGTCTGACACTCTGCCCTGACAGAGGCCCACCTCACACACTGAACCAGTCTGACACTCTGCCCTGACAGAGGCCCACCTCACACACTGAACCAGTCTGATACTCTGCCCTGACAGAGGCCCACCTCACACACTGAACCAGTCTGACACTCTGCCCTGACAGAGGCCCACCTCACACACTGAACCAGTCTGACACTCTGCCCTGACAGAGGCCCACCTCACACACTGAACCAGTCTGACACTCTGTCCTGACAGAGGCCCACCTCACACACTGAACCAGTCTGATACTCTGCCCTGACAGAGGCCCACCTCACACACTGAACCAGTCTGATACTCTGTCCTGACAGAGGCCCACCTCACACACTGAACCAGTCTGACACTCTGCCCTGACAGAGGCCCACCTCACACACTGAACCAGTCTGATACTCTGTCCTGACAGAGGCCCACCTCACACACTGAACCAGTCTGATACTCTGTCCTGACAGAGGCCCACCTCACACACTGAACCAGTCTGACACTCTGCCCTGACAGAGGCCCACCTCACACACTGAACCAGTCTGATACTCTGTCCTGACAGAGGCCCACCTCACACACTGAACCAGTCTGATACTCTGTCCTGACAGAGGCCCACCTCACACACTGAACCAGTCTGACACTCTGCCCTGACAGAGGCCCACCTCACACACTGAACCAGTCTGATACTCTGTCCTGACAGAGGCCCACCTCACACACTGAACCAGTCTGACACTCTGCCCTGACAGAGGCCCACCTCACACACTGAACCAGTCTGACACTCTGCCCTGACACAGGCCCACCTCACACACTGAACCAGTCTGACACTCTGCCCTGACAGAGGCCCACCTCACACACTGAACCAGTCTGACACTCTGCCCTGACAGAGGCCCACCTCACACACTGAACCAGTCTGACACTTTGCCCTGACAGAGGCCCACCTCACACACTGAACCAGTCTGACACTCTGCCCTGACAGAGGCCCACCTCACACACTGAACCAGTCTGACACTCTGTCCTGACAGAGGCCCACCTCACACACTGAACCAGTCTGATACTCTGTCCTGACAGAGGCCCACCTCACACACTGAACCAGTCTGATACTCTGTCCTGACAGAGGCCCACCTCACACACTGAACCAGTCTGACACTCTGCCCTGACAGAGGCCCACCTCACACACTGAACCAGTCTGATACTCTGTCCTGACAGAGGCCCACCTCACACACTGAACCAGTCTGATACTCTGTCCTGACAGAGGCCCACCTCACACACTGAACCAGTCTGATACTCTGTCCTGACAGAGGCCCACCTCACACACTGAACCAGTCTGATACTCTGCCCTGACAGAGGCCCACCTCACACACTGAACCAGTCTGACACTCTGCCCTGACAGAGGCCCACCTCACACACTGAACCAGTCTGACACTCTGCCCTGACAGAGGCCCACCTCACACACTGAACCAGTCTGACACTCTGCCCTGACAGAGGCCCACCTCACACACTGAACCAGTCTGACACTCTGCCCTGACAGAGGCCCACCTCACACACTGAACCAGTCTGATACTCTGTCCTGACAGAGGCCCACCTCACACACTGAACCAGTCTGACACTCTGCCCTGACAGAGGCCCACCTCACACACTGAACCAGTCTGACACTCTGCCCTGACAGAGGCCCACCTCACACACTGAACCAGTCTGACACTCTGCCCTGACAGAGGCCCACCTCACACACTGAACCAGTCTGATACTCTGTCCTGACAGAGGCCCACCTCACACACTGAACCAGTCTGACACTCTGCCCTGACAGAGGCCCACCTCACACACTGAACCAGTCTGATACTCTGTCCTGACAGAGGCCCACCTCACACACTGAACCAGTCTGATACTCTGTCCTGACAGAGGCCCACCTCACACACTGAACCAGTCTGATACTCTGTCCTGACAGAGGCCCACCTCACACACTGAACCAGTCTGATACTCTGCCCTGACAGAGGCCCACCTCACACACTGAACCAGTCTGATACTCTGTCCTGACAGAGGCCCCACCTCACACACTGAACCAGTCTGATACTCTGCCCTGACAGAGGCCCACCTCACACACTGAACCAGTCTGATACTCTGCCCTGACAGAGGCCCACCTCACACACTGAACCAGTCTGACACTCTGCCCTGACAGAGGCCCACCTCACACACTGAACCAGTCTGATACTCTGCCCTGACAGAGGCCCACCTCACACACTGAACCAGTCTGACACTCTGCCCTGACAGAGGCCCACCTCACACACTGAACCAGTCTGACACTCTGCCCTGACAGAGGCCCACCTCACACACTGAACCAGTCTGACACTGCTCTGAACATAATCTTGTAAAACAACCATTGAACGCTGCTACCAAAAACCATTGAAGTTGTTTGGACAGCGATTTACACAGAGGCACCATGACGACTACCTCACTGCCTTTAGTGTCCATTCTACTGTCAACAACCCCGTGCCTCACATTCCTCCTAGTTCAAAGTGTTATTCTAGATTCTTCTATGTCCTCCATGTTTTTGCAGTGATTTGTAAAGAAGCAAAGGTAGAACACCTCCCACCAGACAGCATTACGACCCCACCAGACGGCACTACTACCCCACCTCCCACCAGACAGCATCACTACTCCACCTCCCACCAGACAGCATCACTACCCCACCAGACGGCACTACTACCCCACCTCCCACCAGACAGCACTACTACCCCACCTCCCACTAGACAGCATTACTACCCCACCTCCCACCAGACAGCACTACTACCCCACCTCCCACTAGACAGCATTACTACCCCACCTCCCACCAGACAGCATCACTACCCCACCTCCCACCAGACAGCATCACTACCACACCTCCCACCAGACAGCATCACTACTCCACCTCCCACCAGACAGCATCACTACCCCACCTCCCACCAGACAGCATCACTACCACACCTCCCTCCAGACAGCACTACTACCCCACCTCCCACCAGACAGCATCACTACTCCACCTCCCACCAGACAGCACTACTACCCCACCTCCCACCAGACAGCATCACTACTCCACCTCCCACCAGACAGCACTACTACCCCACCAGACAGCACTACTACCCCACCTCCAACCAGACGGCACTACTACCCCACCTCCAACCAGACATCATTACGACCCCACCAGACGGCACTACTACCCCACCTCCCACCAGACAGCATTACTACCCCACCTCCCACCAGACAGCACTACTACCCCACCTCCCACCAGACAGCACTACTACCCCACCTCCCACCAGACAGCACTACTACCCCACCTCCCACCAGACAGCACTACTACCCCACCTCCCACCAGACAGCACTACTACCCCACCTCCCACCAGACAGCACTACTACCCCACCTCCCACCAGACAGCACTACTACCGCACCTCCCACCAGACAGCACTACTACCCCACCTCCCACCAGACAGCACTACTACCCCACCTCCCACAAGACAGCATCACTACCCCACCTCCCACCAGACAGCACTACTACCCCACCTCCCACTAGACGGCACTACTACCCCACCTCCCACTAGACAGCACTACTACCCCACCTCCCACCAGACAGCACTACTACCCCACCTCCCACCAGACGGCACTACTACCCACCTCCAACCAGACAGCATTACGACCCCACCAGACGGCACTACTACCCCACCTCCCACCAGACAGCATTACTACCCCACCAGACGGCACTACTACCTCACCTCCCACCAGACGGCACTACTACCTCACCTCCCACCAGACAGCACTACTACCCCACCTCCCACCAGACGGCACTACTACCGCACCTCCCACCAGACAGCACTACTACCCCACCTCCCACCAGACAGCACTACTACCCCACCTCCCACCAGACAGCACTACCCCAGACCTCCCACCAGACGGCACCACTACTCCACCTCCCACCAGACAGCACTACTACCCCACCAGACAGCACCACTACCCCACCTCCCACCAGACGGCACTACTACCCCACCTCCAACCAGACAGCATTACGACCCACCAGATGACTCACTACTACCCCACCTCCCACCAGACAGCATTACTACCCCACCAGACGGCACTACTACCTCACCTCCCACCAGACAGCACTACTACCCACCTCCCACCAGACAGCACTACTACCGCACCTCCCACCAGACGGCACTACTACCCCACCAGATGACACTACTACCTCACCTCCCACCAGACAGCACTACTACCGCACCTCCCACCAGACGGCACTACTACCCACCTCCCACCAGACAGCATCACTACCCCACCTCCCACCAGACGGCACTACTACCTCACCTCCCACCAGACAGCACTACTACCCCACCTCCCACCAGACAGCCTTACTACCCCACCAGACGGCACTACTACCTCACCTCCCACCAGACAGCACTACTACCCCACCTCCCACCAGACAGCATTACTACCCCACCAGAGATGCACTACTACCTCACCTCCCACCAGACAGCACTACTACCCCACCTCCCAGAGACTCACTACTACCCCACCTCCCACCAGACAGCACTACTACCCCACCTCCCACCAGACAGCACTACTACCCCACCTCCCACCAGACAGCACTACTACCCCACCTCCCACCAGACAGCATCACTACCCCACCTCCCACCAGACAGCACTACTACCCCACCTCCCACCAGACAGCATCACCACCCCACCTCCCACCAGACAGCACTACTACCCCACCTCCCACCAGACAGCACTACTACCCCACCTCCCACCAGACAGCACTACTACCCCACCTCCCACCAGACAGCACTACTACCTCACCTCCCACCAGACAGCACTACTACCCCACCTCCCACCAGACGGCACTACTACCCCACCTCCCACCAGACAGCACTACTACCCCACCTCCCACCAGACAGCACTACTACCCCACCTCCCACCAGACAGCACTACTACTCCACCTCCCACCAGACAGCACTACTACCGCACCTCCCACCAGACGGCACTACTCCTTCAGAAGATGACTCTCTATATGAACCGCTACTCCACCTCCCACCAGCCAGCACTACTCCTTCAGAAGATGACTCTCTATATGAACAGCTACTCCACCTCCCACCAGCCAGCACTACTCCTTCAGAAGATGACTCTCTATATGAACCGCTACTCCACCTCCCACCAGACAGCACTACTACCCTACCAGACAGCACTACTCCTTCAGAAGATGACTCTCTATATGAACCGCTACTCCACCTCCCACCAGCCAGCACTACTCCTTCAGAAGATGACTCTCTATATGAACCGCTACTCCACCTCCCACCAGACAGCACTACTACCCTACCAGACAGCACTACTCCTTCAGAAGATGACTCTCTATATGAACCGCTACCCCACCTCCCACCAGACAGCACTACTACCCTACCAGACAGCACTACTCCTTCAGAAGATGACTCTCTATATGAACCGCTACCCCACCTCCCACCAGACAGCACTACTACCCTACCAGACAGCACTACTCCTTCAGAAGATGACTCTCTATATGAACCGCTACTCCACCTCCCACCAGACAGCACTACTCCTTCAGAAGATGACTCTCTATATGAACCGCTACTCCACCTCCCACCAGACAGCACTACTCCTTCAGAAGATGACTCTCTATATGAACCGCTACTCCACCTCCCACCAGACAGCACTACTCCTTCAGAAGATGACTCTCTATATGAACCGCTACTCCACCTCCCACCAGACGGCACTACTACCCTACCAGACAGCACTACTCGTTCAGAAGATGACTCTCTATATGAACCGCTACTCCACCTCCCACCAGCCAGCACTACTCCTTCAGAAGATGACTCTCTATATGAACCGCTACTCCACCTCCCACCAGCCAGCACTACTCCTTCAGAAGATGACTCTCTATATGAACCGCTACTCCACCTCCCACCAGCCAGCACTACTCCTTCAGAAGATGACTCTCTATATGAACCGCTACTCCACCTCCCACCAGACAGCACTACTCCTTCAGAAGATGACTCTCTATATGAACCGCTACTCCACCTCCCACCAGACAGCACTACTCCTTCAGAAGATGACTCTCTATATGAACCGCTACTCCACCTCCCACCAGCCAGCACTACTCCTTCAGAAGATGACTCTCTATATGAACCGCTACTCCACCTCCCACCAGCCAGCACTACTCCTTCAGAAGATGACTCTCTATATGAACCGCTACTCCACCTCCCACCAGCCAGCACTACTCCTTCAGAAGATGACTCTCTATATGAACCGCTACTCCACCTCCCACCAGACGGCACTACTCCTTCAGAAGATGACTCTCTATATGAACCGCTACTCGCTCCACGTTGTGACTTGTAACTGTGTTTTCTTTGGAAGCGACGGAGCGTAAGTGTTTTCTTCTCCTCCAAATTAAACAGCATTTGTTTAAGTGTAAGCAGAGACGATGTCATGGTAACTAATCTTCAGAGGACAATAATGTCTTTACGAACAAATGACACCTTTTCAGGGGCTGCTGGTAAATGGGCGTTGGGGCAGAGTGTGTGTGTGTGTGTGTGTGTGTCTTGAAGCCTTTGTTAACCAGGACAGGTTGAGGTGAGCTGAGCACCATTATAGAGGCAGAGAGGAGAGAAACTAAAGGCTTTCTGAGATAAAGGCAACAGAACAGTCAGAAACACGACAACATGTTTCTGCTGGATGTTTTGGAGGAGGTGACCATGTGACTGTGGAGGCATAAAGTATTTTGTCTGATCAGGGTTTACAAAATGGCTTTTGTTGCCATGACCGCCCGCTCCCAGATCTGAGTGACTTTGATCCTGCGGTTAACAGAGTAAACGATCACAGAGGCCAGGACTACAGACTCCTTCATAGTTCATCCACATGAAACCTCTCGCACACACACACACACACACACACACACACACACACACACACACACACACACACACACACACACACACACACACACACACACGGTTTTTACTTGTACTGGCCCTGACATGGGGTTTAGACTGTAAACTGAGTTAGTCTGATTCCAATATGAACGTGGGTACATGATTGTGCACTTAATCTTAGTCTCTCACTGAGAGTCAGAGATTGAGATGGATTTTTTTTTTTAAGTAATTTGACCTGAAACAGAGAAAGTGAAAGAGACAGAGAGAGTAAAAGACAGAGACGGAGAGAGTGAAAGACAGAGATAGAGAGAGTGAAAGACAGCGATAGAGTGAAAGACAGAGAGAGTGAAAGACAGAGATAGAGAGAGTGAAGGAGACAGAGAGAGAGAGTGAAAGACAGAGATAGAGAGAGTGAAAGACAGAGAGAGAGAGTGAAAGACAGAGAGAGAGAGTGAAAGAGACAGAGAGAGACAGAGAGACAGAGATAGAGAGAGTGAAAGAGACAGAGAGAGTGAAAGACAGAGATAGAGAGAGTGAAAGAGACAGCGACAGAGAGAGTGAAAGACAGAGATAGAGAGAGTGAAAGAGACAGAGACAGAGAGAGTGAAAGACAGCGATAGAGAGAGTGAAAGACAGAGATAGAGAGAGTGAAAGAGACAGAGAGTGAAAGAGACAGAGATAGAGAGAGTGGAAGAGAGAGTGAAAGAGACAGAGATAGAGAGAAAGAGACAGAGACAGAGAAAGAGACAGAGATAGAGAGTGAAAGAGACAGAGATAGAGAGTGAAAGAGACAGAGACAGAGAGAGTGAAAGACAGAGATAGAGAGAGTGAAAGACAGAGATAGAGAGAGTGAAAGACAGAGATAGAGAGAGTGAAAGACAGAGATAGAGAGAGTGAAAGAGACAGAGAGTGAAAGAGACAGAGAGTGAAAGAGACAGAGATAGAGAGAGACAGAGATAGAGAGAAAGACAGAGATAGAGAGAGTGAAAGAGACAGAGATAGAGAGAGTGAAAGAGACAGAGACAGAGAGAGAGTGAAAGAGACAGAGATAGAGAGAGTGAAAGACAGAGATAGAGAGAGTGAAAGACAGAGATAGAGAGAGTGAAAGAGACAGAGAGTGAAAGAGACAGAGATAGAGAGTGAAAGAGACAGAGATAGAGAGTGAAAGAGACAGAGATAGAGAGTGAAAGAGACAGAGATAGTGAAAGAGACAGAGATAGAGCGAGTGAAAGACAGAGATAGATCTCTCTCTCTCTCTCTCTCTCTCTCTCTCTCTCTCTCTCTCTCTCTCTCTCTCTCTCTCTCTCTCTCTCTCTCTCTCTCTCTCTCTCTCTCTCTCTCTCTCTCTCTCTCTCTCTCTCTCTCTCTCTCTCTCTCTCTCTCTCTCTCTCTCTCTCTCTCTCTCTCTCTCTCTCTCTCTCTCTCTCTCTCTCTCTCTCTCTCTCTCTCTCTCTCTCTCTAAATAGGTCACATGCTAGCGAACCATCCAAAGGAAGTTGACGTGAGAGGGCAGGTCCTTATTTAATCTGATTTGGTAAATCTGTGAGTGTTTCAGTGTGTCTCCCCCTTCCTCCGGCTCACCCCATCCAAGAATGAGGCCAACACCACATTGAGTGATGTGTGAAACAGTAGGACAAGGTAACCACACATCAACATAGAGAGAGACTGGAGTCCAGGCACCACTGGGACCTCACATCAGCAGAGACTGGAGTCCAGGCACCACTAGGACCTCACATCAGCAGAGACTGGAGTCCAGGCACCACCGGGACCTCACATCAGCAGAGACTGGAGTCCAGGCACCACTAGGACCTCACATCAGCAGAGACTGGAGTCCAGGCACCACTGGGAACTCACATCAACAGAGACTGGAGTCCAGGCATCACTGGGACCTCACATCAACAGAGACTGGAGTCCAGGCACCACTGGGACCTCACATCAGCAGAGACTGGAGTCCAGGCACCACTAGGACCTCACATCAGCAGAGACTGGAGTCCAGGCACCACCGGGACCTCACATCAGCAGAGACTGGAGTCCAGGCACCACTGGGACCTCACATCAACAGAGACTGGAGTCCAGGCATCACTGGGACCTCACATCAACAGAAACTGGAGTCCAGGCACCACTGGGACCTCACATCAGCAGAGGCTGGAGTCCAGGCACCACTGGGACCTCACATCAGCAGAGACTGGAGTCCAGGCACCACTGGGACATCACACATCAACAGAGAGAGACTGTAGTCCAGGCACCACTGGCACCTCACATCAACAGAGACTGGACTCCAGGCACACCTGGGACATCACGAATCAACAGAGAGAGACTGAATTCCACCTCACACATCCACACTTTGTCAGCACTGGGAGTCGAACCAGCGACCTTTCTGTTACTGGCCCAATGCTCTAACCGCTTGGGTACCAGCTGCCCTACCTGCTTTACCTGCCGTGCGTATGTGTGAGTAGTGCCTGTACAGGACAGTCAAGGAGAGTGAAAGGAAGTCATCAGGGTTGGCGTGGAGAGAGCCATGAAAACAGGAAAATCATTTATTGTATAACATGGGTCTGACAGACAAACACATTCAGGAATTCCAGGCCAGTTCTAATGACTTAAAAATAAGGGCCGGCAGTCAGACCTTAAGAGATTTGCCATGTTTCCCCCATCTGTCTGTCCCTTTACACAGTCGCCTGAGAATCATCTCAACAGTGGAATGGGAGGAAAGGCAGGGTCAAGGAGGGACAGACAGGACAGGACAGCCCCAGAGGAATGGGAGGAAAGGCAGGGTCGAGGAGGGCCAGACAGGAAAGACAGCCCCAGAGGAATGGGAGGAAAGGCAGGGTCGAGGAGGGCCAGACAGGAAAGACAGCCCCAGAGGAATGGGAGGAAAGGCAGGGTCAAGGAGGGCCAGACAGGACAGACAGCCCCAGAGGAATGGGAGGAAAGGCAGGGTCAAGGAGGGCCAGACAGGACAGGACAGAAAGCCCCAGTGGAATGGGAGGGAAGGCAGGGTCGAGGAGGGCCAGACAGGACAGGACAGACAGCCCCAGAGGAATGGGAGGAAAGGCAGGGTCAAGGAGGGCCAGACAGGACAGGACAGAAAGCCCCAGTGGAATGGGAGGGAAGGCAGGGTCGAGGAGGGCCAGACAGGACAGGACAGACAGCCCCAGAGGAATGGGAGGGAAGGCAGGGTCGAGGAGGGCCAGACAGGACAGACAGCCCCAGAGGAATGGGAGGAAAGGCAGGGTCAAGGAGGGCCAGACAGGACAGACAGCCCCAGTGGAATGGGAGGAAAGGCAGGGTCAAGGAGGGCCAGACAGGACAGACAGCCCCAGAGGAATGGGAGGAAAGGCAGGGTCGAGGAGGGCCAGACAGGACAGACAGCCCCAGAGGAATGGGAGGAAAGGCAGGGTCAAGGAGGGCCAGACAGGACAGGACAGACAGCCCCAGAGGAATGGGAGGAAAGGCAGGGTCAAGGAGGGCCAGACAGGACAGACAGCCCCAGAGGAATGGGAGGAAAGGCAGGGTCAAGGAGGGCCAGACAGGACAGACAGCCCCAGAGGAATGGGAGGAAAGGCAGGGTCAGGAGGGCCAGACAGGACAGACAGCCCCAGAGGAATGGGAGGAAAGGCAGGGTCAAGGAGGGCCAGACAGGACAGGACAGACAGCCCCAGTGGAATGGGAGGAAGGCAGGGTCGAGGAGGGCCAGACAGGACAGGACAGAAAGCCCAGTGGAATGGGAGGAAGGCAGGGTCAAGGAGGGCCAGACAGGACAGACAGCCCCAGAGGAATGGGAGGAAAGGCAGGGTCAAGGAGGGCCAGACAGGACAGACAGCCCCAGAGGAATGGGAGGAAAGGCAGGGTCAAGGAGGGCCAGACAGGACAGACAGCTCCAGAGGAATGGGAGGGAAGGCAGGGTCGAGGAGGGCCAGACAGGACAGGACTCACTACCCCCCTTTTTCCAATCTGTGCTGCTAACCTGCTATCTGGACGTTTGTCAGATCAGTTTTCGGGGTATCCCATTATGGGAACGGGGATGGTCGGAGGGCTGTCTGAAATGATTGTGTGCTAATGTTGAGACCACTAACGAACACAGCATCTGTTAGAGGCATGGGAAAGGAGAGACTAAGCGAGAGGGGCTGAGATTAGATCCCCAGCAACCCGACGCCACTGCATCGGTCTAGTCTACTCATCTCATATGGATGTACGGTATTCTACACTACTGTATTTAGTCAATCCCACTTCGACATTGATCGTCCTAATATTTATATACTTCTTCATTTCATTTTTTTTACTTTTAGATGTGTGTATTGTTAGATACTACTGCACTGTTGGAGCTAGGAACACTAGCATTTAGTTAGATACTACTGCACTGTTGGAGCTAGGAACACTAGCATTTAGTTAGATACTACTGCACTGTTGGAGCTAGGAACACTAGCATTTAGTTAGATACTACTGCACTGTTGGAGCTAGGAACACTAGCATTTAGTTAGATACTACTGCACTGTTGGAGCTAGGAACACTAGCATTTAGTTAGATACTACTGTACTGTTGGAGCTAGGAACACTAGCATTTAGTTAGATACTACTGCACTGTTGGAGCTAGGAACACTAGCATTTAGTTAGATACTACTGCACTGTTGGAGCTAGGAACACTAGCATTTAGTTAGATACTACTGCACTGTTGGAGCTAGGAACACTAGCATTTAGTTAGATACTACTGCACTGTTGGAGCTAGGAACACAAGCATTTAGTTAGATACTACTGCACTGTTGGAGCTAGGAACACAAGCATTTAGTTAGATACTACTGCACTGTTGGAGCTAGGAACACTAGCATTTAGTTAGATACTACTGCACTGTTGGAGCTAGGAACACTAGCATTTAGTTAGATACTACTGCACTGTTGGAGCTAGGAACACTAGCATTTAGTTAGATACTACTGCACTGTTGGAGCTAGGAACACTAGCATTTAGTTAGATACTACTGCACTGTTGGAGCTAGGAACACAAGCATTTAGTTAGATACTACTGCACTGTTGGAGCTAGGAACACTAGCATTTAGTTAGATACTACTGCACTGTTGGAGCTAGGAACACTAGCATTTAGTTAGATACTACTGCACTGTTGGAGCTAGGAACACTAGCATTTAGTTAGATACTACTGCACTGTTGGAGCTAGGAACACTAGCATTTAGTTAGATACTACTGCACTGTTGGAGCTAGGAACACTAGCATTTTCCTACACTAAATATGTGTATGCAACCAATATATTTGATTTGATGTGAGGAGGAGAAATCAGTCAACGAGACAGAGAGAGACAGAGACAGACAGAGACACAGAGAGAGAGGCAGAGAGAGCAGTCAGGGACAGACACAAAGAGTTATCTATCCAAAATGGAGTAAACCACTTCTCCAATCATTTTGGCCCTATAACAGCAAAAACATATACATGATCAAAGACAAATCTTAGAATCACTATTAAAGATTGCCAGAACCCACTGGATTCTCCAATCACATTGAATGAGCTACAGCACAAAATACAAACCCTCCAACCCAAAAAGGCCTGTGGTGTTGATGGTATCCTACATTACATTATACAAACCCTCCAACCCTAAAAGGCCTGTGGTGTTGATGGTATCCTACATTACATTATACAAACCCTCCAACCCAGAAAGGCCTGTGGTGTTGATGGTATCCTACATTACATTATACAAACCCTCCAACCCTAAAAGGCCTGTGGTGTTGATGGTATCCTACATTACATTATACAAACCCTCCAACCCAGAAAGGCCTGTGGTGTTGATGGTATCCTACATTACATTATACAAACCCTCCAACCCAGAAAGGCCTGTGGTGTTGATGGTGTCCTACATTACATTATACAAACCCTCCAACCCAAAAGGCCTGTGGTGTTGATGGTATCCTACATTACATTATACAAACCCTCCAACCCAGAAAGGCCTGTGGTGTTGATGGTATCCTACATTACATTATACAAACCCTCCAACCCTAAAAGGCCTGTGGTGTTGATGGTATCCTTAATGAAATGATCAAATATACAGACAACAAATTCCAAATGGCTATTTTTAAACTCTCTAACATCATCCTTAGCTCTGGCATCTTCCCCAATATTTGGAACCAAGGACTGATCACCCCAATCCACAAAAGTGGAGACAAATTTGACCCCAATAACTACCGTGGGATATGCGTCAACAGCAACCTTGGGAAAATCCTCTGCATTATCATTAACAGCAGATTCGTACATTTCCTCAGTGAAAACAATGTACTGAGAAAATGTCAAATTGGCTTTTTACCAAATTATCGTACGACAGACCACGTATTCACCCTGCACACCCTAATTGACAACCAAACCAACCAAATCAAAGGCAAAGTATTATCATGCTTCATTGATTTCAAAAAAGCCTTTGACTCAATTTGGCACGAGGGTCTGCTATACAAATTGATGGAAAGTGGTGTTAGGGGAAAATTTATTGCGGTTAAAATTGGCAAAAAACATACACATTTCTTCCCACAGGGTCGTGGGGTGAGACAGGGATGCAGCTTAAGCCCCACCCTCTTCAACATATAGAGGAAAAAAGGAAAATGGCGCCGGAGGGGAGGACTGACGTTTTATAGGTTTTTAACCAAACATCCTATGTTTGTTTGTTTTTTTCTCATTGTTCGTAACTTGTTTTGTACATAATGTTGCTGCTACCGTCTCTTATGAACGAAAAGAGCTTCTGGACATCAGAACTGGGATAACTCACCTCAAACTGGGGTGGCAGGTAGCCTAGTGGTTAGAGCGTTGGGCCAGTAACTGAAAAGATGCCAGATCAAATCCCCGAGCTGACAAGGTAAAAATGTGTTGTTCTGCCTCTGAACAAGGCAGTTAACCCACTAGGCTGTCATTGTAAATAAGAATGTTCTTATCGGACTTGCCTAGTTAAAAAAAGGTAAAAAATAACTGTACGAAGAGTTCTTCTTCAATGAGTTGGACAGGAGGGATATACTACTATAAACACCAGGCCCAGATCCCTGTGATTTACTGAAAGTGAGGATCAGGCGACGAGTGGCTAATCTGCCCTTGCCTGCAAGCTAATGTTCAATCGCTGGAAAATAAATGGGATGAACTGAAAGCCCGTATATCCTACCAACAGGACATTTAAAACTGTAATATCTTATGTTTCACCGTGTCGTGGCTGAACGACGACATTAAGAACATACAGCTGGTGGGTTATACACTCTATCGGCAGGACAGAACAGCAGCCTCTGGTAAGACATGGGGCAGGGGGCCTATGAATATTTGTAAACAACACACGATGTTTCACGATGTGCACGACATCTAAGGAAGTCAGTCTATTTTTGTTCTGAGAAATGAAGGCGAGAAATTGCCAGGAAATTGAAGATCTCGTACAATGCTGTGTACTACTCCCTTCACAGAACAGCGCAAACTGGCTCTAACCATAATAGGAAGAGGAGTGGGAGGCCCCGGCGCACAACTGAGCAAGAGGACAAGTACATTTGAGTATCGAGTTTGAGAAACAGACAAGTTCACAACTGGCAGCTTCATTAAATAGTACCTGCAAAACCCCAGTCTCAACGTCAACAGTGAAGAGGTCACTCTGGGATGCTAGCCTTCTAGGCAGAGTTGCAAAGAAAAAGCCATATCTCAGACTGGCCAATAAAAATAAAAGATTAAGGTGGGCACAAGAACACAGACACTGGACAGAGGGAACTCTGCCTAGAAGGCCAGCATCCCGGAGTCAAATCTTCACTGTTGACGTTGAGACTGGTGTTTTGTGGGACATGATACGAAAGTAAAGCAGAGGGGGGGGTGGTTGGGGGTGGTTACTTTCACTGGGTAGCATGACGAAAGACACCGTTTAGTCAGTCAAGGCCGTCAGGGACGAACTTTATAAAGAGTCTCCTGTCGCCACGGGGAAGATAAGAGTAGGATGGAAAAGTAATGTTTATGTTGAGATGATATGGTGTCCATCCCAGGACCAGAAAGACTAACACATTGAGGCGTTACAAAACACGTCCCATAAAGCCCATTTGGAATGGAGGCTTGATCACTGAGTTAAAGGAGAGGAGAGGGAGGAAATCCAGACCTGGAGAGATATTACCAAATCCAGGGAGATTGGAGAGGAGAGGAGAGGAAATCCAGACAGGAAATCAAGGGAGATTGGAGAGGAGAGGGAGGAAATCCAGACATGGAGAGATATTACCAAATCCAGGGAGATTGGAGAGGAGAGGAAATCCAGACATGGAGAGATAAAAATCCAGGGAGATTGGAGATGGAGAGATATTAGAGGAAAGGAGAGGGAGAGAGGAGAGAGAGGAGAGGAGAGGAAAATCCAGACATGGAGAGATATTACCAAATCCAGGGAGATTGGAGAGGAGAGGAGAGGAAAGGAGACATGGAGAGATATTACCAAATCCAGGAGATTGGAGAGGAGAGGAGAGGAAATCCAGACATGGAGAGATATTACCAAATCCAGGGAGATTGGAGAGGAGAGGGAGGAAATCCAGACCTGGAGAGATATTACCAAATCCAGGGAGATTGGAGAGGAGAGGGGAGGAATCCAGACATGGAGAGATATTACCAAATCCAGGGAGATTGGAGAGGAGAGGAGGAAATCCAGACCTGGAGAGATATTACCAAATCCAGGGAGATTGGAGAGGAGAGGGAGGAAATCCAGACAGGAAATCCAGGGAGATTGGAGAGGAGAGGGAGGAAATCCAGACCTGGAGAGATATTACCAAATCCAGGGAGATTGGAGAGGAGAGGGAGGAAATCCAGACATGGAGAGATATTACCAAATCCAGGGAGATTGGAGAGGAGAGGGAGGAAATCCAGAGATGGAGAGATATTACAGGAAATCCAGGAGATTGGAGAGGAGAGGGAGGAAAATCATCAGACATGGAGAGATCTTCTTCCCCTCAGGGAGATTGGAGAGGAGAGGGAGGAAATCCAGACCTGGAGAGATATTACCAAATCACAGGGATTTACAGATTGGAGAGGAGAGGAGAGGAAATCCAGACATGGAGAGATATGACCAAATCCAGGGAGATTGGAGAGGAGAGGAGGTGTCTCCGAAATTGACTCCGCTGTCCAGAGTTTGTTCCATGGAGAGATATGGTAGGGAGGCCAAATGAACCAGGGAGTTTGGGTGTAGGGCCTGATCAGACCTGGAGAGAGGTGCCGTTACCAAGCTCCGTGGGAGCACCATGGTCTTGTAGAGGAGAGGGAAGCCAGTGGAGAGAGCAGACCTGGGTGACGAGATAAGGTTGAACAAAGACAGGCTGCGGATTGGATGAGTTGAGAGGGTTTAATGGCAAGGCAGACCCAGCCAACAGATATTGCAAATCAAGAGGGAGATGACAAGTGCCTGGATTAGGACCTGCGCCGCTTCCTGTGTGAGACAGGAAATCCAGGGAGTTGTAGAGCATGAACCTACAGGAACGGGACACCGCAGACAGGAAATCAGGGTGATTGGATCACGAGGTTCTTAGCGCTCTGGGAGGAAACACAGACAGGAAATCAAGGGAGATCATGGAGAGGAGAGGGAGGAAATCCAGACCTGGAGAGATATTACCAAATCCAGGGAGATTGGAGAGGAGAGGAGAGGAAATCCAGACATGGAGAGATATTACCAAATCCAGGGAGATTGGAGAGTGAGGAATCATGAGGGCAGTCTTTCCCGGGAGGAAGAGGAGCTGCTGAGGTTCAGCTTGAGGTGATCCGTCAGACTGGTCTGCCAGACATGCAGGAAACCTGGTCCAGACATGGAGACAGAGAAGTGATTACCAAACAGAGCCAGGGAGACACCAGTGGTGAGAGCGCGTGGTGAGGAGAAGATTCTCAGACCTGGTGGAGAGATATTAGGGACCAAATCCAGGAGATTGGAGAGGAGATGCCCAACTCGGAGAGGGTGGAGGGAGGAAATGGTTCACAGACATGGCAGCCGATAGGTCTAGAAATGAGAGCAGGGAGATTGGAGCAGGAGAGGGAGGAAACCAGACATGGAATGACTAGTCTAAACCAAATCCAGGGAGAGAGGAGAGGAGAGGAGAGGAAATCCAGAGTTTTGGAGAGAATTACCAAATCCAGGGAGATTGGAGAGGAGAGGGAGGAAATCCAGACATGGAGAGATATTACCAAATCCAGGGAGATTGGAGAGGAGAGGGAGGAAATGAGCAGACCTGGAGAGATATTACTCAAATGGTCAGGGAGATTGGAGAGGAGAGGAGAGGAAATCCAGACATGGAGGATATGACCAAATCCAGGAGATTGGAGAGGAGAGGAGAGGAAATCAGACATGGAGAGAGGTCTGAGAAGAGAGGAGGGATAGGGTCAAGGGCAGGTTGTTGGGCGGCCGTCATTACCAAATCCAGGTCGAGATTGGAGAGGAGAGGAAATTCTTTTCAGACCTGGAGAGATATTCATCTGCAAATCCAGGAGATTGGAGAGGAGAGGGAGGATATCCAGACCTGGGGTTAGAGAGATATTACCAAATCCAGGAGAGAGGAGAAAATGTAGAGAGGAGGGAGGAAATGCCAGACCTGGAGAGATATTACCAAATCCAGGGAGAGAGGAGAGGTTCTGTGAAATCCAGACAGGAAATCCAGGGAGATTGGAGAGGAGAGGGCCTGGAGGATCCAGACAGGAAATCAAGGATGCAGATTGGAGAGGAGGGTTGAGGAGGAAATCCAGATAGGAAATCAAGGGAGATTGGAGAGGAGGAGGGAGGAAATCCAGACCTGGGGAGAGATATTACCAAATCCAGGGAGATTGGAGAGGAGAGGAGAGGAAATCCAGACCTGGAGAGATATTTAGTGGAAATCCAGGGAGAGAGATGAGGGAGGAAATGCCAGACAGGAAATCCAGGTGAGATTGGAGAGGAGAGGGAGGAAATCCAGACAGGAAATCAAGGAGATTGGAGAGGAGAGGGAGGAAATCCAGACCTGGAAAGGAGCTATTAAGGCATCAAGCAAAACTCCAGGGAACCTTGGAGAGGAGAGGAGTTAAGCTTGAAATCTGACATGGAGAGATATTACAAATCCAGGCAATAGAGATTGGAGAGGAGAGGGAGGAAATCCAGACAGGAAATCCAGGATGTGGCGGAGGAGGGGGAAGTGCAGAGTAAATAGCTTCCTTTGTTAATCATCCTAGCTCATGTTTCTTTGATCTTCTTCCCCCTCCTCCCTGTAACGTCTGCTTACAACTCACACTCTCAAACACATAGATCCCCTGAACACAGCCCACTTTCCAGCCCACTCTCAAACACATAGATCCCCTGAACGTAGCTCACTTTCCAGCCCACACTCTCAAACACATAGATCCCCTGAACGTAGCTCACTCTCCAGATCCCAATCACCTGAATTCTGATCACCTGTTCACACACCTGTATGTCATTATCACACACTATTTATTTCAGTTCTTTTGTTTTGTGACACACTTCTATTCAGAGTGCTGGTTTTCCCATAATTTAATCCTCCCGTGGATGATAGTTTGTCCTGCTTCACTAACTACGCTTTGCCTATTCCCTGCATGTACCTTAGCCTGTCGGATTTCCTGTTATCAACCAATTGCCTGATCTGCCAGACAACGTTACTAGCCTTTTCCCTGCCTGTACTGTTGACTTTCTGAACCCTGTGTATGACCTTCTGCCTGCCCCTGGACCCAGCTACCTGCCTCCTCCTGTGTTGACCTAGCTACCCTGCCCCTGGACCCAGCTAGCTGCCTCCTCCTGTGAATGACCTTCTGCCTGCCCCTGGACCCAGCGACCTACCTCCTCCTGTGTATGACCTTCTGCCTGCCCCTGAACCCAGCGACCTGCCTCCTCCTGTGTATGACCTTCTGTCTGCCCCTGGACCCAGCTACCTGCCTCCTCCTGTGTATGACCTTCTGCCTGCCCCTGGACCCAGCTAAGACCTGCCTCCTCCTGTGTATGACAGTACTTCTACCCTGCCCCTGGACCCAGCTACCTGATCCTCCTGTGTATGACCTTCTACCCTGCCCCTGGACCCAGCTACCTGCCTCCTCCTGTGTATGACCTTCTCTCTGCCTGGACCCAGCTACCTGAAGCCTGGACCCAGCTACCTGTACTCCTGTGTATGACCTTCTACAACCTGCCCCTGGACCCAGCTACCTGCCTCCTCCTGTGTATGACCTTCGTAGCTCCTGCCCCTGACCCAGCTACCTGCCTCCTCCTGTTCATGACCTGTATGTCATTATCCCCTGGACCCAGCTTCCTTTGCCTGGACCCAGCTATTCAGAGTCCTGGTTTGACCTTCTACCCTGCCCCTGGACCCAGCTACCTGCTTCCTGTGTATGACCTTCTGCCTGCCCCTGCCCAGCTACCTGCCTCCACCTGTTATGACCTTCTGTCTGCCCCTGGACCCAGCTACCTGCCTCCTCCTGTGTATGACCTTCTGTCTGCCCCTGGACCCAGCTACCTGCCTCCTCCTGTGTATGACCTTCTGCCTGCCCCTGGACCCAGCTACCTGCCTCCTCCTGTGTATGACCTTCTACCCTGCCCCTGGACCCAGCTACCTGCCTCCTCCTGTGTATGACCTTCTACCCTGCCCCTGGACCCAGCTACCTGCCTCCTCCTGTGTATGACCTTCTACCCTGCCCCTGGACCCAGCTACCTGCCTCCTCCTGTGTATGACCTTCTGCCCTGCCCCTGGACCCAGCGACCTGCCTCCTCCTGTGTATGACCTTCTACCCTGCCCCTGGACCCAGCTACCTGCCTCCTCCTGTGTATGACCTTCTGCCTGCCCCTGGACCCAGCTACCTGCCTCCTCTTGTGTATGACCTTCTGCCTGCCCCTGGACCCAGCTACCTGCCCCTGGACCCAGCTACCTGCCTCCTCCTGTGTATGACCTTCTGTCCTGCCCCTGGATCCAGCTACCTGCCTCCTCCTGTGTATGACCTTCTGCCTGCCCCCGGACCCAGCTACCTGCCTCCTCCTGTGTATGACCTTCTGTCTGCCCCTGGACCCAGCTACCTGCTTCCTCCTGTGTATGACCTTCTGCCTGCCCCTGGACCCAGCTACCTGCCTCCTCCTGTGTATGACCTTCAGCCCTGCCCCTGGACCCAGCTACCTCCTCCTCCTGTGTATGACCTTCTGCCTGCCCCTGGACCCAGCTACCTGCCTCCTCTTGTGTATGACCTTCTGCCTGCCCCTGGACACAGCTACCTGCCTCCTCCTGTGTATGACCTTCTGCCTGCCCCTGGACCCAGCTACCTGCCTCCTCCTGTGTATGACCTTCTGCCTGCCCCTGGACCCAGCTACCTGCCTCCTCTTGTGTATGATCTTCTGCCTGCCCCTGGACCCAGCTACCTTCCTCCTCCTGTGTATGACCTTCTGCCTGCTCCTGGACCCAGCTACCTGCCTCCTCTTGTGTATGACCTTCTACCCTGCCCCTGGACCCAGCTACCTGCCTCCTCTTGTGTATGACCTTCCGCCCTGCCCCTGGACCCAGCTACCCCCATCCTCCTGTGTATGACCTTCAGCCCTGCCCCTGGACCCAGCTACCTCCTCCCTGTGTATGACCTTCTGCCTGCCCCTGGACCCAGCTACCTGCCTCCTCTTGTGTATGACCTTCTGCCTGCCCCTGGACCCAGCTACCTGCCTCCTCCTGTGTATGACCTTCTGCCTGCCCCTGGACCCAGCTACCTGCCTCCTCCTGTGTATGACCTTCAGCCCTGCCCCTGGACCCAGCTACCTCCTCCTGTGTATGACCTTCTGCCTGCCCCTGGACCCAGCTACCTGCCTCCTCTTGTGTATGACCTTCTGCCTGCCCCTGGACACAGCTACCTGCCTCCTCTTGTGTATGACATTCTGCCTGCCCCTGGACCCAGCTACCTGCCTCCTCCTGTGTATGACATTCTGCCTGCCCCTGGACCCAGCTACCTGCCTCCTCCTGTGTATGACCTTCTGCCTGCCCCTGGACCCAGCTACCTGCCTCCTCCTGTGTATGACCTTCTACCCTGCCCCTGGACCCAGCTACCTGCCTCCTCCTGTGTATGACCTTCTGCCTGCCCCTGGACCCAGCTACCTGCCTCCTCTTGTGGTCCTTTACCAATAAACACCTTCTGCAGCCTGCACTTGACACCAGCTCTCTGTCTGCCATCATGTTCACCCCCCCCCGGTCTGGCTGCCGGTCTGTCTGCTGGCCACAGAGAGAGATAGTGGTCTACTCTGGGTTCTGATCTGAGGGGAGAGGTGGAGGCTGAGAAACAGGACCTCCCCAGGAGTCTCCAGGCCAGGGAGGAAGATAGGGAAGAAAAGTGGTGCAGAGTTAACCAGTATGCAATGTCTAGTGCCCTGCCTGCCCCAATTATAGCTGATGTCTTTGTGGGCCCTCACAAAGGTCAATCTGACCTTTCACTGGGACAAAGCCCTCGACAAACAGAGAAGAGAGTAAAGAAGAATTCTAAAGGGACTTAGTGGGGGGAAAAAAAGAGCCCTTTTAAAACAGTTTAGCTTCTTTTAATTGGGCAGAGAGACCAACAGAGGATTAACTTCAAAAGGAGGTGCGGCAGGGGTAACATCATCCCTCCTCTCCACTGGGCCCAGAGGACAGCTGGCTTTCCCCACAACTTCAAAGCTATTCCAGAAGCCCTTTCACTTCTTCTTCTCCACCGGCTGGCCCTTCCTGGCCACTGGACTGGCTTTGTAGTGGGAGAAACCGAGAGAGGGAGTCAAAATGCCTGACCGCTCAGTGGTTGAAACCGAACAGGCCTGAGCCAAGCCAGCCAGTGGACATGGGCATCCTACCAGAGAGATTAGACTGCTGGATATCAGATCTGAGGGAGGAATGGAGCAACAGTCCCCTGACCTGAACACACTGAGGGATCGGAAAACGGGGACAAAGAGCTCACAGCATGTTACAGTCCTTTATATTGCGGTGTTTGTTTCAATGCTTTTTATTACCACTCTGTTACAGCTGTATATCAGGCAATATAAATGCACCCCCCCGCCCCACTGCTCACATTGATCAAATACTTTGACAGGAATTTTATAACATGTATTTGTATTGTCGAATAATAAATCATAACATTCTTATAACTTTCTTCAATATAATGACAAAGTAGGGAAAATAAAAACTTCAAAGATCAAAACTCAATATCAGTGGAAAAGAAATATATTACTTCGAGCGTTCAATAAATACCAAAAGGTGCAATGCTTGGTAACGGAGTCTTTTTCTTCAAAACATTAAAGTTTAAAGGTTTTCCTCATGTTGGATCTTGTTTTCTTATGTGATCAAATAGAGAGAAAGAGAAGAGAGAGAAAGAGAGAGTGTGTGAGCCTGTGGCCCAGAGAAACAACATGCTTAAGAAGATCAAACGTGGCCAGGTATAATTACTGTGGGTTATGAAAACTGGCTGTCATACTCCACCACTAAAAAGAGAGAGAGAGAGAGAGAGAGAGAGAGAGAGAGAGAGAGAGAGAGATAGAGATAGAGATAGAGAGAGACAGAAAGATAGAGAGAGAGAGAGACAGAAAGATAGAGAGAGAGAGACAGAAAGATAGAGAGAGAGAGAGAGAGAGAGAGAGAGAGAGAGAGAGAGAGAGAGAGAGAGAGAGAGAGAGAGAGAGAGAGAGAGAGAGACAGAAAGATAGAGAGAGAGAGAGAGAGAGAGAGAGAGAGAGAGAGAAAGATAGAGAGAGAGACAGAAAGATAGAGAGAGAGAGAGACAGAAAGATAGAGAGAGAGAGAGACAGAAAGATAGAGAGAGAGAGAGAGAGAGAGAGAGAGAGAGAGAGAGAGATAGAAAGAGAGAGATAGAGAGATAGAGACAGAAAGAGAGAGATAGAGAGAGAGAGAGAGACAGAGACAGAAAGAGAGAGATAGAGAGAGAGAGAGACAGAGACAGAAAGAGAGAGAGGGGAAGACAGAAAGAGAGAGAGATAGAGAGAGAGATAGAAAGAGAGAGAGAGAAAGAGAGAGATTTATCAGTAATGTTGGATAGTGAATTCTTGTCCCACCTGACTCTGCCATGCCAGTCATTTTTACATGGTGGGAGAGTAATAATTCCAGCCCAAATAACCGACAGTTTTTCGGCAAACTCCAAAGTCCTCTGATAATACTTATACCGTGTGAATCCCTGCGTGTTGAGGGATATTACAGTTTACCAGGTGCTGCACCCAGTTTGGGTAAGAACACAGGAACAAATTGATGCTTAAAACAAAGTGCTCTGCACGTAGCGTACAGATGATCTGTTTGGTCACATATCAAATTTCCCAGAGTGCCTATTTCTCTTTATAAAGATCAAGCGTATGATGTTGTGCCAACCAATTGATAAATTGTCTAATATGTCAGTTAATTAAATGTTTGCATAGCGTAAATTTCATACTTCTTATTGATATTATTTTGACATACTCTCTAGACAAGTTGAAATGTCTTCACGCCTAGAACACGCCTGATCGTCAATAACTGTCTATTTTGAAAGAGAGAGAAAAATAATGACATGAGGGCAGTTTGGTTAATCTAATCCCGTCCGAATCGTCCACTGGAAAAACAGACATGCTGGGCTAATAATTACATTACCACATTCTATAGTAATTACAAGTCCTGTACGAACCACGTTTCTCTCTCAGTCTCAGAGCCGTTCAACTCTACTCAGCTCTGAGGTGCTTCAACGTGACCACACATCTTTAATAAACCAGTTGGAGTATGTGTGTGTTCGTTGAATCCAATCCATTAAAGCGGATTAGAATTCATATCTCTATTAGGTAGTGTCTTTAGCGATCCAACACAAAGGAAAAACACAAGTCACAAACTTTGTGCAATCTGGAATGTACGTTGTTGTTTAGTGAGAAAGAGAGACAGAGAGAGAGAGACAGAGACAGAGAGAGACAGAGAGGGACACCTTTCATCCCCCATCCAGTTTCCCCGGAAGGAAGACAGGAACATAAAGCGTTGAACATAAAGCTGCGCTCAGAGGCAGTAGAGGCCTGTTGAAACAGGAATACTCAACCTGGTCGCATTTCGTATTATTCTGCATGCAAATCCAAAAACCCTCCATTTAGTATGGATGACATGTTACGTTTGGTATGGTTACATAAGATAGATGGTTACTTAAGGCAAAAATGGAAAGGATGGTGGTTGTTCGGGGTGGATGGGTCGACGTATAACGTGGACAACAAAAGCATTTTAGCTAATTGGCTACTTACAACTTTTTTAGCTAATTTGCAACTACTTAGCATGTTATATAACCCCTCCCATAACCTTAACTCTTTAACCTAAATCCTAAACTTAACAATAACATTAACCAAAACCCCTAGCTAACGTTAGCGAACCACACTGTATATACACAAAAGTATAGGAGCAACAACGGCTCAGCAGCGAAGTGGTAGGCCACACAAGCTCACAGAACAGGACCGCATAGTGCTGAAGCACGTACCGCGTAAAAATCGTCTGTCCTCGGTTGCAACACTCACTACCGAGTTCCAAACTGCCTCTGGAAGCAAAGTCAGCACAATAACTGTTTGTCGGGAGCATCATGAAATGGGTTTCCATGGCCGAACAAGCCAAAGAGATCACACTACACAATGCCAAGTGTTGGATGGAGTGGTGTAAAGCTCGCCGCCATTGGACTCTGGAGCAGTTGGAAACATGTTCTCTAGAGTGATGAATCACGCTTCACTGTCTGGCAGTCTGACAGACCAATCTGGGTTTGGAGGATGCAAAGGAGAATGCTACCTGCCTGAATGCATAGTGCCAACTGTAAAGTTTGGTGGAGGAAGAATAATGGTCTGGGGCTGTTTTTCATGGTTCGGGCTAGGCCCTTTAGTTCCAGTGAAGGGAAATCTTAACACTACAGCATACAATGACATTCTAGATGATTTCGCGGTTCCAGCTTTGTGGCAACAGTTTGAAGAAGTCCCTTTCCTGTTTCAGCATGACAATGCCCCCGTGCACAAAGCAAGGTCCATACAGAAATGATAAAAAATAAAAATAAAAATAAAAAAATAAAGCCATTTAGCAGACGCTTTTATCCAAAGCGACTTACAGTCATGTGTGCATACATTCTACGTATGGGTGGTCCTGGGGATCGAACCCACTACCCTGGCGTTACAAGCGCCATGCTCTACCAACTGAGCTACAGAATGATTTATCGAGATCAGTGTGGAAGAACTTGACTGGCCTGCACAGAACCCTGATCTCAACCCCATCAAACACCTTTGGGATGAATTGGAACACAGACTGCGACCCAGGCTTAATCGCCCAACATCAGTGCCCAACCTCACTAATGCTCTTGTGGATGAATGGAAGTTAGTCCCCGCAGCAATGTTCCAACTTCTAGTGGAAAACCACATACAACATATTTCTTTTTGATACTTTCGCAAAGCTAACTCAAAAGCAGCATTCCCCAAGAGAGGATGGCTTTCACTTCAGCAGTAATAAATTCATGAACTTCTTTGAGGAAAAGATCTTGATCATAAGAAAGCAAATTACGGACTCCTCTTTAAATCTGCATATTCCTTCAAAGCTCAGTTGTTCTGAGTCTGCACAACTCTGCCAGGACCTACTATCAAGAGAGACACTCAAGTGTTTTAGTACAATATCTCTTGACACAATGATGAAAATAATCATACACTCAGCCTTGTCTCAGGATGGTAAGTTGATGGTTGAAGATATCCCTCTAGTGGTGTGGGGGCTGTGCTTTGGCAAAGTGGGTGGGGTTATATCCTGCCTGTTTGGCCCTGTCCGGGGGTATCATCAGATGGGGCCACAGTGTCTCCTGACCCCTCCTGTCTCAGCCTCCAGTATTTATGCTGCAGTAGTTTATGTGTCGGGGGCTAGGGTCAGTCTGTTATATCTGGAGTACTTCTCCTGTCTTATCCATTGTCCTGTGTGAATTTAAGTATGCTCTCTCTTATCCTCTCTTTCGGAGGACCAGAGCACTTGGACAATGCCTCAGGACTACCTGGCATGATGACTCCTTACTGTCCCCAGTCCACCTGGCCGTGCTGCTGCTCCAGTTTCAACTGTTCTGCCTGCGGCTATGGAACCCTGACCTGTTCACCAGACGTGCTACCTGTCCCAGACCTGCTGTTTTCAACGCTCTAGAGACAGCAGGAGTGGTAGAGATACTCTTAATAATCGGCTATGAAAATCTAACTGACATTTACTCCAAAGTGCTTGCTGCACCCTCGACAACTACTGTGATTATTATTATTTTACCATGCTGGTCATTTATGAACATTTGAACATCTTGGCCATGTTCTGTTATAATCTCCACCCGGCACAGCCAGAAGAGGACTGGCCACCCCTCATAGCCTGGTTCCTCTCTAGGTTTCTTCTTAGGTTTTGGCCTTTCCAGGGAGGCTATATAAATAAATTTGATTTGATTTGATACTGTGTCCACATACTTTTGTCTTGGATTTACATACAGAATAATACAAAATGCTCAGAGACCAGGTTGGAATAGTACTCTGCACTGCAACAAAGACACAGAATCGCACAGGGTGAGGCTGAAACAGAATCCTATGGCCTATACAGTGCACTACTTTCCTATTCCTATATAGTGCATCACTTTTGACAAGCGCCCTGGTCAAAAGTAGTGCACTATATAAGGAATAGTGTGCCATTTAGGACACAGCATAATACTGCTTCTGTGCAGACAATCCGTGTGGGTAAAGCATAAGAAACTAACTCAACAGACTCAACTGTAACTCTACCAACATTTGAGTGCTTACAGAGGACCACAAAGATGTGAATTAGAAGTGAACACATGTTGATTCAATAAGAGGTGGTGTACCCCAGGCCTAGACCAGAGTACCTCATTTGGCCCCAGCAGAGCCGGCCAAACGTCATCACTATCATCACAGACTACACTCAGAGTGGAGTTGGGATTTGTGTTCACCTGAAGGAAAAATAAACAGGGATCTTATCGTTGCTGGATTAGAACTGTCATCGTCTCCAGGTAAGTAAATTGAGCTGAGTGAACAACAGCAGTCAGAAGCCTAACGATCACTTCACACCTTCAGGGAAATACTGTAATGTCAGCCATCACTTCCACAACCCTGATCAACCTTGTCACCTGGTGTAGAACAGAGACCCAGAATGCAGCCCAAATGGCACCCAATTTGCCATATACTTAACTGTCCTACTTTGTCCAGTGTCCTTTGGGCTCTGATCAAAAGTTGTGGACAATATGGAGAATAGGATGCCTTTTGGGATGCACTCTCAGTAAAACAGGAATCTAGAAACTACTTTCTTACAAAAATAAAACTGTCACACTGTAATGCACTCCTCCTTCCAGGTCAAGTCCAACGTTATCGCTCAGATCTAACGTGACATATCACAGAAACACACAGTGTTATAAGGAAAGAAAGGCCTCGTTGCCTCAATGTAAATGAATGATTCCTCTGATCTTCTCAGCAGCACTGCTATGGAAACACAGCTCTAGAAATACATGTTATCCAGAATCAATGTCACACATACACTCTTAGGGACAAAAAGGTGTCCTCATAGGAGAACCCTTTCAATAACACTTTTTGGTTCGAAGTAGAACCCTTTTGGGTTCCATGTAGAACCCTTTCTACAGAAGGTTCTAAATGGAACCAAAAAGGGTTCTTAAAAGGGTTCTCCTACGGGGACAGCCGAAGAACCCTTTTGGAACCATATTTTCTAAGAGTGTACACACGATTCGGATGCAAGCGTGTACACACACACACACACACACACACACACACACACACACACACACACACACACACACACACACAAACACAAACATTAAAGCAAATGTAGGGTGAGCATATATTTCTTATAAAATCCACTGTACTCCTCTTCACCACCATGTCTAATATTGGACATTCCCCCATGGAAAAGGCCATGTACTTTCTTATCAATTAAGGCTGTCTGCAGCATCTGGTTATCCATTCAAAATGCCTCCTGCACCTGGTGAGTGAGGACAGACAAGACCCTACAGTACCTCATCTGTCCTCCCTTTCTTTTCCTCTAGGGAAATACATTGACTTAGCCTTGCTTTAGTTCCCCAACAACACGAATACATGTAAGAATCAAAATGAGAACGAGAAAACTACGCACCACAGAGTGAGAAAACTACGCACCACAGAGTGAGAAAACTATGCACCACAGAGTGGAAAAACTACGCACCACAGAGTGAGAAAACTATGCACCACAGAGTGAGAAAACTACGCACCACAGAGTGAGAAAACTACGCACCACAGAGTGGAAAAACTACGCACCACAGAGTGAGAAAACTATGCACCACAGAGTGAGAAAACTACGCACCACAGAATGAGAAAACTACGCACCAGAGTGGAAAAACTATGCACCACAGAGTGGAAAAACTATGCACCACAGAGTGGAAAAACTATGCACCACAGAGTGGAAAAACTACGCACCACAGAGTGGAAAAACTATGCACCACAGAGTGGAAAAACTATGCACCACAGAGTGGAAAAACTATGCACCACAGAGTGGAAAAACTATGCACCACAGAGTGGAAAAACTATGCACCACAGAGTGAGGGGCCTGGCTTGAAGAATAGTTGGAGAGGGAAGATGTGGTCTTTACTGTAATTTGTACTGTACATGTATGCCTATGGTTTTGGCATGTCCATTCTGCCCAGTAAGGGCATGAGTAAATGATACATATACGGTTTTTAAATGCAGCTTTTGATCTCGACTATTGAACATGCATGGAATGCATTGTTTGATGTTTAATCCCTGTGTTCAGTATGAAATATTAAAATGGGGAGTTTTTCCAGCAACTTCAGAACTTGGCTGGCTCTAATAATTTAGGGGAACTAGAAATCTATCAGCTTGATAAAATGTTTGGGTGGAGAAGTCGGCACTCTAACCCCTTAACCATTAGGGTATCGGCAGGCAGGAAGAAACACAATAAAAATAGAAATATGTATTGTATGTCAACACTATTGTTCCGGAAGAATGTTGATATTCTGTCATCACACAAAACAGCATAACAACGAGTAATAACAAAGGCAGCTTCCACTATAGCGACAGCATTATAGGTCTAGCAGGTCAATAACTTATTACATTATAGTGACTGAGATCGACAAGATTACAAAAAAAAGCTGGCCTGAGATTGAACCCTGTTTGTTTTATGGGGGGGGTTCTTTGGTGGTTTGGGAGTGTTAACTTCAGTTTGCCAAGATGAACGTGCCAAAGTCAAGCGAGCCAGGGTGGAAAACATGGTTAAAACAAGCCATAACCATCAGCTCAAACAGGGGCATGATGCCTGTGGTGCTCTTGATGCGAATCAGATTCAGTAACGACGTCAGTGGAACGCAGACTGTGGGGGATTAGAAGGACGTTGGATTGGCATAGTCAACCAATCTGATCTAACTAAGTGGATATAAGTCAAATCCATCATGATTTATGTATTGTAACAGGCACACAATGTGGTTATTTAAGTCTGATTTGGATATACACTACGTGCCCAAAAGTGTGTGGACACCCCTTCAAATTAGTTGATTTGGCTATCTCAGCCACACCCGTTGCTGACAGGTGTATAAAATCAAGCACACAGCCATGCAATCTCTATAGACAAACATTTGCACCAGAATGGCCTGTACTGAAGAGTTCAGTGACTTTAAAACTTGGCACCATCATAGGATGCCACCTTTTCAAAAAAATCAGTTCTGCAAATTTCTGCCCAGCTAGAGCTTCTTCGGTCAACTGTAAGTGCTGTTATTGTGAAGTGGAAACGTCCAGGAGCAACAACGGCTCAGCCGTGAAGTGGTAGGCCACACAAGATCACAGAAGGAGACAGCTGAAGCGTGTAAAAAATCTTCTGTCCCGGGTTGCAACACACACTACCGAGTTCCAAACCGTCTATGGAAGCAACATCAGCACGAGAACTGTTTTGTCAAAGCTTCATGAAATGGGTTTCATGGCATTGCAGCCGCACACAAGCCTAAGATCACCATGCGCAACGCCAAGAGTCGGCTGGAGTGGTGTAAAGCCTACCACTTTTGGACTCTGGTGCAGTGGAAACGTGTTCTCTGGAGTGATGAATCACGCTTCATTGTCTGGCAGTCCGACGGACTAATCTGGGTTTGGCGGATGCCAGGAGAATGCTACCGTCTGGTTTGCTTAATATAAGGAATTTGAAATTATTTATACTTTTACTTTTGATATTTTAAGTATAAAAAGTCAATATAATTGCTAAAATATATTTAAGTATATTTAAAAACAGATCATTTTATTCAATTAGTATTTTACTGGGTGACTTTTACTTTTACTTGAGTCATTTTCTAACTTAGCTTTTACTGAAGTATGACAATTGGGTTATTTTTCCACCACTGCGATTCTGTGCTTCCAACTTTGTGACAACAGTTTGAGGAAGGTCCTTTCCTGTTTCCGCATGACAAAGCGAGGTCCATACTGAAACGGTTTGTTGGGATCGGTGTGGAAAAACTTGACTGCCCTGCACATAGCCCTGATCTCAACCCCATCGAACACCTTTGGGATGAATAGGAACACTGTATGCGAGCCAGGCCGAATCGCCCAACATCAGTGCCCGACCTCACTAAAGCTCTTGTGGCTGAAGTCCCCAAAGCAATGTTTCAAAATCTAGTGGAAAGTCTTCCCAGAAGTGGAGGCTGTTGATGCAGCAAAAGGGAGACCAACACCATTTTAATGCCCATGTTCCAACGAACATTTTAATGGCCATATAGTGTATTGATTGTTTTTTCTGCATAACATTTAGAAGTTGTCCCTTTTCAGGTTTAGAATAAGTGACTGCAAAATTTAAATGGAATGCTGTTGATTGGTGATGATGACATGAACATACTGTATATTGGGGTTGACATCCATCCAAGAATTATACACAGATTTGTACTTTTTACTTCAAAATAGTATTAAATAAGCATCTTTCCCATGGCATTTCCATTCACCACTTTACAGCATCTATACCAGACACAGTCCAATGGCCTACCAGACCTATAACACACCATACTGTATCTCAACGGACTGAATCAATGTGACATAACTGATTAAATATATTGGTATTTTAGGCCAATAACCACACTTTGGAAAATGTATTAACACATAGTTATTGAAAGCCAAACTTGAAAAGGTAGCCAGTATGCACTCGACTTGAATTGCACGGCATATGATCAGGTGGACCTGGGAACCTTTATGACGTGACACGTACCTGCATGAGCTTCCCCTCTGCAGAGCCGGCGCTCCCTCCGACAAACAGCCCTTCCAGAATGATGGGTTTCCCCGTTGGCTCGGGTCTCAGCAGTGTCACCTTGATGACAGCCCTGAGGGCCGAGCGCTCCGTCTCGACGGCCGCCGCCAGCTCCAGGCCCGTCTGGCCAAACACCACCTGCAGGGCCGCCATGAGCAGCCACGGCCAGAGCCCCGCCAGTCGCCGCTGGAGAACGATCATTGGATCGGCTGTAGCGGCGGGCTCCGGGTGTACATCGTGGACTTCAAAAGCTGGTAACCACCAATGTTGATTCAGGACAAGAAATATATGGCCCAGCGCTGGTCCTCTGCTTTATGGGTTAGAAATGGTAGAAACCCGTGAAAACGACTCGAAATAGAGGGTTTTATCCAAAGTGTTAAGGCTCACGGACTGCCGTGTTGTCTTGTGATTTTGTAATGAATTCTTATCCGGCTTTGAACGTTTGTTCCAGGTAAAAACAGTTATTAAACACGCCAAGTAAAGTGGTCTTCATATTCACTCATAAGAAAAAAATCTGAACGTTTGCTTCTAAATTATGGAATTGCTAACCATCAAATAAATATAACATACTTAGACTAATAAGATAAGATTTAGATAATGTGTGTTAACCGGTATCACTAACAGGAGAGGCCAAACATTGCATGCACAAGTTCGACAACATCAAATCAATAATTGGAATTGCGTCGCTTATAGTTGAATAGACTGTACATTTAGTTCACCGTTCACATACAGCACGAGCTCCTTACATGAGATAAACAGCGGCCCGGTCCTCGTTTTCAACGTGCTTGTTAAAGTTATCATAGACAGATCGGTTCAGTCCGGGCACACGGCGGCTCTTGTAATCTTCAACCACTGGCAAGATTTCAATAAACATTTTGCAACAATGTTTGAACTTTAATTCGTGCCCAACCCACTATAGACATTCTACAGTTTTGCCTGATTTAAAACCAAAGTGTATCCAATGTACCGCTATTCCATTTCCAGAGCAAGAAAAAAAAGTCAAATCTGGCAGAGGGGCTCCAGATGCAACAAGTTGTCAAATACCTAAAAAGCAAATCCCCGACTCTTTACGCTGGATAGGATATTGTGACGATATCCCCACCCAGGGGTTTCAGAAACCAAGAGGAACAAAGTCAGGTTGATGTTGGTTGATATGACGGATTCCACGATGAAAGGCGACAATACAGTAAACGACGAAAATGCAATAGTAACTTTCATAGGCTCCGTAGCGACAATCTTTTGACAAAAATGCCACTGTAAAGTTGACAACGGAGATTTCCGGACTCTTGAAAGGTTAAACTAATCCAATGGAATCGTTGCATTAGTTACTTAACATGTAACTAGTTAATTAATTAGGAGTATAAATCTCGTGTCGTTTCTGCAGCCAAAATTATTTCTATCGCCCACTAAAGTTGCTACGCATCTAAAACCTGTTCGCTCCTTGGCAGCCTCCAAAAAAGTATTTTCCCCGAGTTCCACGTCTGAAAGTTGTAACAATTCTGAAAATAGATCCTTCCCGCTGCTGCTTAAACAAATATAATATAAACTTCAGTATTAAAATAGAGGTACTGAAAATAAAGGTTTTAACAAATGTATAATCGCTTAAACGCGAGTCGTTAAAACACTAATATTGGTCACACACATTTCGAAAAGTTTCAAAAAGACACGAGTGTACATTTACTAAGTCCTTGAAGCATGCCTCGTCGAGTCTCCCTCCCCTGGGATCTCATCGACTGTGTCTGTCTACCTGCTGACTGCCTGTCACCGAGGGTGGAGCTGCACTTCCAACACAGACGACACCGGGCGCCCTCCAGCGGACAACACTGGTAACAGCCTGGCGTCACTTTTTCATCTCAATAGATAAAAGATCCCGGAATGGACCCTTTACCAGTAGACTGTAGCCCACTTTTGAGGCCTCCATACAAACAACAACAAGATGCAAGAAATGAAACGCAAAGAACCTCTGAATTATATCACATTTTAATCATAATAATCTTTTAACATTATAAACCAATTATATCATGTACAGAAGTCAGAAATTATTTAAAAAATAATTAACGGTTAAAACAGACAAACTTTTTGGTGTCAAACTAAAACAAATGAGGAATAAACATTAAAAGGTACTTGTTCTTTAACCTAAAAATGACAAATAAATCTTGGTATGCATGAATTAATTCCAAGATTAAGCATTCAGAATAAAACTGTCATATGCCAATTAAAATGCTGTAAAGGTTATCATATAAATAAGAATAAATTAGAACAGGGCTGAACTCTGTACAATGTCCAATATGTGTACTATCAGGAAAATATATATTTCTTTATCAGTGACATACAAGTAACATAGGTAAACGTATTTCAACAAGAAGCTACAGCAAATTCAGACTTGAGCATGAGTAGCAAAACTGAAAACTTGGGACATCCTGGTCCGACTATGGTCAACATTCTTGCGTGCATGCCACTTCAACCAACAAGTTCAGATCTAAAAGATGAAATTAAAATGTGTACATTAATTTTGTCATGATCCCCCTGATCTATCCCTCACCGTTGACATGACTGTGTATTGTTTTATTAAAACGGAGAAGCTGCGGATCAGACTTCTCTGGACCCTTCTTCCCAACAGCTAAAGGTCCCAACAGCGTCTGCGCATGTGCAGGACTCTCTATCTTACGCACAGGCTACTCTAGCGAATGGTGAAGCTCGTTTAATTACGTTAGATCAAAGCTAAATCATTGTCTGCAAGATCACAACGATAGTATTCTAACAACATAAAACAGAACTGAATATAATAGCATAGTACGATTCACAATGAGAAATGTGAACGGGGGGCGCCACAAAAACCAGCACGTGAAATGGATGTAAAGAAACACATGCATTGAACTTGATATGAATCTTCATCTCCGGGGGATCGGGAGATCCTCTGCCTATTTTTTTATTTACCAAGGAAAGTCCCATTAAGATATAGAATCTCTTTTACAAGGGACTCCTGGCCAAGATAGCAGCAGCAAGGATTATGCAGAAGTTTAAGTAGATAGTTGTCTTACCAGGAGATTTAGTTTGCTGTCTGGTGCTTGTTCTCCAGGCTGAGGCTGCAGACAGTAACATCATGTAGAACACTGCAGACGTCTGAGTCCAGCACCTGGATCTCCTTCACCTTGGTGATGTACTCTGATGCTTCCTCAGGGCACTGGGGAAATCACAGCATGATCCATCTCCTATTATACAACAGAGCTCATCAGGACCGCTGATGACCATCCATACCATACCTGTTTAATAATTAAGTTGATTACTAAGTCATAAGGACGGAGTATTTTTGCTTTCTCTTTCCACTCACAGTAAAAAATATGCTGGTTTTGTAAATTGTATATCCTCACTGTAAATCAGTCTATACTCTATAGTTGTATGGTTTCTGTATATATGTTGTATAATTATGTATGTTGACTTTGTGTACATTTCTCTGTCCATACATTTGTCTATTTCTGGCAGCACCTATTCAAATTCCAGGTATGTGTAAATGTACTTGGCAAATAAAAGTGATTCTGATTCTGGTAGATATAGCCTCCATGTGACAGATTTTTACAAAACTAAACTAGATTACCTTCTGATAGGCATCCACAGACACAGGTTTTTACAAAGCTAAACTAGATTACCTTCTGATAGGCATCCACAGACACAGGTTTTTACAAAGCTAAACTAGATTACCTTCTGATAGGCATCCACAGACACAGGTTTTTACAAAGCTAAACTAGATTACCTTCTGATAGGCATCCACAGACACAGGTTTTTACAAAACTAAGCTAGCCTACCTTCTGATAGGCATCCACAGACACAGGTTTGTCCTCCCTCTTCACTGCTTGCTCAGCCTTGGGACCACCGACAGTGATGGCTATTCCCTGAGGAGGAACGTTCCCCGGGACTGCTATAATGATGGGCCCGCGTGAAGTCACTGGGCTGGAGTTAAAAGAGGAGTCAAGCTGGGAGGAGACAGTGACTGTGTGAGGGGAGCTGTGTATGGTGGTGATGGGCTGGGGCCCTGATGATGTAGAGGTGGACAGGACCGGCTGCTGGCGCTCTGGGGTCTCAACTTTGACCATGCGTATTTTGGGGGAATTGTGGTGCAACTCGTCCACTAGCTGGAAGACTGTGTCCAGGTTGACATCGCTCTTCTTGGTCTCCTGGGTTTCACTGCTCTGCCAGTCCTGGTTTTGATTGCCAGGATACAGAAAGCCCACAGGACAGTTTGGCTAGAAATGGGATTAAAAATATAAATTTCAAGCATGAAATGTTGACTCATATGCTCCGCATATTTTCACCCATATGAATTCTAGATCCCACTGGAAAGATTTGCAGACATGCTGCTTCATGGGTAGTAGTTAGATTCCCACCTACCTGGTAATAGCTGTAATGGGAGTATGAGGGAGTTGTCTGGTGGGCACTATGGCAGTCCGAGTTCATTGAGCCTGGGGGGCAGCATTGGCACACTGATGCTGAAAAAAACAAACACAATCAAGAAGTATATAAATAAACTTCTATGACTGTTTATGAGGAAATCACAGTGTTTCTCTATTCAACTAATGGGTGCTTCCATGGTATGGTTTATTATAGTTACCAGGGGAATAGAATCCAGGTCGGTACTGAGCATGGTGAGGGATCAAGCTGTTTGCCAGGCTTTGTGAACCCTGCTGGATGTGCACAGTAGTCGGACTGGACTGCACAGTGCAGGAAGTGTCTGAAGGGAACCGGTGGATGACAGATATGGGGATTCCCTTGTCTGTGTAGAAGGTGGTGGGGGAGGGGGCATCCCCATGACCCATGATCCAGCCGCGGGGTGGGATAGGGGTCCGATCATAGTCCTTCATGGGCTGGGTTCTGCTTTGGTGGTACTGTTGGTAAGGAGATGGTCGTTTTACCTGACCAACAAACATGGAACCTGTGGAAACATTGAATGACAGCAATATCATGAGTATCATGGCTGAGAAGTTACGGCACACAAGTTATGGCACAAAAAACATGTTATTTGAGTAATTTGCTATTAAATTACAGTTGCTACTCATTTTGGTTTAAAATACAAAGTACAGGTATGATTGACAACTTGAGTGTACCTCTTTTATCTACTTTAACTCTCTCCTCACCACCATCACCATTTGCCATGAGTCGGTGGAAACGATTTGCTGGGGGCCGGCAGTTCACTTCTAGGCCAGCTTCCATCTTCGCCTTGTTTTTGCTTGTCAGCCTCTTAAGATTCACCAGCAGTTCGGGATGATCTTGTTTGAAGTTCGGGTTGTGGAAGTGGTGTTTTATCCCATCCATCGGAGATGAGACATCATTCTTCTCCGAGGCCCCGGGGCCATGGACCACCTTCCTGAACCCATAAAGATTCAGCTGGCGGTTGAAGCTTGTAAAGTTGGTTGTTTTGAAAAAGTCAGTGGTGTCAAACGTTTGTTTCTGGGGTGACAGCAGCTCTGATTCAAATAGCTGCTGGTCGATTATCAAACCCTCACCACAGGGATCCCAACGTATCGATCGATTTTTGGGGTTATTCACCAAACGCCACAATTTCGCTGGGAAATTGTTGGGATTGATGGGGATGGTGAGGCGTTCCTCTTCGAGCTCCATATTTTCGCCTGTTTTGAGAAACAAAACAAAAAAATACAAAAAATCAGTGACAACTTATCAAGTGTATATTAATATCTAATTAAAGAAGCTATCTAAATAGTTTTTTTTTGTTCTCGATTCAATTGGCAAACTGCTAGCTAACATCGTTAGCTTAGTAACGTTACTTGTAGCTAACGTTAGCGAGCTCCTCGTTCGTTATCAAACTAGCTTAAACGGTTATCGAGTACTTTAAGGCAAGTCAACGGAAATAACGGAAGTTTAATAAACTACAATGTATATATCTAAATATTCATAATGTGATTATTTTCTGTAAATGTGTGTAATTATATGTAGTCTTGTTTAACACACAATAGCTTTGATCAATCTCCCTCAGAACCGTTGAAATTATTCCGGAACAGTTGATTTAGAATCCGTTCAAATTCCACGAAAAAAAAACGTTCCAACATCCTCGAGCGCGATGATGAATCAAAGACTAAGCTCGCGCTATGTACGTTCACGTCCGTTTTTATAACACATTCAGAATCAGATTCAGTGTATTTGTAGAGACACCATTACTCCAGTTGAATTACGATTTAATATACTGGCAAGCTTGTACTTTACACAGGTTAGCGTTTTTTTTTTCGTCATTAATAATTATTCTTTTTTTTCTTCCTTTATTTAACTAGGCAAGTCAGTTAAAGAACAAATTCTTATTTTCCTAGGAACATTGGGTTCAGGGGCAGAACGACAGATTTGTACCTTGTCAGCTCGGGGATTTGAACTTGCAACCTTCCGGTTACTAGTCCAACGCTCTAACCACTAAGCTACCCTGCCGCCCCAATGATAATGAATCGCTTCTTGTTGGGATGCGCTTGTTGAGATGCATATTTGGGAATCCTGTTTTGATATGTCAGATGGTGAGGGGAACTGGATAGAAGAAATGGATTCTGTCAAGAGTGATCCAGGAGTGGTCTTATTTCGATGAATTGTATTTCTGAAGAACAGAGGAAGATTGTGCTTCTACACCTGCATTGCTTGCTGTTTGGGGTATTAGGCTGGGTTTCTGTACAGCACTTTAAGATATCCGCTGATGTACGAAGGGATATATAAATACATTTGATTTGATTTGATTGCAGTGGGCCTCAAAAGAATGGGAACAACAGAAGTTTTGTGTTTTGAACTTTGGTATAGAGCACCCTTCAAAGGAAAAACCTGAAGAGAATTCCTGGAGTGGTTGGTGCCCGGCGTCTGACCCGCTGGGTGAATGGAGAAAAGAAGAAAGTCTATCGGTCCTGTTATTTTTTTAAATAAAGAACAAATAACTACAGTACGCATGTGAAGCTTGGTTATTAGAAGATACGCCATAAGAGCTTTTAGCCCCAAACCGCTAAGAATCGTAAAGGATTTGGCCATGTTTCAAGTGTGTGTAGACGAACAGAGTATACTGAAGAAAGAGTATGTAAAATAATGACAGTGTTGCAATTGGGGTGGGGGATCATGATCCTGAGTTCCTGGAGTGTTCTGTAAGGGAGAAGGAAATCGAGGTGGCAAAAGTTAGAGAGGTCAATCGAATCTCCGATGCGGGGGCGATTTAAAATAATTGAGAAAACAAATGATGCCAGTGAAGATGTGGTAGTGGACGCATCACAGCCTGTAATAAATGTTTGCTGCCAGACACAAGATACCTTGTGTGTTAAAGTGGATTTTTGTTGCGTTCATTTCCACAGTTATAAAATGTACAAGTCTCAAAGAAGTCGAATAAACTAGACATTATTGTAGCTGCAGCTGAAGATTTTGGGGACTGGAGCCGGAAGACCCACCCTCTCAGGTTGAGCCTGTATAGGGATCAGATCTGTTTTATTTATTTTTAACTGAAAAGTTGTTTGAGTGTTTTTTAATTTAAAAAAAATAATAATAATTTGAAAACATTTTTTTATTCGTTTTTTTGGTAAAAATCATATGATCGCCAATATACCATAAAAGAAGACATGGATTCTGTATATGTGCCATTCAGAGGGTGAACGGGCAATCAAAGTATTTAAATGCCTTTTTAATTTATTTTTAACTTCACCTTTATTTAAGCATTTAGGCTAGTTGAGAACAAGTTCTCATTTACACCTGTGACCTGGCCAAGATAAAGCAACACATACAGCAACACAGAGTTACACATGGAATAAACCAAAAATGGTCAATAATACAGTAGAAAAAGTCTATATACAGTGTGTGCAAATGAGGTAAGATAAGGGAGGTAAAGGCAATAAATAGGTCCATGGCAAAGTAATTGCAATATAGCAATTAAACACTGGAATGGTAGATGGGGTATGGTAGTAGGTGCCACGTACACTGGTTTGTGCCAAGAACTGATTTTATTTTATTTGAACTGCTGCGTTTCTCATACTCCCTTGTGTATCAAGAACAGTCCACCACCCAAAGGACACCCAGCCAACTTGAAACAACCGTTGGAAGCATTGGAAGTTGTTCCTAATGTTTTAAGTATACTCCTTATACTAACTTACTTTCTGTTTTTCGTATGTTTATTTATCGTGTGTTTTTGTTATACCTTATGTTATTTTTTTGTACTACTATGTTATTGATTACTGCATTGTTGGTTTTAGTGATTGCAAGACAGGCATTTCACTGTGCACGGGAAATTAAAACTCAAAACTAAGCGTAAAAAAAAACTGTGACCCGTAACCCGGAAGTACTTATTTCATCTTGCCAGTTTAACAGCGGTGAAAATCAAAACAACCTCTTTGAAAAGCTTTTATTTTATAGCTTTTACAGATATATTTCTCAAATATCAGCTGCTATTTTCTCGATGGCGTTGGAAACTTGTCCTAAGGACCTCCGCCATTTGCGGGCATGTCTTCTGTGCTCTCTTGTGAAGGTAAATACTAGCAAGCTAACGTTAGCAAAGCTGACCATCTGCTTTCTTCAACTGGCAGTGGCATACATTTGTAGACCCTAACTTACTCTGAGAGGTTGTCTTAGCTACTTACAATTTATCGAACGAAAACGTTTTAAAAAGCTCGCTACTATCTATTAAACTTAACATTTGCTGAAATGTTTGTGTAACGTGCTAACATGACTAGCTAACCAGTTTTCCATGTGTATTCATTGAATCCATATTTCTCCTGTCCCCACACAGACTATTGACCAGTTTGAATATGATGGCTGTGACAACTGTGAGTCGTACCTTCAGATGAAGGGGAATCGAGAGATGGTCTACGAGTGTACAAGTTCCTCGTTTGATGGGTAAAGTTATCTACTTGATGACATATTGATGATTTAGTGCCAGTTCCGGACAGCAAGTGTGGGCTAATTGCTAAAGCATTCGATCTCTGTTTACAGGGTCATAGCTCAGATGAGCCCCGAGGACAGCTGGGTGGCCAAGTGGCAAAGAATCAGTAAGTTTGTTGTCATAGGTTATCCTGTTGGTATATTACTTTCTTTCAAACGTTTCCTTGAAGTATTTTTTTTTTATATCACCTTTTATTTAACTTGGCAAGTCAGTTAAGAACAAATTCTCATTTACGATGACGGCCTAGGAACAGTGGGTTTAACTGCCTGTTCAGGGACAGAACAACAGATTTGTACCTTGTCCGCCCTGACTCCTACAGGACCACCTATAATGTTCTAGTGCTGTTTTGTATTTCTCTTTTCCTGTTCAGGTAACTTCAAGCCTGGTGTCTATGCTGTGACGGTGACAGGGAGGTTACCTCCAGGTATGTCACGTTCAAAGGCAGTGTGTTTTCTCAAACATCTACTATAGGAGCCATTGAGAAAATGTTGGCTTATGTGTTCAAAAATCAGGAAACAAACTGCAGAATCCTCTTGGGTTCTCAAGCTGCTGTCATTGAATCCCATCTACTGTGTGTGTCTCTTTGTGTGTGTGTGTGTGTGTGTGTGTGTCTCGCTCTCAACATTGCTCTTATTTCTGTCCTGCAGGGGTGGTGAGAGAGCTGAAGAGCAGAGGAGTGATCTACAAATCCAGAGACACCGCTGTTAAGACATAAGCCTGATCATTACCTCTCTGCAGGGACAGACGGTCATCTTCAGCACAGCCTCACGGTGCAACAACACATCCATAAACAGTCTGTGGAGACTGATGTCGCTAATGGGTCTTTTCTGTTTGCCAAACACAAGTGCAAAGTCTGATTTTCGTTACGTGTAATGTCTCATAGAACTGTCTTGTTTAATTTGGGTATTGTGTCGATTTTGTTTTCAATGGGATGGGTTCACTCTGCTAGAATAGACATTCTCATATTATGCTATAATAAAAAATAGTATTTACAAGCCTGGAGTGTATTTATCATAATAAACTACATTTTTTTTTATAAAAACCATTTTTATCTCTGGCATCGGTCTTCAATGAACTCACTTGACATCATTACACCCCCCCAGTAACAGTATAGAATCAGTCACACGATGGGGCTGTGTAACTACAGGTTCCCGAATGAATCTTTTAAATTAATGTGTCCATCGGGTGGCAGTCACGAGCTACACTAAACTGATGTGTTTTCTACAAAGGTCAGCCATTAAATGACTGAAGGCCATGATTCAATCTGACTGCTTTAGTGTCGTTTTCATTTTTTTGATTGAGCATTTACTGTGAATGTGGTCTCAGCGAACCGGGAAACGTTGCTTTTAATCGGTGTATTGTTCAGTAAAATGCTATCAGATTGAATGTTGTCTTTAATGATAAGTCCCTCAATTGAGAGTTGGTACTATTCATTTAGGTCAATGTTTTTTTCTATCGCTAAAACAAAGCTGACTGCAAATACAGCTGGCTAGACAGATTGACAGTTTTTTTCCCCCCCATTATGAATCGGGTAAAGAGTATATTTTCTGATCATGAAAGGACTCACAGCCTCCGTGACAGTTTTAAATGACATATTTTGAAACCATTTCACAGGATATGATTTAATTGATGTTCCTGCTTCGTGTGTCAGCTGTTGTCCAGTTACTGTATTGAGACCACGTTGTGTAGCTCAACAGGCCTTGTTATTAGGAAGTTGCCTCCTGTTGATGGGAATCATAGACAAGAGGTCAGCAATACACTTTACTACTCATATTACATCCTCGTGCTCTCTGTAAACTGGAAGGGGCACTGGGAAATAACATGAAAATAAGGTGATTGCGATTATTATTTATTTATTTTAGCTCAAAGCAATCTTAATAGAAAACCGATTACTGCTTGGACAAAGATACTTGGACAAAGATACTGTCTGCTTGGACAAAGATACTGTCTCCTTGGACAAAGATACTGTCTCCTTGGACAAAGATACTGTCTGCTTGGACAAAGATACTGTCTGCTTGGACAAAGATACTGTCTGCTTGGACAAAGATACTTGGACAAAGATACTGTCTGCTTGGACAAAGATACTTGGACAAAGATACTGTCTGCTTGGACAAAGATACTGTGCTTCAGAAGTGCAAGGAGGTAGTTTTATGAAGGGGAAAAAACAGGTCGTGGTTGAGGTGGATGGTAGCCGATGTATTTTTTGGTCAGAAGAACCACATATCCTCTTGTCACGTTTGATTGAAAACCTATTTCCTTCCTCCACATGACAGACACACCCAACACCATGCTACCACCTCTTTCCTTCCTCCACATGACAGACACACCCAACACCATGCTACCACCTCTTTCATTCCTCTACACATGACAGACACACCCAACACCATGCTACCACCTCTTTCATTCCTCTACACATGACAGACACACCCAACACCATGCTACCACCTCTTTCCTTCCTCTACACATGACAGACACACCCAACACCATGCTACCACCTCTTTCCTTCCTCTACACATGACAGACACACCCAACACCATGCTACCACCTCTTTCATTCCTCTACACATGACAGACACACCCAACACCATGCTACCACCTCTTTCATTCCTCTACACATGACAGACACACCCAACACCATGCTACCACCTCTTTCCTTCCTCTACATGACAGACACACCCAACACCATGCTACCACCTCTTTCCTTCCTCCACATGACAGACACACCCAACACCATGCTACCACCTCTTTCCTTCCTCTACACATGACAGACACACCCAACACCATGCTACCACCTCTTTCATTCCTCTACACATGACAGACACACCCAACACCATGCTACCACCTCTTTCCTTCCTCCACATGACAGACACACCCAACACCATGCTACCACCTCTTTCCTTCCTCTACACATGACAGACACACCCAACACCATGCTACCACCTCTTTCCTTCCTCTACACATGACAGACACACCCAACACCATGCTACCACCTCTTTCATTCCTCTACACATGACAGACACACCCAACACCATGCTACCACCTCTTTCCTTCCTCCACATGACAGACACACCCAACACCATGCTACCACCTCTTTCCTTCCTCTACATGACAGACACACCCAACACCATGCTACCACCTCTTTCCTTCCTCTACATGACAGACACACCCAACACCATGCTACCACCTCTTTCATTCCTCTACACATGACAGACACACCCAACACCATGCTACCACCTCTTTCATTCCTCTACATGACAGACACACCCCAACACCATGCTACCACCTCTTTCCTTCCTCTACATGACAGACACACCCAACACCATGCTACCACCTCTTTCCTTCCTCCACATGACAGACACACCCAACACCATGCTACCACCTCTTTCATTCCTCTACACATGACAGACACACCCAACACCATGCTACCACCTCTTTCATTCCTCTACACATGACAGACACACCCAACACCATGCTACCACCTCTTTCATTCCTCTACATGACAGACACACCCAACACCATGCTACCACCTCTTTCATTCCTCTACACATGACAGACACACCCAACACCATGCTACCACCTCTTTCATTCCTCTACATGACAGACACACCCAACACCATGCTACCACCTCTTTCCTTCCTCTACACATGACAGACACACCCAACACCATGCTACCACCTCTTTCATTCCTCTACACATGACAGACACACCCAACACCATGCTACCACCTCTTTCATTCCTCCACATGACAGACACACCCAACACCATGCTACCACCTCTTTCATTCCTCTACACATGACAGACACACCCAACACCATGCTACCACCTCTTTCCTCCACATGACAGACACACCCTCTACCACCTCTTTCATTCCTCCACATGACAGACACACCCAACACCATGCTACCACCTCTTTCCTTCCTCTACATGACAGACACACCCAACACCATGCTACCACCTCTTTCCTTCCTCTACATGACAGACACACCCAACACCATGCTACCACCTCTTTCCTTCCTCTACATGACAGACACACCCAACACCATGCTACCACCTCTTTCCTTCCTCTACACATGACAGACACACCCAACACCATGCTACCACCTCTTTCCTTCCTCTACACATGACAGACACACCCAACACCATGCTACCACCTCTTTCATTCCTCTACACATGACAGACACACCCAACACCATGCTACCACCTCTTTCCTTCCTCTACACATGACAGACACACCCAACACCATGCTACCACCTCTTTTCCTTCCTGACAGACACACCCAACACCATACACATGACAGACACACCCAACACCATGCTACCACCTCTTTCATTCCTCTACACATGACAGACACACCCAACACCATGCTACCACCTCTTTCCTTCCTCTACACATGACAGACACACCCAACACCATGCTACCACCTCTTTCCTTCCTCCACACATGACAGACACACCCAACACCATGCTACCACCTCTTTCCTTCCTCTACATGACAGACACACCAACACCATGCTACCACCTCTTTCCTTCCTCTACACATGACAGACACACCCAACACCATGCTACCACCTCTTTCCTTCCTCCACATGACAGACACACCCAACACCATGCTACCACCTCTTTCCTTCCTCCACATGACAGACACACCCAACACCATGCTACCACCTCTTTCCTTCCTCTGACAGACATGACAGACACACCCAACACCATGCTACCACCTCTTTCATTCCTCTACACATGACAGACACACCCAACACCATGCTACCACCTCTTTCCTTCCTCTACACATGACAGACACACCCAACACCATGCTACCACCTCTTTCCTTCCTCTACACATGACAGACACACCCAACACCATGCTACCACCTCTTTCCTTCCTCTACACATGACAGACACACCCAACACCATGCTACCACCTCTTTCCTTCCTCTACACATGACAGACACACCCAACACCATGCTACCACCTCTTTCATTCCTCCACATGACAGACACACCCAACACCATGCTACCACCTCTTTCATTCCTCTACACATGACAGACACACCCAACACCATGCTACCACCTCTTTCCTTCCTCTACACATGACAGACACACCCAACACCATGCTACCACCTCTTTCCTTCCTCTACACATGACAGACACACCCAACACCATGCTACCACCTCTTTCATTCCTCCACACATGACAGACACACCCAACACCATGCTACCACCTCTTTCATTCCTCTACACATGACAGACACACCCAACACCATGCTACCACCTCTTTCATTCCTCTACACATGACAGACACACCCAACACCATGCTACCACCTCTTTCATTCCTCTACACATGACAGACACACCCAACACCATGCTACCACCTCTTTCATTCCTCTACACATGACAGACACACCCAACACCATGCTACCACCTCTTTCATTCCTCTACACATGACAGACACACCCAACACCATGCTACCACCTCTTTCATTCCTCTACACATGACAGACACACCCAACACCATGCTACCACCTCTTTCCTTCCTCTACACATGACAGACACACCCAACACCATGCTACCACCTCTTTCCTTCCTCCACATGACAGACACACCCAACACCATGCTACCACCTCTTTCCTTCCTCCACATGACAGACACACCCAACACCATGCTACCACCTCTTTCCTTCCTCTACACATGACAGACACACCCAACACCATGCTACCACCTCTTTCCTTCCTCTACACATGACAGACACACCCAACACCATGCTACCACCTCTTTCCTTCCTCTACACATGACAGACACACCCAACACCATGCTACCACCTCTTTCATTCCTCTACACATGACAGACACACCCAACACCATGCTACCACCTCTTTCATTCCTCTACACATGACAGACACACCCAACACCATGCTACCACCTCTTTCCTTCCTCTACACATGACAGACACACCCAACACCATGCTACCACCTCTTTCCTTCCTCTACACATGACAGACACACCCAACACCATGCTACCACCTCTTTCCTTCCTCTACACATGACAGACACACCCAACACCATGCTACCACCTCTTTCCTTCCTCTACACATGACAGACACACCCAACACCATGCTACCACCTCTTTCATTCCTCTACACATGACAGACACACCCAACACCATGCTACCACCTCTTTCCTTCCTCTACACATGACAGACACACCCAACACCATGCTACCACCTCTTTCCTTCCTCTACACATGACAGACACACCCAACACCATGCTACCACCTCTTTCCTTCCTCTACACATGACAGACACACCCAACACCATGCTACCACCTCTTTCATTCCTCCACATGACAGACACACCCAACACCATGCTACCACCTCTTTCATTCCTCTCACATGACAGACACACCCAACACCATGCTACCACCTCTTTCATTCCTCTACATGACAGACACACCCAACACCATGCTACCACCTCTTTCATTCCTCTACACATGACAGACACACCCAACACCATGCTACCACCTCTTTCCTTCCTCTACACATGACAGACACACCCAACACCATGCTACCACCTCTTTCATTCCTCTACACATGACAGACACACCCAACACCATGCTACCACCTCTTTCCTTCCTCTACACATGACAGACACACCCAACACCATGCTACCACCTCTTTCATTCCTCCACATGACAGACACACCCAACACCATGCTACCACCTCTTTCATTCCTCCACATGACAGACACACCCAACACCATGCTACCACCTCTTTCATTCCTCTACACATGACAGACACACCCAACACCATGCTACCACCTCTTTCCTTCCTCCACATGACAGACACACCCAACACCATGCTACCACCTCTTTCCTTCCTCTACACATGACAGACACACCCAACACCATGCTACCACCTCTTTCATTCCTCTACACATGACAGACACACCCAACACCATGCTACCACCTCTTTCCTTCCTCCACATGACAGACACACCCAACACCATGCTACCACCTCTTTCATTCCTCTACACATGACAGACACACCCAACACCATGCTACCACCTCTTTCCTTCCTCCACACATGACAGACACCCCAACACCATGCTACCACCTCTTTCCTTCCTCTACACATGACAGACACACCCAACACCATGCTACCACCTCTTTCATTCCTCCACATGACAGACACACCCAACACCATGCTACCACCTCTTTCATTCCTCTACACATGACAGACACACCCAACACCATGCTACCACCTCTTTCCTTCCTCTACACATGACAGACACACCCAACACCATGCTACCACCTCTTTCCTTCCTCTACACATGACAGACACACCCAACACCATGCTACCACCTCTTTCCTTCCACTACACATGACAGACACACCCAACACCATGCTACCACCTCTTTCCTTCCTCTACACATGACAGACACACCCAACACCATGCTACCACCTCTTTCCTTCCTCTACACATGACAGACACACCCAACACCATGCTACCACCTCTTTCCTTCCTCTACACATGACAGACACACCCAACACCATGCTACCACCTCTTTCCTTCCTCTACACATGACAGACACACCCAACACCATGCTACCACCTCTTTCCTTCCTCTACACATGACAGACACACCCAACACCATGCTACCACCTCTTTCCTTCCTCTACACATGACAGACACACCCAACACCATGCTACCACCTCTTTCATTCCTCCACATGACAGACACACCCAACACCATGCTACCACCTCTTTCCTTCCTCCACATGACAGACACACCCAACACCATGCTACCACCTCTTTCATTCCTCCACATGACAGACACACCCAACACCATGCTACCACCTCTTTCCTTCCTCTACACATGACAGACACACCCAACACCATGCTACCACCTCTTTCCTTCCTCTACACATGACAGACACACCCAACACCATGCTACCACCTCTTTCCTTCCTCTACACATGACAGACACACCCAACACCATGCTACCACCTCTTTCCTTCCTCTACACATGACAGACACACCCAACACCATGCTACCACCTCTTTCATTCCTCCACATGACAGACACACCCAACACCATGCTACCACCTCTTTCATTCCTCTACACATGACAGACACACCCAACACCATGCTACCACCTCTTTCATTCCTCCACATGACAGACACACCCAACACCATGCTACCACCTCTTTCATTCCTCCACATGACAGACACACCCAACACCATGCTACCACCTCTTTCCTTCCTCTACACATGACAGACACACCCAACACCATGCTACCACCTCTTTCCTTCCACTACACATGACAGACACACCCAACACCATGCTACCACCTCTTTCATTCCACTACACATGACAGACACACCCAACACCATGCTACCACCTCTTTCCTTCCTCTACACATGACAGACACACCCAACACCATGCTACCACCTCTTTCATTCCTCTACACATGACAGACACACCCAACACCATGCTACCACCTCTTTCCTTCCTCTACACATGACAGACACACCCAACACCATGCTACCACCTCTTTCATTCCTCTACACATGACAGACACACCCAACACCATGCTACCACCTCTTTCATTCCTCTACACATGACAGACACACCCAACACCATGCTACCACCTCTTTCATTCCACTACACATGACAGACACACCCAACACCATGCTACCACCTCTTTCATTCCTCTACACATGACAGACACACCCAACACCATGCTACCACCTCTTTCATTCCTCTACACATGACAGACACACCCAACACCATGCTACCACCTCTTTCCTTCCTCTACACATGACAGACACACCCAACACCATGCTACCACCTCTTTCCTTCCTCCACATGACAGACACACCCAACACCATGCTACCACCTCTTTCTTCCTCTACACATGACAGACACACCCAACACCATGCTACCACCTCTTTCCTTCCTCCACATGACAGACACACCCAACACCATGCTACCACCTCTTTCCTTCCTCTACACATGACAGACACACCCAACACCATGCTACCACCTCTTTCATTCCTCTACACATGACAGACACACCAACACCATGCTACCACCTCTTTCCCTCCTCTACACATGACAGACACACCCAACACCATGCTACCACCTCTTTCCTTCCTCCACATGACAGACACACCCAACACCATGCTACCACCTCTTTCCTTCCTCTACACATGACAGACACACCAACACCATGCTACCACCTCTTTCCTCCCTCTACACATGACAGACACACCCAACACCATGCTACCACCTCTTTCATTCCTCTACACATGACAGACACACCCAACACCATGCTACCACCTCTTTCATTCCTCTACACATGACAGACACACCCAACACCATGCTACCACCTCTTTCCTTCCTCCACATGACAGACACACCCAACACCATGCTACCACCTCTTTCCTTCCTCTACACATGACAGACACACCCAACACCATGCTACCACCTCTTTCCTTCCTCTACACATGACAGACACACCCAACACCATGCTACCACCTCTTTCCTTCCTCTACACATGACAGACACACCCAACACCATGCTACCACCTCTTTCCTTCCTCTACACATGACAGACACACCCAACACCATGCTACCACCTCTTTCATTCCTCTCCACATGACAGACACACCCAACACCATGCTACCACCTCTTTCCTCCTCTACACATGACAGACACACCCAACACCATGCTACCACCTCTTTCCTTCCTCTACACATGACAGACACACCCAACACCATGCTACCACCTCTTTCCTTCCTCTACACATGACAGACACACCCAACACCATGCTACCACCTCTTTCATTCCTCCACATGACAGACACACCCAACACCATGCTACCACCTCTTTCATTCCTCCACATGACAGACACACCCAACACCATGCTACCACCTCTTTCCTTCCTCTACACATGACAGACACACCCAACACCATGCTACCACCTCTTTCCTTCCTCCACATGACAGACACACCCAACACCATGCTACCACCTCTTTCCTTCCTCTACACATGACAGACACACCCAACACCATGCTACCACCTCTTTCCTTCCTCCACATGACAGACACACCCAACACCATGCTACCACCTCTTTCCTTCCTCCACATGACAGACACACCCAACACCATGCTACCACCTCTTTCATTCCTCTACACATGACAGACACACCCAACACCATGCTACCACCTCTTTCCTTCCTCTACACATGACAGACACACCCAACACCATGCTACCACCTCTTTCATTCCTCTCCACATGACAGACACACCCAACACCATGCTACCACCTCTTTCCTTCCTCTACATGACAGACACCCAACACCATGCTACCACCTCTTTCCTTCCTCTACACATGACAGACACACCCAACACCATGCTACCACCTCTTTCATTCCTCTACACATGACAGACACACCCAACACCATGCTACCACCTCTTTCATTCCTCCACATGACAGACACACCCAACACCATGCTACCACCTCTTTCATTCCTCTACACATGACAGACACACCCAACACCATGCTACCACCTCTTTCCTTCCTCTACACATGACAGACACACCCAACACCATGCTACCACCTCTTTCATTCCTCCACATGACAGACACACCCAACACCATGCTACCACCTCTTTCCTTCCTCTACACATGACAGACACACCCAACACCATGCTACCACCTCTTTCATTCCTCTACACATGACAGACACACCCAACACCATGCTACCACCTCTTTCATTCCTCCACATGACAGACACACCCAACACCATGCTACCACCTCTTTCATTCCTCTACACATGACAGACACACCCAACACCATGCTACCACCTCTTTCATTCCTCCACATGACAGACACACCCAACACCATGCTACCACCTCTTTCATTCCTCCACATGACAGACACACCCAACACCATGCTACCACCTCTTTCATTCCTCCACATGACAGACACACCCAACACCATGCTACCACCTCTTTCCTTCCTCTACACATGACAGACACACCCAACACCATGCTACCACCTCTTTCATTCCTCCACATGACAGACACACCCAACACCATGCTACCACCTCTTTCCTTCCTCTACATGACAGACACACCCAACACCATGCTACCACCTCTTTCATTCCTCTACACATGACAGACACACCCAACACCATGCTACCACCTCTTTCATTCCTCTACATGACAGACACACCCAACACCATGCTACCACCTCTTTCATTCCTCTACACATGACAGACACACCCAACACCATGCTACCACCTCTTTCCTTCCTCTACATGACAGACACACCCAACACCATGCTACCACCTCTTTCCTTCCTCTACACATGACAGACACACCCAACACCATGCTACCACCTCTTTCATTCCTCCACATGACAGACACACCCAACACCATGCTACCACCTCTTTCATTCCTCTACACATGACAGACACACCCAACACCATGCTACCACCTCTTTCATTCCTCTACACATGACAGACACACCCAACACCATGCTACCACCTCTTTCATTCCTCTACACATGACAGACACACCCAACACCATGCTACCACCTCTTTCATTCCTCTACACATGACAGACACACCCAACACCATGCTACCACCTCTTTCATTCCTCTACACATGACAGACACACCCAACACCATGCTACCACCTCTTTCATTCCTCTACACATGACAGACACACCCAACACCATGCTACCACCTCTTTCATTCCTCTACACATGACAGACACACCCAACACCATGCTACCACCTCTTTCCTTCCTCTACACATGACAGACACACCCAACACCATGCTACCACCTCTTTCCTTCCTCTACACATGACAGACACACCCAACACCATGCTACCACCTCTTTCCTTCCTCTACACATGACAGACACACCCAACACCATGCTACCACCTCTTTCCTTCCTCCACATGACAGACACACCCAACACCATGCTACCACCTCTTTCCTTCCTCTACACATGACAGACACACCCAACACCATGCTACCACCTCTTTCATTCCTCTACACATGACAGACACACCCAACACCATGCTACCACCTCTTTCCTTCCTCTACACATGACAGACACACCCAACACCATGCTACCACCTCTTTCATTCCTCTACACATGACAGACACACCCAACACCATGCTACCACCTCTTTCCTTCCTCTACACATGACAGACACACCCAACACCATGCTACCACCTCTTTCCTTCCTCTACACATGACAGACACACCCAACACCATGCTACCACCTCTTTCCTTCCTCTACACATGACAGACACACCCAACACCATGCTACCACCTCTTTCATTCCTCCACATGACAGACACACCCAACACCATGCTACCACCTCTTTCATTCCTCTACACATGACAGACACACCCAACACCATGCTACCACCTCTTTCATTCCTCTACACATGACAGACACACCCAACACCATGCTACCACCTCTTTCATTCCTCCACATGACAGACACACCCAACACCATGCTACCACCTCTTTCATTCCTCTACACATGACAGACACACCCAACACCATGCTACCACCTCTTTCATTCCTCCACATGACAGACACACCCAACACCATGCTACCACCTCTTTCCTTCCTCCACATGACAGACACACCCAACACCATGCTACCACCTCTTTCATTCCTCTACACATGACAGACACACCCAACACCATGCTACCACCTCTTTCATTCCTCCACATGACAGACACACCCAACACCATGCTACCACCTCTTTCATTCCTCCACATGACAGACACACCCAACACCATGCTACCACCTCTTTCCTTCCACTACACATGACAGACACACCCAACACCATGCTACCACCTCTTTCATTCCTCCACATGACAGACACACCCAACACCATGCTACCACCTCTTTCATTCCTCTACACATGACAGACACACCCAACACCATGCTACCACCTCTTTCCTTCCACTACACATGACAGACACACCCAACACCATGCTACCACCTCTTTCATTCCTCTCCACATGACAGACACACCCAACACCATGCTACCACCTCTTTCCTTCCTCTACACATGACAGACACACCCAACACCATGCTACCACCTCTTTCATTCCTCCACATGACAGACACACCCAACACCATGCTACCACCTCTTTCATTCCTCCACATGACAGACACACCCAACACCATGCTACCACCTCTTTCATTCCTCTACACATGACAGACACACCCAACACCATGCTACCACCTCTTTCCTTCCTCTACACATGACAGACACACCCAACACCATGCTACCACCTCTTTCCTTCCTCTACACATGACAGACACACCCAACACCATGCTACCACCTCTTTCCTTCCTCTACACATGACAGACACACCTAACACCATGCTACCACCTCTTTCCTTCCTCTACACATGACAGACACACCCAACACCATGCTACCACCTCTTTCCTTCCTCTACACATGACAGACACACCCAACACCATGCTACCACCTCTTTCATTCCTCTACACATGACAGACACACCCAACACCATGCTACCACCTCTTTCATTCCTCTACACATGACAGACACACCCAACACCATGCTACCACCTCTTTCATTCCTCTACACATGACAGACACACCCAACACCATGCTACCACCTCTTTCCTTCCTCCACATGACAGACACACCCAACACCATGCTACCACCTCTTTCATTCCTCTACACATGACAGACACACCCAACACCATGCTACCACCTCTTTCCTTCCTCTACACATGACAGACACACCCAACACCATGCTACCACCTCTTTCATTCCTCTACACATGACAGACACACCCAACACCATGCTACCACCTCTTTCCTTCCTCTACACATGACAGACACACCCAACACCATGCTACCACCTCTTTCATTCCTCTACACATGACAGACACACCCAACACCATGCTACCACCTCTTTCCTTCCTCTACACATGACAGACACACCCAACACCATGCTACCACCTCTTTCATTCCTCTACACATGACAGACACACCCAACACCATGCTACCACCTCTTTCCTTCCTCTACACATGACAGACACACCCAACACCATGCTACCACCTCTTTCCTTCCTCTACACATGACAGACACACCCAACACCATGCTACCACCTCTTTCCTTCCTCTACACATGACAGACACACCCAACACCATGCTACCACCTCTTTCCTTCCTCTACACATGACAGACACACCCAACACCATGCTACCACCTCTTTCCTTCCTCTACACATGACAGACACACCCAACACCATGCTACCACCTCTTTCATTCCTCTACACATGACAGACACACCCAACACCATGCTACCACCTCTTTCCTTCCTCTACACATGACAGACACACCTAACACCATGCTACCACCTCTTTCATTCCTCTACACATGACAGACACACCCAACACCATGCTACCACCTCTTTCCTTCCTCTACACATGACAGACACACCCAACACCATGCTACCACCTCTTTCATTCCTCTACACATGACAGACACACCCAACACCATGCTACCACCTCTTTCATTCCTCTACACATGACAGACACACCCAACACCATGCTACCACCTCTTTCATTCCTCTACACATGACAGACACACCCAACACCATGCTACCACCTCTTTCATTCCTCTACACATGACAGACACACCCAACACCATGCTACCACCTCTTTCATTCCTCTACACATGACAGACACACCCAACACCATGCTACCACCTCTTTCCTTCCTCTACACATGACAGACACACCCAACACCATGCTACCACCTCTTTCATTCCTCTACACATGACAGACACACCCAACACCATGCTACCACCTCTTTCCTTCCTCTACACATGACAGACACACCCAACACCATGCTACCACCTCTTTCCTTCCTCTACACATGACAGACACACCCAACACCATGCTACCACCTCTTTCCTTCCTCCACATGACAGACACACCCAACACCATGCTACCACCTCTTTCCTTCCTCCACATGACAGACACACCCAACACCATGCTACCACCTCTTTCCTTCCTCTACACATGACAGACACACCCAACACCATGCTACCACCTCTTTCATTCCTCTACACATGACAGACACACCCAACACCATGCTACCACCTCTTTCATTCCTCTACACATGACAGACACACCCAACACCATGCTACCACCTCTTTCATTCCTCTACACATGACAGACACACCCAACACCATGCTACCACCTCTTTCCTTCCTCTACACATGACAGACACACCCAACACCATGCTACCACCTCTTTCCTTCCTCTACACATGACAGACACACCCAACACCATGCTACCACCTCTTTCCTTCCTCTACACATGACAGACACACCCAACACCATGCTACCACCTCTTTCATTCCTCCACATGACAGACACACCCAACACCATGCTACCACCTCTTTCATTCCTCTACACATGACAGACACACCCAACACCATGCTACCACCTCTTTCATTCCTCTACACATGACAGACACACCCAACACCATGCTACCACCTCTTTCATTCCTCCACATGACAGACACACCCAACACCATGCTACCACCTCTTTCATTCCTCTACACATGACAGACACACCCAACACCATGCTACCACCTCTTTCATTCCTCCACATGACAGACACACCCAACACCATGCTACCACCTCTTTCATTCCTCCACATGACAGACACACCCAACACCATGCTACCACCTCTTTCCTTCCTCTACACATGACAGACACACCCAACACCATGCTACCACCTCTTTCATTCCTCCACATGACAGACACACCCAACACCATGCTACCACCTCTTTCATTCCTCCACATGACAGACACACCCAACACCATGCTACCACCTCTTTCCTTCCACTACACATGACAGACACACCTAACACCATGCTACCAGCTCTTTCATTCCTCCACATGACAGACACACCCAACACCATGCTACCACCTCTTTCATTCCTCTACACATGACAGACACACCCAACACCATGCTACCACCTCTTTCCTTCCACTACACATGACAGACACACCCAACACCATGCTACCACCTCTTTCATTCCTCCACATGACAGACACACCCAACACCATGCTACCACCTCTTTCCTTCCTCTACACATGACAGACACACCCAACACCATGCTACCACCTCTTTCATTCCTCCACATGACAGACACACCCAACACCATGCTACCACCTCTTTCATTCCTCCACATGACAGACACACCCAACACCATGCTACCACCTCTTTCATTCCTCCACATGACAGACACACCCAACACCATGCTACCACCTCTTTCCTTCCTCTACACATGACAGACACACCCAACACCATGCTACCACCTCTTTCCTTCCTCTACACATGACAGACACACCCAACACCATGCTACCACCTCTTTCCTTCCTCTACACATGACAGACACACCCAACACCATGCTACCACCTCTTTCCTTCCTCTACACATGACAGACACACCCAACACCATGCTACCACCTCTTTCCTTCCTCTACACATGACAGACACACCCAACACCATGCTACCACCTCTTTCATTCCTCTACACATGACAGACACACCCAACACCATGCTACCACCTCTTTCATTCCTCTACATGACAGACACACCCAACACCATGCTACCACCTCTTTCATTCCTCTACACATGACAGACACACCCAACACCATGCTACCACCTCTTTCCTTCCTCTACACATGACAGACACACCCAACACCATGCTACCACCTCTTTCATTCCTCTACACATGACAGACACACCCAACACCATGCTACCACCTCTTTCCTTCCTCTACACATGACAGACACACCCAACACCATGCTACCACCTCTTTCATTCCTCTACACATGACAGACACACCCAACACCATGCTACCACCTCTTTCATTCCTCTACACATGACAGACACACCCAACACCATGCTACCACCTCTTTCATTCCTCTACACATGACAGACACACCCAACACCATGCTACCACCTCTTTCCTTCCTCTACACATGACAGACACACCCAACACCATGCTACCACCTCTTTCATTCCTCTACACATGACAGACACACCCAACACCATGCTACCACCTCTTTCCTTCCTCTACACATGACAGACACACCCAACACCATGCTACCACCTCTTTCATTCCTCTACACATGACAGACACACCCAACACCATGCTACCACCTCTTTCATTCCTCTACACATGACAGACACACCCAACACCATGCTACCACCTCTTTCCTTCCTCTACACATGACAGACACACCCAACACCATGCTACCACCTCTTTCCTTCCTCCACATGACAGACACACCCAACACCATGCTACCACCTCTTTCATTCCTCTACACATGACAGACACACCCAACACCATGCTACCACCTCTTTCATTCCTCTACACATGACAGACACACCCAACACCATGCTACCACCTCTTTCATTCCTCTACACATGACAGACACACCCAACACCATGCTACCACCTCTTTCCTTCCACTACACATGACAGACACACCCAACACCATGCTACCACCTCTTTCATTCCTCTCCACATGACAGACACACCCAACACCATGCTACCACCTCTTTCATTCCTCTACACATGACAGACACACCCAACACCATGCTACCACCTCTTTCCTTCCTCTACACATGACAGACACACCCAACACCATGCTACCACCTCTTTCATTCCTCTACACATGACAGACACACCCAACACCATGCTACCACCTCTTTCATTCCTCTACACATGACAGACACACCCAACACCATGCTACTACCTCTTTCCTTCCTCTACACATGACAGACACACCCAACACCATGCTACCACCTCTTTCCTTCCACTACACATGACAGACACACCCAACACCATGCTACCACCTCTTTCCTTCCTCTACACATGACAGACACACCCCAACACCATGCTACCACCTCTTTCCTTCCTCTACACATGACAGACACACCCAACACCATGCTACCACCTCTTTCATTCCTCTACACATGACAGACACACCCAACACCATGCTACCACCTCTTTCATTCCTCTACATGACAGACACACCCAACACCATGCTACCACCTCTTTCATTCCTCTACACATGACAGACACACCCCAACACCATGCTACCACCTCTTTCCTTCCTCTACACATGACAGACACACCCAACACCATGCTACCACCTCTTTCCTTCCACTACACATGACAGACACACCCAACACCATGCTACCACCTCTTTCCTTCCTCTACACATGACAGACACACCCAACACCATGCTACCACCTCTTTCATTCCTCTACACATGACAGACACACCCAACACCATGCTACCACCTCTTTCCTTCCTCTACACATGACAGACACACCCAAAGACACCCAACACAATGGTACCACCAGTGTAAAAATACATTAAAGTACTACTTAGAATAATACTAATTAGAATACTTTAAAGTACAACTTAAGTAGTTTTTTTGGGTGTATCTGTACTTTACTATTTATATTTTTTGACAACCTTTACTTTAATTCCACTATGTTCCTAAAGAAAATAATATACTTTTTACTCCTTGCATTTTCCCTGACACCCAAAAGTACTCGTTACATTTTGAATGCTTAGCAGGACAGGAAAATTGTCTAATTCAAGCACTTATCAAGAGAACATCCCTGGTCACCCATACTGCCTCTGATCTGGCAGACTCACTAAACACAAATGCTTCGTTTAGAAATTATGTCTGAGTGTTGAATTGTGCCCCTGGTTATCTGTAAATAAATAAATAAAACAAGAAAATAGTGTTGTCTGGTTTGCTTAATATAAGACATTTTAAAGGATTTATACTTTTTATACTTTAAGTATATTTAAAACCAAATACTTTTAGACTTTTACTCAAGTAGCATTATACTGGGTGACTTTCACTTTTACTTCAGTCATTTTCTTTTAAGGTATCTTTACTTTTACTCAACCATGAAAATCAGGTACTTTTTCCACCCCCGGGGTACCACCCATACTTTCCTAACATGTATTCATGTACGGGTGTATTTTGTATCTGCTGAAGGGTGAAAATAACTTATTCAGTCCTGTTAATACTGTAGTTGAGACTGTTAGACAACACATTCGGCCCAATTTGTTAACATCTCTGTTGGTGAGAATTTTATCATTTGTCAAGATAATTCATCAATCTGACAGGTGTGGCATATCAAAAAGCTGATTAAACAGTATGACCATTACACAGATGCACCTTGTGCTGGGGACAATAAAAAGCCTCTAAAATGTGCAGTTTTGTCATGTGTTGTATGCCAAAGATGATGTCATGTTTTGAGGGAGCGTCCAATTGGAGCTGTATCCATAGCTGTGCCTCATGCTCAGTCATGTGACATCCATAGATTAGGGCCTAATGACTTTATTTCAATTGACAGATTTCCTTACATGAACTGTAACTCAACAAAATCTTTGAAATTGTTGCATGTTGCATGTTGCGTTTATATTTTAGATTCTATTTCTGTGTTTCTTACACACATCACCAAAACCCCACAGCAAGACTCTTCACTCCGACACTGAGGAGTAAGAAGAGGTAATGAATGGCCTGTAAGAACACAGTATCATTCCCCCCCTTTTGAGAATATCATTGTTAGAGATACATGCAATCTATATGACATGTTCAGTTGTTTTGGAACTATAGGAAAAGGGAAAACATAAACAAGTATTTGGATCAAAAATCTGATCCACAAATTCAACTTGAAAGATAGTGAAGAAAAGTATATAATAGGTGTACAGTATATAATAAGTTCCCATTTGATTAGCTGCTCAGCAGTCTTATGGCTTTAGGGTAGAAGCTGTTAGCGAGCGTTTTGGTCCTAGACTTGGTGCTCTGGTACTGCTTGCTGTGCGGTAGCAGAGAGAACAGTCTCTGACTTGGATGACTGGAGTCTCTGACAATTTTGGGGGGTTTTCCTCCAACACCGCCTGGTACCCATTCCAAATCTTTTCTGTCTCCTGAAGGGGAAAAGCTGTTGTCGTGCCCTTTTCACAACTGTCTAGGTGTGTTTGGACCACAATAGTTTGTTGGTGATGTGGACACCAAGGAACTGAAAACTCTCGACCCGCTCCACTACAGCCCCATCGATGTTAATGGGGGCGAGTTCGGCTCTCCTTTTCCTATAATCCACGACCAGCTTCTTTGTCTCACATTGAGAGAGAGGTTGTTGTACTGGCACCACACGGCCAGGTCTCTGACCTCCTCCCTATAGGCTGTCTCATCGTTGTCGGTGATCAGGCCTACCACTGTTGTGTCCTCAGCAAACCTAATGATGGTGGAGTCGTGCTTGGTCACCCACGCAATCGTGGGTGAACAGGGAGTACAGGAGGGGACAAAGCACGCACCCCTGAGGGGCCCCAGTGTTGAGGATCAGCGTGGCAGAGGTGTTGTTGCCTACCCTTACCACCTGGGGGCGGCCCGTCAGGATGTCCATGATCCAGTTGTAGAGGGATGTGTTTAGTTCCAGGGTCCTTATCTTATCGATGAGCTTTGAGGGTACTATGGTGTTGAATGCTGAGCTGTAGTAAATGAGCAGCATTCTCACATAGGTGTTCCTTTTGTCCAGGTGGGAAAGGGCAGTGTGGAGTGCGATTGAGGTTGCGTCATCTGTTGATCTGTTGGGGCGGTATGCAAATTACAGTGGGTCTAGTGTTTCTGGGATAATGGTGTTGATGTGAGCCATGACTAGCCTTTCAAAGCACTTCATGGCCACCGACGTATATTCCTCAATGCCATTGGATGAATCCCAGAACATATTCCAGTCTGTGTTAGCAAATCAGTCCTGTAGCGTAGCATCCGCGTCATCTGACCACTTCCGTATTGAGCGAGTCACTGGTACTTCCTGCTTTTGTTTTTGCTTGTACGCAGGAATCAGGAGGGTAGAATTATGGACAAATTTGCCAAATGGAAGGAGTGCTCTTGTACGCGTCTCTGTGTGTGGAGTGAAGGTGGTCTAGAGTTTTTTTTTCTTCTGGTTGCACATGCTGGTAGAAATGAGGTAAAACGGATTTAAGTTTGCCCAGATTAAAGACCCCGGCTGCTTGGAGCGCCGCTTCTGGGTGAACATTGTCTTGTTTGCTTATGGCCTTATACAGTGAGTGCGGTCTTAGTGCGGTCTTTGAGTGCGGTCTTAGTGCAAGTTAGTGGTGGTAAGTAGACAGCTATGAACTATGAATAGCTGCTCTGCTAGCCAGGTCTATATTATCCGTGTTGTCGTTCAGCCACGTCTCGGTGAAACATAAGATATTACAGTTTTTAATGTCCCGTTTGTAGGATTAGTCTTAATCGTCGATGGTCCAGTTTGTTTTCCAACGACTGCACCTTGGCCAATAGTACTGAGGGAAGTGGTGGTTTACGTCGCAAATTCTTACAAGGCACCCCGCCCTCCTCCCCGTTTTTCTCTGTCTTTTCTTCACGCTGATGACAGGGATTTGGGCCTTATATGGGCGGTATATCCTTTGCATCAGACTCATTAAGAAAAACTCTTCATCCAGTTTGAGGTGAGTAATCGCTGTTCTGATGTCCAGAAGCTCTTTTCGGTCATAAGAGACGGTAGCAGCAACATTATGTACAAAATAAGTTACAAACAATGTGAAAAAAAACTAACAAAATAGCACAGTTGGTCAGGAGCCATTAAAACGGCAGCCATCCCCTCCAGACACCATACTAAGGACTTTGAAATGATGTGGTGTGCCCAGTGAGTTGCTACATCTCTTATTTCCTGGCTGGCTTATGGTTGGTCTCAGCAGCTTTGTGAAAACCACAGGAGTTATAACAAGAGTGCTTCTAGTGCATGGTCTTTTCTGGAGAGAGAAAAACAAACCCGGAAGCCTATTCAGATGACTTGATAAATTAGCAGTTGTGGAACACCTACTTACAAAGTGTTCTGAACCACAAGCACCAGTGGTCAGGGACAGTTGCTAGTCAAATGAGAGCGAGGTGTATAAATCAACTGTGAGTTTGTTAGCCCGCCTTGGGCTGTCACTTCAGTTTCCTTTGTGGTGAGGGGCGGGGGTGGGTGCCTGAAGCCTCGGATAACTTCTAGGTGAGTACACTGCTGGGTACCTCTAAGTCACGCGGTGTAAAATCGTAACTTTTAAAGGAGGAACCACTGTACGCTTCATTTATCACCATGGAGCCAATAACGTCTCAGCTCTATGTCACAACATGAAGACATGTTTGCTGCTATATTTTTTTTATGTCCCCTCTCATGGTTCTACTGATTAAATCCTAGATGTTTCGTTTAGGGCAGTTTCACGAAGCCAATGTGAAACACGATGAAGAACTGTACAGTAAGTGAAAACAAAACCAGTTAAATCAGCTATCAGCGCCTTGGTACAGAAACCCTTGTCAACCCCAGGCCAGGGCTGTTGGGAAAGTTCATTGTGTTCACAGCCCCGCCCCCCCCGTGTGGTCTTGCTCCAACCCCTGCAGACAAGATCATCAGACTCCGCCTCTCTCCGGCAAATGAAAGCACGTCCTTTTTTTGTCTGCTTCTCACAGGGACACACACAAGCCTTAAAGACCAGGTCTCATTGGTGGCTGGGGCTCCTATGATTGGTTTTGCCCTTATTTGGACATGTCTATGCTTCTGTCAGTATCTTGAAGGGGAATGATTCAATTCAATCCATTGTTGATGAGTATCTGTAGGCCTCATGTTGCTCCCATCTTATATGTCCTTATAGTCCTTCTGTAGCTCAGTAGGTAGAGCATGGCGCTTGTAACGCCAGGGTAGTGGGTTCGATTCCCGGGACCACCCATACGTAGAATGTATGCACACATGACTGTAAGTCGCTTTGGATAAAAGCGTCTGATCAATGGCATATTATATGCCTAGCTGATGTTGTAATTTCTGGGTTATCTATCAAAGTCATCTGACGGTCTGAACGCCTTGTGAAAAACAGAGAAAACTAGCTAGTGTATATCTCAGCAGAGGTTCCGGTGTGATGTATTTCTGGGCCAAAGCTGTCACTGAATCCTCATTGCTTCTTAGGCTCTTAGGCTTACTGTAAACCTGGCTGCAAGGGGGTGAGGGACGATGGCAAAAGTCAGCAAGGGCGATATGGAATATTCCAACAGCAGCACATAGACACACACACTGTTACACATGACTCCGTTTCATAAGGGCTGATCAGGCTTCCTCTTTTTTATATATATTTTTTTATATAATACTCAGAACAGCCACAGAACTGAGAGAATGTTTTTTTTTACTATTTTGCTTGGAAATTTGACGAGAAAAACAAAACTACAGACTGGTCAGGTAAGCCTTGGTTTGGACGTATAGACCTTGTTGGAGGGTTGGAGGGCTGAGCTGCTACCCAGTGGCAGGGTGAGCTGGGCCGCAGGGCTTTCCAGTGGCAGGGCTTTCCAGTGGCAGGGCTATCCAGTGGCATGGCTTTCCAGTGGCAGGGCTTTCCAGTGGCAGGGCTTTCCAGTGGCAGGGGTATCCAGTGGCAGGGCTTTCCAGTGGCAGGGCATTCCAGTGGCAGGGCTATCCAGTGGCAGGGCTTTCCAGTGGCAGGGTTTTCCAGTGGCAGGCTGAGACAGGTCAAAAGTACTGCACTATATTGAGAAAAGGGTGCCAATTGAGGCACATCATGTGAGAGGGCCAGGGAGGGCAGGGGAGGCAGGGAGGGCCAGGTCAGGGAGGGCAGGGGGAGACAGAGAGGGCCAGGCCAGGGAAGGCAGGGGGAGGCAGGGAGGGCCAGGCCAGGGAGGGCAGGGGGTGGTAGGGAGGGGAAATGGCTGCCGGCCCAGATAAGGAATATCTCTAGGGACAGTGTGGGTCTCTGTAAGCCCCATGCTTTGTGCTCATCATGCAGACAGGCACTGATCACTTCCCCTCTGGCACTCACACACACACGCTTAGAAAAAAAGGTGCTATCTAGAACCTAAAATGGTTCTTCAGCTGTCCCCATAGGAGAACCCTTTGAAGAACCCTTTTTGGTTTGAGAAAGAAGCCGTTTGGGTTCCATAAAGAACCGTTTCCACAGAGGGTTAAACTTGGAACCAAAAAGGGTTCTACCTGAAACCAAAAAGGGTTCTACCTGGAACCAAAAACGGTTCTTCCTGAAACCTAAAAAGGGTTCTACCTGGAACCAATAAAGGGTTCTACCTGAAACCAGAAAGGGTTCTACCTGGACCAAAAAGGGTTCTACCTGGAACCAAAATGGGTTCTAACCTGGAACGAAAAATGATTCTACCTGAAACCAGAAAGGATTCTACCTGGAACCAGAAAGGGTTCTACCTGGAACCAGAAAGGGTTCTAGCTGGAACCAGAAAGGGTTCTAGCTGGAACCAGAAAGGGTGCTCCTATAGGGACAGCCGAAGAATCCTTTTGGAACTGTTTTTTGTGCAGATGCCTAACAACTAGCAGCTAGTGTCCTTGTTATAGCACCCATACCATAACATACATATATAACCCATACCATATCATACATATATAATCCATACCATACCATACATATATAACCCATACCATACCATACATATATAACCCATACCATACCATACCATACATATATAACCCATACCATACCATCCCATACATATATAACCCATACCATACTATACCATACATATATAACCCATACCATAACATACATATATAACCCATACCATACCATACATATATAACCCATACCATACCATACATATATAACCCATACCATACATATATAACCCATACCATACCATACATATATAACCCATACCATACCATACCATACAATCCCAGGTAAAAAAACAAACACTCACTGTTAAGAACTAATTTTATTTTTTAAATATTTTTTATATATAGTGACTTTCAATAACCATACCATACCATACCATACATATATAACCCATACCATACCATACATATATAGCCCATGCCATACCATACATGTATAGCCCATACCATACCATACCATACATGTATAGCCCATACCATACCATACCATACATATATAGCCCATACCATACCATACCATACATATATAGCCCATACCATACCATACATATATAGCCCATACCATACCATACCATACATGTATAGCCCATACCATACCATACATATATAGCCCATACCATACCATACATATATAGTCCATACCATACCATACCATACATATATAGCCCATACCATACCATATCATACATATATAGCCCATACCATACTATACCATACCATACATATATAGCCCGTACCATACTATACCATACATATATAACTCATACCATACTATACCATACCATACATATATAGCCCATACCATACTATACCATACCATACATATATAACTCATACCATACTATACCATACCATACATATATAGCCCGTACCATACATATATATCCAATACCATACTATACCAGACCATACATATATAGCCCATACCATACTATACCATACATATATAAGCCATACCATACCATACATGTATAGCCCATACCATACCATACCATACCATACCATACCATACATATATAATCCCGTACCATACATATATAACCCATACCATACCATACATATATAGCCCGTACCATACTATACCATACCATACCATACATATATAGCCCATACCATACCATACCATACATATATAGCCCATACCATACCATACCATACCATACCATACATATATAACCCATACCATACTATACTATACCATACCATACATATATAGCCCATACCATACCATACATATATAACCCATACCATACTATACTATACATATATAACCCATACCATACTATACCATACCATACATATATAACCCATACCATACCATACACATATAGCCCATACCATACCATACCATACCATACATATATAGCCCATACCATACTATACCATACCATACATATATAACCCATACCATACCATCCCATACATATATAACCCATACCATACCTTACCATACATATATAGCCCATACCATACTATACCATACCATACCATACATATATAGCTCCTACCGTACTATTCTATACCATACCATACATATATAGCCCATACCATACTATACCATACCATACCATACATATATAGCTCACACCATACTATTCTATACCATACCATACATATACAGTCCATACCATACCATACAATACCATACCATACCATACATATATAGTCCATACCATACCATACCATACCATACCATACCATACCATACCATACCATACCATATGTATCCCATACCATACCATACCATACACATACAACCCATACCATACCATACCATACCATACCATACCATACACATACAACCCATAACATACCATACATATATAGTCCATACCATACTATACCATACCATACATATATAGCCCATAATATACCATACCATACATATATAACCCATACCATACCATACATATATAACCCATACCATACCATACATATATAACCCATACCATACCATACATATATAACCCATACCATACCATACACATATAGCCGATACCATACTATACTATACCATACATATATAACCCATATCATACTATACTATACCATACCATACCATACATATATAACCCATACCATACCATACACATATAGCCCATACCATACCATACAATACCATACATATATAGCCCATACCATACTATACCATACCATACCATACATATATAGCCCATACCATACTATACCATACCATACCATACATATATAGCTCATACCATACTATTCTATACCATACCATACATATATAGCCCATACCATACTATACTATACCATACCATACATATATATCTCATACCATACTATTCTATACCATACCATACATATACAGTCCATACCATACCATACCATACAATACCATACCATACACATACAACCCATACTATACCATACACATACCATACACATACAACCCATACTATACCATACCATACACATACAACCCATACTATACCATACCATACACATACAACCCATACTATACCATACACATACCATACACATACAACCCATACTATACCATACCATACACATACAACCCATACTATACCATACACATACCATACACATACAACCCATACTATACCATACCATACAACCCATACTATACCATACCATACACATACCATACACATACAACCCATACTATACCATACCATACACATACAACCCATACTATACCATACCATACACATACCATACACATACAACCCATTCTATACCCATACACATACAACCCATACCATACACATACAACCCATACTATACCATACCATACCACACCATACACATACAACCCATACGATAAAACCCATACCATACAACCCATACCATACCACACCATACACATACAACCCATACCATACCACACAACCCATACCATACAACCCATACCATACAACCCATACCATACCATACAACCCATACCATACAACCCATACTATACAACCCATACCATACAACCCATACCATACCATACAACCCATACCATACAACCCATACCATACAACCCTTACCATACAACCCATACCATACAACCCATACCATACCATACAACCCATACCATACAACCCTTACCATACAACCCATACCATACAACCCATACCATACCATACAACCCTTACCATACAACCCATACCATACAACCCATACCATACAACCCATACCATACAACCCATACCATACAACCCATACCATACAACCCATACCATACCATACCATATGTCATGTGTTTATCATAGGGTTGTATTCATGGGAAGATATCAAGGTACTGTGTACAGCATGAAACCCATCTGAATAAAGAATCATTCTTCAAACAAGGTATGTTTTTTCTCTCAATGTATGGACATTGTAAACACACGACCTGCTGTCCTAAGACCCACAGCAACACTACAACAGTATGTGAATATAATGCATGAAAAAAAGTCTGAGGTTAAAATAACTTTATTCTAGTAGGCCTACATTCAGAAGATGAACTTAACGCAGTCTCGTAGATTGCTGTTGCAGTTGTTGGTGTCACTTGGTGACTAAAAGTGAAACTATTGACACTCAAAAGGATCTTCAGATTACACATTCGTCTCACCTTTTCCAGTGTTCCAATGGTATTTCATATAATTACAGTTTTTCAACACCCACCGTCCTATCCATTCATCTCATCAAACCCCATAGACCCCCCTTCTCCCACCCACTGCCCTTTCACCTCCCAGGTTGTCATAGTTACAAACTGTTTCACCATGGCTGTAGTGGATAGTGTTTCCGCTGGTCTTTCACCTCCCAGGTTGTCATAGTTACAAACTGTTTCACCATGGCTGTATTGGATAGTGTTTCCGCTGGTCATTCACCTCCCAGGTTGTCATAGTTACAAACTGTTTCATCATGGCTGTATTGGATAGTGTTTCCGCTGGTCTTTCACCTCCCAGGTTGTCATAGTTACAAACTGTTTCATCATGGCTGTATTGGATAGTGTTTTCGCTGGTCTTTCACCTCCCAGGTTGTCATAGTTACAAACTGTTTCATCATGGCTGTAGTGGATAGTGTTTTCGCTGGTCTTTCACCTCCCAGGTTGTCATAGTTACAAACTGTTTCACCATGGCTGTAGTGGATAGTGTTTTCGCTGGTCTTTCACCTCCCAGGTTGTCATAGTTACAAACTGTTTCATCATGGCTGTAGTGGATAGTGTTTTCGCTGGTCTTTCACCTCCCAGGTTGTCATAGTTACAAACTGTTTCATCATGGCTGTAGTGGATAGTGTTTTCGCTGGTCTTTCACCTCCCAGGTTGTCATAGTTGCAAACTGTTTCATCATGGCTGTAGTGGATAGTGTTTTCGCTGGTCTTTCACCTCCCAGGTTGTCATAGTTGCAAACTGTTTCATCATGGCTGTAGTGGATAGTGTTTTCGCTGGTCTTTCACCTCCCAGGTTGTCATAGTTACAAACTGCTGGTCTTTCAACTGTGAACAGTAACGGTGGTGGAGTCCCTAAAGTAAACTGTCGTGGAAAGTCAGTGGAAAGTCATTTTTTCCACCAGCTAGACCCATAAGGACGCATCTGGGCCATCTCCTATAGACAAAGATCTAGGGAGAGAGGACTCTTGTTGTGTAGAGTTCAGCTCCTGTTGATAAAGTAGTTGACTTGAATTTTACTGGCAAGCATTCATTGATTTGGAAATATGTGCGCCCCCAAAAATCAAAGCATACATGATTGTCTAGAGAATAATAATAGCAGTGATCAAGTTTGCTTGCATTTGCACAAACGGATTAATTTTCTCCCTGTGCCTTTTCTACACATTTTTAATATAAACTGGAGAGGCCTTTTAAAACTGTTAAATGAAAATGAAAGAATGTATCTTCTACAAACATAACCCCCCCCTCCCCTCCAAAAAAATGAATTTTCTCATGTGCACGTTAGTGGCTCTGCGGTATGATGCAGGCAGCCCTCCCCCCAACTTCCTCCATCTCTTTCTGAGCTGTGGGTTGCTTAGACACGCACCGGATGAAAATATTGAGCTACGAAGCCAGTATGAGAGAGCACTGTGTGGAGAACAGGTCATTCCTTTTTCTTCTTCTCTTTTCCTGCGTTGTCTCTCGATGTGCTGCAGTGAGCCTTTACACAAGTGAGGTCAGGGCAAAGGGGAGGAGCTATGTTATGCTAATTTATAGCATAATACAATCTGTATATATAGTTTAATCTTATCTATAAGAATGTCTTTATATAGTATTAACATAGACTGCACATACAGTATATCCTCTTTTCAAGATCAGGAAAAATAAATAAATAATAGGTATATATGGTACAATCTATGCCATGTAGCCAGATGTTCATGTCCAAACAACTTACACTCATGCGTTCTTTATAAATGTCGTCTGAAGGGCTGGTGTAGGTGCCTCCAACAGGAAATAACATGAGGGTTTTTTTTTTTCAACAGGTACTTCCTGAAGTAATGACATCAGACCCACTATCTCAGCCTTTTCACCTCCCATCTGCCGTGGCTAGTGAACAGTTACACAGTACCAATGCAGATAAAGACACTGAGCACTGAATTCAAAGTACACGATGCTGTGTTGTGTGCTTATAAGTACATCACTGAGCACACCACGTCATTTCAACGTGGATAATTGGGTAATATTTGGTTGAGACGTTTGATCAATGAGATTATAACCTAATTTCACCCACTCAAAAAGACAGACAAAAGTTCCAATGTGTTATCACTATGCTTTCAACCACCTAAAAAGCACAACCAAATTTCAAAGGAATCAATCGGGGTGACAGGTGGCCTAGTGGTTAGAGTGTAGGGGCGGCAGGTAGCCTAGTGGTTAGAGTGTAGAGGCGGTAGGTAGTCTAGTGGTTAGAGTGTAGGGGAGGTAGGTAGCCTAGTGGTTAGAGTGTAGAGGCGGTAGGTAGTCTAGTGGTTAGAGTGTAGGGGCGGTAGGTGGCCTAGTGGTTAGAGTGTAGGGGCGGTAGGTAGTCTAGTGGTTAGAGTGTAGGGTCGGTAGGTAGTCTAGTGGTTAGAGTGTAGGGGCGGTAGGTGGCCTAGTGGTTAGAGTGTAGGGGCGGTAGGTGGCCTAGTGGTTAGAGTGTAGGGGCGGTAGGTAGTCTAGTGGTTAGAGTGTAGGGGCGGTAGGTAGTCTAGTGGTTAGAGTGTAGGGGCGGTAGGTGGCCTAGTGGTTAGAGTGTAGGGGCGGTAGGTGGCCTAGTGGTTAGAGTGTAGGGGCGGTAGGTAGTCTAGTGGTTAGAGTGTAGGGGCGGTAGGTGGCCTAGTGGATAGAGTGTAGGGGCGGCAGGTAGTCTAGTGGTTAGAGTGTAGGGGCGGTAGGTGGCCTAGTGGATAGAGTGTAGGGGCGGCAGGTAGTCTAGTGGTTAGAGTGTAGGGGCGGCAGGTAGTCTAGTGGTTAGAGTGTAGGGGCGGCAGGTAGTCTAGTGGTTAGAGTGTAGGGGCGGTAGGTGGCCTAGTGGTTAGAGTGTAGGGGTGGTAGGTGGCCTAGTGGTTAGAGTGTAGGGGTGGTAGGTGGCCTAGTGGTTAGAGTGTAGGGGCGGTAGGTGGCCTAGTGGTTAGAGTGTAGGGGCGGTAGGTGGCCTAGTGGTTAGAGTGTAGGGGCGGTAGGTGGCCTAGTGGTTAGAGTGTAGGGGTGGTAGGTGGCCTAGTGGTTAGAGTGTAGGGGTGGTAGGTAGTCTAGTGGTTAGAGCGTTGGGCTAGAGACAAAAGGTTGCTAGATCAAATCCCTGAGCTGACAAGGAAAAAGTCTGTCGTTCTGCCCCTGAACAAGGCAGTTAACCCACCGTTCCTAGGCTGTCATTGTAAATAAGAATTAGTTTTTAACCGACTTGCCAAGTTAAATAAAATCAATGTTTGGTTTATAGTTGTCACCCACATGTCTATCACTGCGCTTTCAACCGTTTAGAAGCACAGCAAAGTTCAAATGGGAATAGATATGTAATTTATGTTGTTTATTTATCACTGTGCTTCATAATAGCAGAGCCAAATGGCCTCGATTACACTTGAGATTACATTAAAAGTACATGGTGAAAGTGATCAATGCCGTAACTGAGATTCTGCACAGATCATGACAACAGTTGTGAAAATCTCCAGGGACCTGCGAAGACCAGTTACATGATATCTTGAACCTGCTTTACATGATTACATAAGAAGACATTTACAGTCGCAGTAACTAGTGACCGTTGATATATTACTCATTTTAAGGTTGAATGTTACATTAGTTTGTAAGATAACTTTATGCTACATTTCTGTTTTACAAAAGTAATGTTGAATTGTGTTTTGGTTGACAACGCCACCAAATTTTACCATGTGATAGTTCCATCCACTGACAATCTAAGTTAAAGAATAGGACATTAAATTAAACGTTTAATTTGATTTAGTCCTATTCTTTAACTTAGATTGTTGGTTGAGATGCGATTCCAACATATGAATGATTAATTTGTAGACCAATTGGAATTAAAGCCAGGCTAAGTCAACGTTTCAGATGGAACTATCCGAGCAGAAGAAACACATCCTTCAAATGTTGATGTTTGGTTGCTTTGACAACCAAACACAGTTCAATATCCCTAAATATCAGGACATATTTAATCAACCAGAGCTTGAAACCCAAGTCCTATTGTAAAGGCTATTTTTGTTGTTGTTGAATTTTGGGTTGAATTGAAACAATAGCTGTTGATATGGGCCTAAATAGCATAACTGACGATACACGAGTGTTAAAGTATAGCTGTTGATATGGGCCTAAATAGCATAACTGACGATACATGAGTGTTAAAGTATAGCTGTTGATATGGGCCTAAATAGCTTACATTGCATTTGTTCTGTTAAACCCGAATGTGAATTCAATGTGAATTCAACAAAAAACTAAAAAAAGTCCAAAGTTGGGTAAAGAAAAGAAAAGGAAATGTTATTGCCTTTTTAATGAATTAAAATTACAATTCATTTTCCACGTTGATTCAACATCGTCACATGTATATTTTAGGGGTTGAATTTATGTGGAAGTTTTTACATTGAGTCAAAAAGTTTTTTTGCTCAGTGGGACTGAATCTATTTCGTTTTTTGAAGTGGAAATCCTTCAACAATTATTCTCATGATAGCACATTGGTAATAGTCGGGGACAAATATCATAGCTAAGCAGGGCTGAGTTTGGTTAAAATCCTGGATGGGAGACCAAACGGTAGAGCTTCTTTCTCCAGTATGAGATACTGCGCTGTCTATGGTAGTTTTTTTTTCTGATAGCGGATATAATATTGAAGATCGGATGTTGTTTTAAAGGTACAAATTCAACATATTATATACAAGGTTGGTCTACATTGAAATTAGGTTAGCATGGTATAATCTTGTGGTTGAAATTTCACTCATCAAAACAACAAACACCTGTCATTCTTGTAGCTATAACATGTTCTGTGAAGAGGCACACACACACACACACACATCATGAACACTAACACACAGTTGACCTCTCTTCTCTTCAGTGAAACATTTTAGTTTCTCTTTTTATGTTGTAACCGTGTTGTCGAAACAATACGAAAGCGATCTAGACAACAGGACAGATAAGCACAGTAGCACAGTTGGTAGAGCATGGCGCTTGTAACGCCAGGGTAGTGGGTTCGATTCCCGGGACCACCCATACATAGAATGTATGCACACATGACTGTAAGTCGCTTTGGATAAAAGCGTCTGCTAAATGGCATATATTATTATATTATATAAGGGACCCGGGTTTCAAATGGAAAGGAGTAAGTGAGACATCAGAAAGGATTCCGGTGGTCTGTCACAGAAAGAAACATGGGGTTGTGTCAGTATTTGGGTGATAGTAGATGTGATCAGGAGCTACTGCGTCCTCAGTGTTTCCTAGTTGGTAATGTCAGTCAGTTAACTTCAGACATTACTGTGTTGATGCACTAAAACCGTCTACTGACATGTTTTGGCACATTCACTTCCCTCCATCGGCCTTAATTTCCTACAAAGAAAGTTTAGCCAAGAAAGTTCTGACGTTAAAAGTTGGATATGAGGCTAGGACAGGATATGTCTCAAATAAGGCCTCGTTTGAGGAACCGGGGTGAATTCAGAACGGGTTTGATTTCCAATTAATGAATACATGTATATATATATATATATATATACATATAATACATATACTAGAGGATGATGACATGGTTGTTGTGGGGTTCCTTCGTAGGACCTGGTAGGCGTGATAAACTTCACCTGCAAGAGCGAAAGAGAGAAAGAAAAAGAGAGCGGCTGTGACTGTTAGACTTCTTCCTGTGGTTTGTACCACGTGGGCTGAGGAGGGTTAAAAAGGAGACAACTTCTTCTTCTTCAGCCACTTCTTCTAGAACAGAGGGAAGACGACACTGGGCGCTGAGACCACTAGACAAGCTCTTCGCTTTTTACACAAAGGAGCCTTCAGTCAGGTATAGTATGAATTTTTATTTTATTACGTAAAACTCTATTATGATATTTTGTTAGGATATAGAATTGAAATGGTCAAATTTCGTTAGGGGGGAGAGAGAATTCTAATGGGGACCATTGTTACTAGTCCAACCACTGTCTACGGCTGTATGTCTGTATGTGAACATTCAATCTATAGGGAGATAGTGTGAAAATCGTCATTCATTCATTTAACAAGAAGAAATCTACATAAAAATGTTGGCTTGGAATTTTAAAAGTTTGTAAAACGGAAACTGGGATAGTAACTTCGGTACATTTTGTCGAGTTTTACATTGTCTTTAGATTTTAAGCGAATGAAAAGTTGGTTACTATGACCAAAAAATCGCTTTTTACATCACCTGTCTTCAGTGGAAAAAAAGCTCACTCACTCAAGACAAAATGGCTTCCACCTGATAACGCCTCAGTAGACTGATCTTAGATCAGTAAAATTGCATTGCTCTGTTCAGACCACATATGGAGAAACTGACTCTGGGCACAGTTTCAGTTGGAAAGAAGATGTTTATTTACCCCTCTTCATTTCTAATACCTTTGTTCAATGCTAAAACTCTTTCCAATTAAAAACCTGTGCATTTAATTTTCTCGCAAATAGGTGAAACTAACTACATTATTCCTCATAACTTACAAATTCTACATGTTATAGTTACTCTTTATTAAGCTGCGTGTGTGTGTGTGTGTTTAGGTGTGTGTGTGTGTGTGTGTGTGTGTGTGTGTGTGTGTGTGTGTGTGTGTGTGTGTGTGTGTGTGTGAGAGAGAGAGAGAGAGAGAGACGGTGGCTGGGTGTGGTTAGTGAGAGAGAGCAGTTGTGTGCGTCTGGATACCAGTTTTGAGGCAGGTGCACAAGAAGAAACAAACGAAGCCGGAAGAGAAAAAGAGGTCGTCGTCGGAAGTACAGTGCAGTCATCCATAAAGTAGAAAGCACTACTAAACTCCTCGCCACAGTGTAGTGTTTCCTACTTTATGGATGAGTGTACTGTTGGCTACGGTGACAAAGACAGAGGAGCCAAAATGGCGTCTGCAGTGGAGAGACTGTCCACATTCAGGAAATGAGAAAAAAAAGAGGAACCTGCATTGTTTTACATAGTGGTGGCGTGCGCAGCGCAGTGTGTCACCGACTACAGTTCACATGGGCTGTGCACGCCACCCAACACTGAACAAAGCTGGAAAGACCTCATGCTTAGCCTTTTAGCAATGACTGGTACTGAATGCGTTTGTGTATTAAAATGGTGAACTGGAAATTATTTACGTCACAAACTATATATATATGGAAATGTTTTAAATGTCTCAAACTATATATATGGAAATGTTTTAAATGTCTCAAACTATAGATATGGGAAATGTTTTAAATGTGGAAATGTTTTAAATGTCTCAAACTATAGATATATGGAAATGTTTTACATGTCTCAAACTATAGATATGGGAAATGTTTTAAATGTCTCAAACTATAGATATGGGAAATGTTTTAAATGTCTCAAACTATAGATATGGAAATGTTTTACATGTCTCAAACTATAGATATGGGAAATGTTTTACATGTCTCAAACTTTATAGTTTATTCCAGTTTATTCCTTTATTCCAGTGTTTTACTTGCTATATTGTATTTACTCCTCCACCATGGCCTTTTTTGCCTTTACCTCCTTTATCTCACCTCATTTTCTCACATTGTATATAGACTTGTTTCTACTGTATTATTGACTGTATGTTTGTTTTACTCCATGTGTAACTCTGTGTTGTTGTATGTGTCGAACTGCTCTGCTTTATCTTGGCCAGGTCGCAATTGTAAATTACAACTTGTTCTCAACTTGCCTCCCTGGTTAAATAAAGGTGAAATAAAAATAAATAAAAATAGATATGGAAAGACAACATTTGTTGAACTGTATATGGTCTGGTCCTGTAAAATAGCGATTATCATTCTATGTGGTGTCATTCTCTGCTTTTGATGTAGAAATCTATGATGTATATTGATAAGTCTGTATAATTGGTGGGTGTATTGCCAAATTTGTCTTCATTAAATAATAATAAAATACAAAAAAAATGTTGTCTTTTCTATTAAATTCTACCTATATTAGCATTTCGGTCAGTCAAAGTAACACAAAGTCAAACACAAAATCCCCAGCACAACTGCCTGTTATGTGAAAATATACTTTATTCCTGTAAAAAGATCCAGATTAAAAGAAATCGCCACAATTTCAAGTCAAACAAATCCTCTGTGCACTACGTCTGACTTATCGTCCCTCTGTGCACTACGTCTGACTTATCGTCCCCCTCTGTGCACTACGTCTGACTTATCGTCCCCTCTGTGCACTACGTCTGACTTATCGTCCCTCTGTGCACTACGTCTGACTTATCGTCCCCCTCTGTGCACTACATCTGACTTATCGTCCCTCTGTGCACTACGTCTGACTTATCGTCCCCTCTGTGCACTACGTCTGACTTATCGTCCCCTCTGTGCACTACGTCTGACTTATCGTCCCCTCTGTGCACTACGTCTGACTTATCGTCCCTCTGTGCACTACGTCTGACTTATCGTCCCCCTCTGTGCACTACGTCTGACTTATCGTCCCCTCTGTGCACTACACCTGACGTATCGTCCCCCTCTGTGCACTACATCTGACTTATCGTCCCCCTCTGTGCACTACGTCTGACTTATCGTCCCCCTCTGTGCACTACGTCTGACTTATCGTCCCTCTGTGCACTACGTCTGACTTATCGTCCCCCTCTGTGCACTACGTCTGACTTATCGTCCCCCTCTGTGCACTACGTCTGACTTATCGTCCCCCTCTGTGCACTACGTCTGACTTATCGTCCCCCTCTGTGCACTACGTCTGACTTATCGTCCCCCTCTGTGCACTACGTCTGACTTATCGTCCCCCTCTGTGCACTACGTCTGACTTATCGTCCCCTCTGTGCACTACATCTGACTTATCGTCCCTCTGTGCACTACGTCTGACTTATCGTCCCCCTCTGTGCACTACGTCTGACTTATCGTCCCCCTCTGTGCACTACGTCTGACTTATCGTCCCCCTCTGTGCACTACATCTGACTTATCGTCCCCCTCTGTGCACTACATCTGACTTATCGTCCCCCTCTGTGCACTACATCTGACTTATCGTCCCCTCTGTGCACTACGTCTGACTTATCGTCCCCCTCTGTGCACTACATCTGACTTATCGTCCCCTCTGTGCACTACATCTGACTTATCGTCCCCTCTGTGCACTACATCTGACTTATCGTCCCCTCTGTGCACTATATCTGACTTATCGTCCCTCTGTGCACTACATGTGACTTATCGTCCCCCTCTGTGCACTACGTCTGACTTATCGTCCCCCTCTGTGCACTACGTCTGACTTATCGTCCCTCTGTGCACTACATCTGACTTATCATCCCCTCTGTGCACTACATCTGACTTATCGTCCCCTCTGTGCACTATATCTGACTTATCGTCCCTCTGTGCACTACATCTGACTTATCGTCCCCCTCTGTGCACTACGTCTGACTTATCGTCCCCCTCTGTGCACTACGTCTGACTTATCGTCCCCCTCTGTGCACTACATCTGACTTATTGTCCCCCTCTGTGCACTACGTCTGACTTATCGTCCCCCTCTGTGCACTATATCTGACTTATCGTCCCCTCTGTGCACTACATCTGACTTATCGTCCCCCTCTGTGCACTACGTCTGACTTATCGTCCCCCTCTGTGCACTACGTCTGACTTATCGTCCCCCTCTGTGCACTACGTCTGACTTATCGTCCCCCTCTGTGCACTACGTCTGACTTATCGTCCCCCTCTGTGCACTACGTCTGACTTATCGTCCCCCTCTGTGCACTACGTCTGACTTATCGTCCCCCTCTGTGCACTACGTCTGACTTATCGTCCCCCTCTGTGCACTACGTCTGACTTATCGTTCCCCTCTGTGCACTACGTCTGACTTATCGTTCCTCAATCAACAACACTGCTTCCACATGCAAAAAGACATCGGAAAAACAACATGAACAAAATTAAAAACAAAAAAACATATTTACAGGTGAGCTTTCCCAAAACGGGCAATGAAAACCTGAATATACAAAAAGGTAAATCGTCCATTGTTTTCAAAAGAAAGCACACATGTAGGTTAGGAAAGACAACAACAATTCCCTTTTCTGTTTCATACCTCATAGTCCAAAGCCCCCATAGTGCCTGGCTTACATTCACGTACAGCTTTATTAAATAAATAGATACATACAGACCTACTCCTGAAACGCCATAATACTCCACACTTGGCTTCCACTGCATCGACAACCAACTAAAATGTTGCAAAAACAAGTGACGTGAGACCTGTACATAAATACGTAAATATGACGATAATAAATAAGGCAGAATATGGGATAACATTGTTATTATGCATGCAGTCAGTATTCAAAGTAGTGTAAACAGTGTATCAAGACTAAGCGAGGTCTTGTAAGGCTAAATAGTATAATATATAAACTGTTGTCTAAAATGCTTGCTAAGGGTTAAGAAGTCCTATAGGAGAGCTGGAGAAGATTACATGTAGCCTATGTAGAGGCAGACAGGGGCAGTTGTAGCAGTAGTAGTAGCTCATTCCTAAAGCTTTGCAGTAATAATTTATGCTAGTAGCTTTCTGACTACAGATTGGGAGCAGAGAAGTACATGAATAAAAAGGCCGTGAAGGAAATCAAATATCCACTGTACATTTTCAGCCACTTTAAAAAGTACACCCCCAACACATACAGTACACTACAGCTACCTCATCATTCCTGCTTCTAGCCAGGATTATTCAAGTGATGAAACAGATGTCGTCGTCGTCTCCTCCTCCTCCTCCTCCTTCTCCTCCTCCTCCTCCTCCTCCTCCTCCTCCTCCTCCTCCTCAATACTACCTTCATACTTGGCGTGTTCGTTCTGCTATTCGTTATTCTCCCTTTCAATTGATAACACTGAACTATACAATTCAAATTAAAAAATAAAAACAACAAAATAAAACATTCAGAATATCAAAAAACCCAGATTTGACTCCTCCAATGTCTGGAGTCAGGTGTGCGTAGACTCCGCCCTCTGCTGGGGCTATAATCCAATGGGTTGCAAGCATCGTTCAGAATATTGCAGAATGAACTGTGGGCTATAGAACAGACCTGTTATCAGGTAGAAAATACCTCTGTTTTATGCTCTATTTTACCCCGCTGCCATAACCCCTGGTGTTTGATGCTTGGTCTCCTCATTATGGTAACAGACAAAGCACCTCATGTCTTTTGGCAAGAATCTTCCTCTTAAGTGAGACAAGGTGGCTCGGACACAGACGGAGCCGAGTGACTAAGACTAGTTTTACCTGAGAAATGATTCAAATGTAACTCAACACAACAAACTAAAATAAACTAATAAAACAAACGTATCCAACATCATCTGTAATTTGGACACCTTCAGAAAGCTATTTCTGCATATTATACCAGATGGAACGGTGGGATTGACCACACAACGCAGCTAATGAACATGGGTTGGGTGGATAACCACGGTAGCAGACAATGAATGCTTCTAAATGCTGTTAAGAGTTGCTAGTCTTGTTCATTGTCCTTTACAACACTCCTAAACAACAGACAACTAAATCAAAAAGGAGACGGACAGAGGAACAAGTACCCTGTAAGTAAGATGACACTATACTATGACAGTACAGTGACAGGAAATGATCATGATCACACACACACACACACACACACACACACACACACACACACACACACACACACACACACACACACACACACACACACACACACACACACACACACACACACACACACACACACACACGAGTTCTGTGTCAAGGCATAGACAAGTTTCAGTCTGGCTCCGTCTACACACACTTTAGAAGACCACAAGGCCTGTCCATCTGTCCATCCTCACACTTTAGAAGACCACAAGGCCTGTCCATCCTCACACTTTGGAAGACCACAAGCCCTGTCCATCCTCACACTTTAGAAGACCACAAGGCCTGTCCTTCCTCACACTTTAGAAGACCACAAGGCCTGTCCATCCTCACACTTTAGAAGACCACAAGGCCTGTCCTTCCTCACACTTTAGAAGACCACAAGGCCTGTCCATCCTCACACTTTAGAAGACCACAAGGCCTGTCCATCCTCACACTTTAGAAAACCACAAGGCCTGTCCATCCTCACACTTTAGAAGACCACAAGGCCTGTCCATCCTCACACTTTAGAAGACCACAAGGCCTGTCCATCCTCACACTTTAGAAGACCACAAGGCCTGTCCTTCCTCACACTTTAGAAGACCACAAGGCCTGTCCATCCTCACACTTTAGAAGACTACAAGGCCTGTCCTTCCTCACACTTTAGAAGACCACAAGGCCTGTCCATCCTCACACTTTAGAAGACCACAAGGCCTGTCCATCCTCACACTTTAGAAGACCACAAGGCCTGTCCTTCCTCACACTTTAGAAGACCACAAGGCCTGTCCATCCTCACACTTTAGAAGACCACAAGGCCTGTCCATCCTCACACTTTAGAAGACCACAAGGCCTGTCCATCCTCACACTTTAGAAAACCACAAGGCCTGTCCATCCTCACACTTTAGAAGACCACAAGGCCTGTCCATCCTCACACTTTAGAAGACCACAAGGCCTGTCCATCCTCACACTTTAGAAGACCACAAGGCCTGTCCATCCTCACACTTTAGAAGACCACAAGGCCTGTCCATCTGTCCATCCTCACACTTTAGAAGACCACAAGGCCTGTCCATCTGTCCATCCTCACAATTTAGAAGACCACAAGGCCTGTCCATCCTCACACTTTAGAAGACCACAAGGCCTGTCCATCCTCACACTTTAGAAGACCACAAGGCCTGTCCATCCTCACACTTTAGAAGACCACAAGGCCTGTCCATCCTCACACTTTAGAAGACCACAAGGCCTGTCCATCCACACACTTTAGAAGACCACAAGGCCTGTCCATCCTCACACTTTAGAAGACCACAAGGCCTGTCCATCCACACACTTTAGAAGACCACAAGGCCTGTCCATCCTCACACTTTAGAAGACCACAAGGCCTGTCCATCCTCACACTTTAGAAGACCACAAGGCCTGTCCATCCTCACACTTTAGAAGACCACAAGGCCTGTCCATCCTCACACTTTAGAAGACCACAAGGCCTGTCCATCTGTCCATCCTAACACTTTAGAAGACCACAAGGCCTGTCCATCCTCACACTTTAGAAGATCACAAGGCCTGTCCATCCTCACACTTTAGAAAACCACAAGGCCTGTCCATCCTCACACTTTAGAAGACCACAAGGCCTGTCCATCCTCACACTTTAGAAAACCACAAGGCCTGTCCATCCTCACACTTTAGAAGACCACAAGGCCTGTCCATCTTGTGGTCTTCTAAAGTGTGAGGATGGACAGTCCTTGTGGTCTTCTAAAGTGTGAGGATGGACAGATGGCCAGGCCTTGTGGTCTTCTAAAGTGTGAGGATGGACAGGCCTTGTGGTCTTCTAATGTGTGAGGATGGACAGGCCTGTGTCTTCTAAAGTGTGAGGATGGACAGGCCTTGTGGTCTTCTAAAGTGTGTGGATGGACAGGCCTTGTGTCCATCCACACACTTTAGAAGACCACAAGGCCTGGCCATCTGTCCATCCTCACACTTTAGAAGACCACAAGGCCTGTCCATCCTCACACTTTAGAAGACCACAAGGCCTGTCCATCCACACACTTTAGAAGACCACAAGGCCTGTCCATCCTCACACTTTAGAAGACCACAAGGCCTGTCCATCCACACACTTTAGAAGACCACAAGATCTGTCCATCCCCACACTTTAGAAGACCACAAGGCCTGTCCATCCTCACACTTTAGAAGACCACAAGGCCTGTCCTTCCTCACACTTTAGAAGACCACAAGGCCTTTCCATCCTCACACTTTAGAAGACCACAAGGCCTGTCCATCCTCACACTTTAGAAGACCACAAGGCCTGTCCATCCACACACTTTAGAAGACCACAAGGTCTGTCCATCCCCACACTTTAGAAGACCACAAGGCCTGTCCATCCTCACACTTTAGAAGACCACAAGGCCTGTCCATCCTCACACTTTAGAAGACCACAAGGCCTGTCCATCTGTCCATCCTAACACTTTAGAAGACCACAAGGCCTGTCCATCCTCACACTTTAGAAGACCACAAGGCCTGTCCATCCTCACACTTTAGAAGACCACAAGGCCTGTCCATCCACACACTTTAGAAGACCACAAGGCCTGTCCATCCACACACTTTGGAAGACCACAAGGCCTGTCCATCCTCACACTTTAGAAGACCACAAGGCCTGTCCATCCTCACACTTTAGAAGACCACAAGGCCTGTCCATCCTCACACTTTGGAAGACCACAAGGCCTGTCCATCCTCACACTTTAGAAGACCACAAGGCCTGTCCATCCTCACACTTTAGAAGACCACAAGGCCTGTCCATCCTCACACTTTAGAAGACCACAAGGCCTGTCCTTCCTCACACTTTAGAGGACCACAAGGCCTGTCCATCTGTCCATCCTCACACTTTAGAAGACCACAAGGCCTGTCCTTCCTCACACTAAATATCAAACGTTCCAAACTTCAACACCCTCTAAAAGAAATGACTTGTTGGTTATGAATCGTAATGAAATGGATGCAGTTGTTGAAGGAACAACTTCCATTCAGCTGTACTGTGTAGTGAAATCTTCACAACAAGTGAAAGACTCAAAGTGTACAATTAGCATATTTTTGTTGTTGTTGTTATATAGTTAGCTAGTTATAATACTTTTGATATGAGACTCAATGATGTTAAAATACATCCATTATAGAATACATTCCAGATCAATCTGAAAAGTGACAGGGTTGAGAGACAACAGTTGACAGATGAAGGGACCCTCTTCCGTCCTCTCAGTTTAAACTGACAGTGGTTGGAGCGTAACCTGGACATGATGCATGGGGCCTCTCCAAGCCCGTCCTCTCAGTTTAAACTGACAGTGGTTGGAGCATAACCTGGACATGATGCATGGGGCCTCTCCAAGCCCGTCCTCTCAGTTTAAACTGACAGTGGTTGGAGCATAACCTGGACATGATGCATGGGGCCTCTCCAAGCCCGTCCTCTCAGTTTAAACTGACTGTGGTTGGAGCATAACCTGGACATGATGCATGGGGCCTCTCCAAGCCCGTCCTCTCAGTTTAAACTGACAGTGGTTGGAGCATAACCTGGACATGATGCATGGGGCCTCTCCAAGCCCGTCCTCTCAGTTTAAACTGACAGTGGTTGGAGCATAACCTGGACATGATGCATGGGCCTCTCCAAGCCCGTCCTCTCAGTTTAAACTGACAGTGGTTGGAGCATAACCTGGACATGATGCATGGGGCCTCTCCAAGCCCGTCCTCTCAGTTTAAACTGACAGTGGTTGGAGCATAACCTGGACATGATGCATGGGGCCTCTCCAAGCCCGTCCTCTCAGTTTAAACTGACAGTGGTTGGAGCATAACCTGGACATGATGCATGGGGCCTCTCCAAGCCCGTCCTCTCAGTTTAAACTGACAGTGGTTGGAGCATAACCTGGACATGATGCATGGGCCTCTCCAAGCCCGTCCTCTCAGTTTAAACTGACAGTGGTTGGAGCATAACCTGGACATGATGCATGGGGCCTCTCCAAGCCCGTCCTCTCAGTTTAAACTGACAGTGGTTGGAGCATAACCTGGACATGATGCATGGGGCCTCTCCAAGCCCGTCCTCTCAGTTTAAACTGACAGTGGTTGGAGCATAACCTGGACATGATGCATGGGGCCTCTCCAAGCCCGTCCTCTCAGTTTAAACTGACAGTGGTTGGAGCATAACCTGGACATGATGCATGGGGCCTCTCCAAGCCCGTCCTCTCAGTTTAAACTGACAGTGGTTGGAGCGTAACCTGGACATGATGCATGGGGCCTCTCCAAGCCCGTCCTCTCAGTTTAAACTGACAGTGGTTGGAGCATAACCTGGACATGATGCATGGGGCCTCTCCAAGCCAACGATGGAGAGTCTAAATGAAAGTCTAGAGCACCATTTTTAACATCAGTATCTGATCAAATCCTTCCAGATAATACTGCCAGATGAAGGTGAATGAGAAACCCCTCACAAAGTGGACTACTAAAGGTTATCGTAGAATCAGTGGGTACTCAGAGGAATACTGTAAGCACAGAACAGGTTAGGAGCTGAAATACTTCAACGCGCTCAATTGATGCCATCACGTCTTATATACGGCAATGGTTGCATCTGAAATGTCTCCCTATTCCCAAAGTAGTGCAGTATAATAGGGAATAGGGTGCTATAGTAGTGCACTAAATAGGGAGTAGGGTGCTATAGTAGTGCACTATATAGGGAGTAGGGTGCTATAGTAGTGCACTATATAGGGAATAGGGTGCTATAGTAGTGCACTATATAGGGAGTAGGGTGCTATAGTAGTGCACTATATAGGGAATAGGGTGCTATAGTAGTGCACTATATAGGGAATAGGGTGCTATAGTAGTGCACTATATAGGGAATAGGGTGCTATAGTAGTGCACTATATAGGGAACAGGGTGCTATAGTAGTGCACTATATAGGGAATAGGGTGCTATAGTAGTGCACTATATAGGGAACAGGGTGCTATAGTAGTGCACTATATAGGGAACAGGGTGCTATAATAGTGCACTATATAGGGAATAGGGTGCTATAGTAGTGCACTATATAGGGAATAGGGTGTTATAGTAGTGCACTATATAGGGAATAGGGTGCCATTTCAGATACACACAAAATACCCTCCACATATTGCCAGCTCGTCTAATAGTATTATATCGAAGAGGTGTATTCAGCTGTATAATATCTTAGTGTATCCATAGTTACTGAATATTACAACTAAACTAACAGCATAGCTCAAGACAACCAAGACCGATAATGATATAAAAGTGTTTTCAACAAAAACTGCAATGAGTTGGTAAATGTCCCAAGTTTCAATCCTTCTTGCTGGATCCCAGCTTCTTGAAAAGCTTCTTCCCTTTGGAGAACAAGCCTTTCTTTTTCTTGCCTGGTGGGGAGACGTCTGTCTGTGGGGGGCTTTCTGCTGGGACGTGGGGCGGAGAGGTGCTGAGGCTGGCTTGCCTTGGGGTTGGGGCAGGGTCCATGGAGTAGGGTTTCATCATGGCTGCTGCTGCGGACGGATCCAGGTGTTGGTGGTCTGTATGGAGGGGTGGATGTGTGTGGACTGGGCCAGTCAGCCCTGTGTGGAGGGGTGGATGTGTGTGGACTGGGCCAGTCAGCCCTGTGTGGAGGGGTGGATGTGTGTGGACTGGGCCAGTCAGCCCTGTGTGGAGGGGTGGATGTGTGTGGACTGGGCCAGTCAGCCCTGTGTGGAGGGGTGGATGTGTGTGGACTGGGCCAGTCAGCTCTGTGTGGAGGGGTGGATGTGTGTGGGCTGGGCCAGTCAGCCCTGTGTGGAGGGGTGGATGTGTGTGGGCTGGGCCAGTCAGCCCTGTGTGGAGGGGTGGATGTGTGTGGACTGGGCCAGTCAGCCCTGTGTGGAGGGGTGGATGTGTGTGGACTGGGCCAGTCAGCCCTGTGTGGAGGGGTGGATGTGTGTGGACTGGGCCAGTCAGCCCTGTGTGGAGGGGTGGATGTGTGTGGACTGGGCCAGTCAGCCCTGTGTGGAGGGGTGGATGTGTGTGGACTGGGCCAGTCAGCTCTGTGTGGAGGGGTGGATGTGTGTGGACTGGGCCAGTCAGCCCTGTGTGGAGGGGTGGATGTGTGTGGGCTGGGCCAGTCAGCCCTGTGTGGAGGGGTGGATGTGTGTGGACTGGGCCAGTCAGCCCTGTGTGGAGGGGTGGATGTGTGTGGACTGGGCCAGTCAGCCCTGTGTGGAGGGGTGGATGTGTGTGGGCTGGGCCAGTCAGCCCTGTGTGGAGGGGTGGATGTGTGTGGGCTGGGCCAGTCAGCCCTGTGTGGAGGGGTGGATGTGTGTGGGCTGGGCCAGTCAGCCCTGTGTGGAGGGGTGGATGTGTGTGGACTGGGCCAGTCAGCCCTGTGTGGAGGGGTGGATGTGTGTGGACTGGGCCAGTCAGCCCTGTGTGGAGGGGTGGATGTGTGTGGACTGGGCCAGTCAGCCCTGTGTGGAGGGGTGGATGTGTGTGGACTGGGCCAGTCAGCCCTGTGTGGAGGGGTGGATGTGTGTGGACTGGGCCAGTCAGCCCTGTGTGGAGGGGTGGATGTGTGTGGACTGGGCCAGTCAGCCCTGTGTGGAGGGGTGGATGTGTGTGGACTGGGCCAGTCAGCCCTGTGTGGAGGGGTGGATGTGGAACCTCCTCTGGGAATGTGCTCAGGCTCACCTTGTGGAGGGAAACCATGGAAACAGAGTATAAGAATGCAACACTTCTTTATTCTTAAAGTATTGAGGCTTCTACTGAACCTGTCGATCAACTAAAACTGTTAAGTAACATACTATCAACAACAAACGTACTAAGAGTCAGTTATGTCAATTGTACATGAACTGATTGAACACGTAACAGAGGGAAACATTTAACTGTAAATAGTTGGATAAAGCTAAAAATATATATTTTAAATTATATATATATATATTATATATACAGCTATCAGCGCCTCCAAATCATCAGGGAAGCCAAGGGATATAAATCATCGGGGAAGCCAAGGGTATAAATCATCGGGGAAGCCAAGGGATATAAATCACCAGGGAAGCCATGGGATATAAATCACCAGGGAAGCCAAGGGATATAAATCATCGGGGAAGCCAAGGGTATAAATCATCAGGGAAGCCATGGGATATAAATCATCAGGGAAGCCAAGGGATATAAATCATCAGGGAAGCCAAGGGATATAAATCATCGGGAAGCCAAGGGATATAAATAATCAGGGAAGCCAAGGGATATAAATCACCAGGGAAGCCAAGGGATATAAATCATCAGGGAAGCCAAGGGATATAAATCATCAGGGAAGCCAAGGGATATAAATCATCAGGGAAGCCAAGGGATATAAATCATCAGGGAAGCCAAGGGATATAAATCATTGGGGAAGACATGGGATATAAATCATTGGGGAAGCCAAGGGATATAAATCATTGGGGAAGCCATGGGATATAAATCATTGGGGAAGCCAAGGGATATAAATCATCAGGGAAGCCAAGGGATATAAATCACCAGGGAAGCCAAGGGATATAAATCATCAGGGAAGCCAAGGGATATAAATCATTGGGGAAGCCATGGGATATAAATCACCAGGGAAGCCAAGGGATATAAATCATCAGGGAAGCCAAGGGATATAAATCATCAGGGAAGCCATGGGATATAAATCACCAGGGAAGCCAAGGGATATAAATCATCGGGAAGCCAAGGGATATAAATCATCGGGAAGCCATGGGATATAAATCATCGGGAAGCCAAGGGATATAAATCATCGGGAAGCCATGGGATATAAATCATCAGGGAAGCCAAGGGATATAAATCATCAGGGAAGCCATGGGATATAAATCATCAGGGAAGCCAAGGGATATAAATCATCAGGGAAGCAAAGGGATATAAATCATCGGGGAAGCCAAGGGATATAAATCATCAGGGAAGCCAAGGGATATAAATCATTGGGAAAGCCATGGGATATAAATCATTGGGGAAGCCAAGGGATATAAATCATTGGGGAAGCCATGGGATATAAATCATCAGGGAAGCCAAGGGATATAAATCACCAGGGAAGCCAAGGGATATAAATCACCAGGGAAGCCAAGGGATATAAATCATCGGGGAAGCCAAGGGATATAAATCACCAGGGAAGCCAAGGGATATAAATCATCAGGGAAGCCAAGGGATATAAATCATCAGGGAAGCCATGGGATATAAATCACCAGGGAAGCCAAGGGATATAAATCATCAGGGAAGCCATGGGATATAAATCATTGGGGAAGCCAAGGGATATAAATCATCGGGGAAGCCATGGGATATAAATCATCAGGGAAGCCAAGGGATATAAATCATCAGGGAAGCCATGGGATATAAATCATCAGGGAAGCCAAGGGATATAAATCATCAGGGAAGCCAAGGGATATAAATCATCGGGGAAGCCAAGGGATATAAATCATCGGGGAAGCCAAGGGATATAAATCATCGGGGAAGCCAAGGGTTATAAATCATCAGGGAAGCCAAGGGATATAAATCATCAGGGAAGCCAAGGGATATAAATAATCGGGGAAGCCAAGGGATACAGGAGAACGGTTGGGTGGGGTGTGCAGAGAATACCCAGTTGGTCAGAAATCTCAGCCCGTCACCCTGTGCCTGATCTTGTGAACATGGACAGGAGGCG
>NC_068431.1:7167457-7182457 GCF_023373465.1 Oncorhynchus keta
AACCATGAAGAAGGAGACCAGACAGAGAGACAGAGACGCCAGAACCATGAAGAAGGAGACCAGACAGAGAGACAGAGACACCAGAACCATGAAGAAGGAGACCAGACAGAGAGACAGAGACACCAGAACCATGAAGAAGCAGACCAGTCAGAGACGCCAGAACCATGAAGAAGGAGACCAGACAGAGAGACAGAGACACCAGAACCATGAAGAAGGAGACCAGACAGAGAGACAGAGACACCAGAACCATGAAGAAGGAGACCAGACAGAGAGACAGAGACACCAGAACCAGACAGAGAGACAGAGACACCAGAACCATGAAGAAGGAGACCAGACAGAGAGACAGAGACGCCAGAACCATGAAGAAGGAGACCAGACAGAGAGACAGAGACACCAGAACCATGAAGAAGGAGACCAGACAGAGAGACAGAGACACCAGAACCATGAAGAAGGAGACCAGACAGAGAGACAGAGACACCAGAACCATGAAGAAGCAGACCAGACAGAGAGACAGAGACACCAGAACCATGAAGAAGGAGACCAGACAGAGAGACAGAGACACCAGAACCATGAAGAAGGAGACCAGACAGAGAGACAGAGACACCAGAACCATGAAGAAGCAGACCAGACAGAGACGCCAGAACCATGAAGAAGGAGACCAGACAGAGAGACAGAGACACCAGAACCATGAAGAAGCAGACCAGACAGAGACTCCAGAACCATGAAGAAGCAGACCAGACAGAGAGACAGAGACGCCAGAACCATGAAGAAGCAGACCAGACAGAGACACCAGAACCATGAAGAAGGAGACCAGACAGAGAGACAGAGACGCCAGAACCATGAAGAAGCAGACCAGACAGAGAGACAGACACACCAGAACCATGAAGAAGCAGACCAGACAGAGAGACAGAGACACCAGAACCATGAAGAAGCAGACCAGACAGAGAGACAGAGACACCAGAACCATGAAGAAGCAGACCAGACAGAGACACCAGAACCATGAAGAAGGAGACCAGACAGAGAGACAGAGACACCAGAACCATGAAGAAGCAGACCAGACAGAGAGACAGAGACGCCAGAACCATGAAGAAGCAGACCAGACAGAGACACCAGAACCATGAAGAAGGAGACCAGACAGAGAGACAAAGACACCAGAACCATGAAGAAGCAGACCAGACAGAGAGACAGAGACACCAGAACCATGAAGAAGGAGACCAGACAGAGAGACAGAGACGCCAGAACCATGAAGAAGGAGACCAGACAGAGAGACAGAGACGCCAGAACCATGAAGAAGCAGACCAGACAGAGAGACAGGGACACCAGAACCATGAAGAAGGAGACCAGACAGAGAGACAGAGACGCCAGAACCATGAAGAAGCAGACCAGACAGAGAGACAGAGACACCAGAACCATGAAGAAGCAGACCAGACAGAGAGACAGAGACACCAGAACCATGAAGAAGCAGACCAGACAGAGAGACAGAGACGCCAGAACCATGAAGAAGGAGACCAGACAGAGAGACAGAGACGCCAGAACCATGAAGAAGGAGACCAGACAGAGAGACAGAGACACCAGAACCATGAAGAAGCAGACCAGACAGAGAGACAGAGACGCCAGAACCATGAAGAAGGAGACCAGACAGAGAGACAGAGACGCCAGAACCATGAAGAAGCAGACCAGACAGAGAGACAGAGACACCAGAACCATGAAGAAGCAGACCAGACAGAGAGACAGAGACACCAGAACCATGAAGAAGGAGACCAGACAGAGAGACAGAGACGCCAGAACCATGAAGAAGGAGACCAGACAGAGAGACAGAGACACCAGAACCATGAAGAAGCAGACCAGACAGAGAGACAGAGACCCCAGAACCATGAAGAAGCAGACCAGACAGAGAGACAGAGACGCCAGAACCATGAAGAAGGAGACCAGACAGAGAGACAGAACCATGAAGAAGCAGACCAGACAGAGAGACAGAGACACCAGAACCATGAAGAAGCAGACCAGACAGAGAGACAGAACCATGAAGAAGCAGACCAGACAGAGAGACAGAGACACCAGAACCATGAAGAAGCAGACCAGACAGAGAGACAGAGACGCCAGAACCATGAAGGAGACCAGACAGAGAGACAGAGACACCAGAACCATGAAGAAGCAGACCAGACAAGAGACAGAATGAGTTTGAAGCCTGTAGTAAAAAGCCATTTTATAAACCAATCAATAGTAAATAACCAGCGAACAGAACACAGGAAGTGAAGAGATCCTTTTGGCGGAAATAGAAGCATGAAATAGAGACGTAATGTTTTTTCAGCTTTCTCTAGTTGGCTGGGTGGATAATGCTGTGTGTGTGTGTGTGTGTGTGTGTGTGTGTGTGTGTGTGTGTGTGTGTGTGTGTGTGTGTGTGTGTGTGTGTGTGTGTGTGTGTGTTTTTTGTGTGTGTGCTTGTGCGCGTGTTTGGGTCCATAGCACTTAGCCCCCCTCCCCAACAGCTTATCCCACTAATTTATGCTTCTGGCAATTCTTTGAAATGAGTCCCATGACAAGGAGTCGACGAACAGCCCATAAGCTCAAGCTAGGATGGTTATCCTAAAACAGTCAGCAAACACAAAAACATCCAAGTGCAATTAAAGACGAACCATGAAAGCATAGAACGCAGCTCATAGGAGTGAGATTGCTTTGGTTGACTTTTACATTTAATCAAATAGCACAAATCTTACTCGGGACATGAGTCATTTAAAGTGAGAACTCATGAGCAGCAGAGAGATCATGAGTTAAATGTGTGTTTTCCATTAACCAAGACGCAGCTGTTGTTCTATCACTTCTGAGGAATTCCTCCAACAACAAAACAAATACATTTTATATTTGAGATTCTTCAAAGGAGCCACCCCTTTGCCTTGATGACAGATTTGCACACTCTTGGAATTCTCTCAACCAGCTTCACGAGGTAGTCACCTGGAATGAATTTCAATTAACAGGTGTTTCTTGTTAAAAGTTGGTTTGTGGAATTTCTTTCCTTCTTATTGCATTTTGCCAATCAGTTGTGTTGTGACATGGTAGGGGTGGTATACAGAAGATAGCCCTTTTTGGTAAAAGAACAAGTCCATATTATGGCAAGAACAGTTCAAATAAGGAAAGAGAAATGACAGTCCAATATTACTTTAAGACATGAAGGTTAGTCAATACAGAACATTTCAAGAACTTTGAAAGTTTCTTCAAGTGCAGTCACAAAAACCATCAAGTACTATGATGAAACTAGTTCTCGTGAGGACCTCCACAGGAAAGGAAGACCCAGAGTTACCTCTGATGCAGAGGATAAGTTCATTAGAGTTACCAGCCTCAGAAATTGCAGCCCAAATAAATACTTCATAGTTCAAGTAACAGACACAACTCAACATCAACTGTTCACCCCAGTATCTCTACTTGCACATCTATCACTCCAGTGTTAACGCTAAATTGTAATTATTTTGCCTCTATGGCCTATTTATTGCCTTACCTCCTTACTCTTCTACATTTGCATACACTTTTCTATTGTGTTATTGACTGTACGTTTGTTCATGTGTAACTCTGTGTTGTTGTTTTTGTCGCACTGCTTTGCTTTGTCTTGGCCAGGTCACAGTTGTAAATGAGAACTTGTTCTCAACTGGCCTACCTGGTTAAATAAAGGTGTTCTGAACTGGCCTCCCTGGTTAAATAAAGGTGTTCTGAACTGGCCTACCTGGTTAAATAAAGGTGTTCTGAACTGGCCTACCTGGTTAAATAAAGGTGTTCTGAACTGGCCTACCTGGTTAAATAAAGGTGTTCTGAACTGGCCTACCTGGTTAAATAAAGGTGTTCTGAACTGGCCTACCTGGTTAAATAAAGGTGTTCTGAACTGGCCTACCTGGTTAAATAAAGGTGTTCTGAACTAGCCTACCTGGTTAAATAAAGGTGTTCTGAACTGGCCTACCTGGTTAAATAAAGGTGTTCTGAACTGGCCTACCTGGTTAAATAAAGGTGTTCTGAACTGGCCTACCTGGTTAAATAAAGGTGTTCTGAACTGGCCTACCTGGTTAAATAAAGGTGTTCTGAACTGGCCTACCTGGTTAAATAAAGGTGTTCTGAACTGGCCTACCTGGTTAAATAAAGGTGTTCTGAACTGGCCTACCTGGTTAAATAAAGGTGTTCTGAACTGGCCTACCTGGTTAAATAAAGGTGTTCTGAACTGGCCTACCTGGTTAAATAAAGGTGTTCTGAACTGGCCTACCTGGTTAAATAAAGGTGTTCTGAACTGGCCTACCTGGTTAAAATAAAGGTTCTACCTGTGTTCTGAACTGGTTAAATAAAGGTGTTCTGAACTGGCCTACCTGGTTAAGTAAAGGTGTTCTGAACTGGCCTACCTGGTTAAGTAAAGGTGTTCTGAACTGGCCTACCTGGTTAAGTAAAGGTGTTCTGAACTGGCCCTGGTTAAGTAAAGGTGTTCTGGTTAAATAAAGGTGTTCTGAACTGGCCTACCTGGTTAAGTAAAGGTGTTCTGAACTGGCCTACCTGGTTAAATAAAGGTGTTCTGAACTGGCCTACCTGGTTAAATAAAGGTGTTCTGAACTGGCCTACCTGGTTAAATAAAGGTGTTCTGAACTGGCCTACCTGGTTAAATAAAGGTGTTCTGAACTGGCCTACCTGGTTAAATAAAGGTGTTCTGAACTGGCCTACCTGGTTAAGTAAAGGTGTTCTGAACTGGCCTACCTGGTTAAATAAAGGTGTTCTGAACTGGCCTACCTGGTTAAGTAAAGGTGTTCTCAACTGGCCTACCTGGTTAAGTAAAGGTGTTCTGAACTGGCCTACCTGGTTAAGTAAAGGTGTTCTCAACTAGCCTACCTGGTTAAGTAAAGGTGTTCTGAACTAGCCTACCTGGTTAAATAAAGGTGTTCTGAACTGGCCTACCTGGTTAAATAAAGGTGTTCTGAACTGGCCTACCTGGTTAAATAAAGGTGTTCTGAACTGGCCTACCTGGTTAAATAAAGGTGTTCTGAACTGGCCTACCTGGTTAAATAAAGGTGTTCTGAACTGGCCTACCTGGTTAAATAAAGGTGAAATAAAAAATATAAATCATCTGTTCAGAGGAGACTGCATGAATCAGGGCTTCATGATCGAATTGCTGCAAAGAAACCATTCCTAAAGGACATCAATGAGAAGAAGAGACTTGTTTGGGCCAAGCAAACACAGGCAATGGAAATCTGTCCTTTGGTCTGATTGGTTCAAATTTGAGTTTTTTTGTTTCAAACGCAGTGTCTTTGCGAAAGACGCAGAGTAGGTGATCTCGGCATGTGTGGTTCCCACCCGTGAATCATGGAGGAGGAGGAGGTGTGATGGTGCTTTGCTGGTAACACTGTCAGTGATTTGATTAGAATCACACTTAACCAGCATGGCTTCCACAGCATTCTGCAGTGATACGCCATCCCATCTGGTTTGCGCTTAGTGGGACTAGCATTTGTTTTTCAACAGGACAATGACCCACCACACCACCAGGTTGTGTAAGGGCTATTTGACCAAGAAGGAGAGTGATGGAGTGCTGCATCAGATGACCTGGGCTCCACAATCACCCGACCACAACCCAATTGAGATGTTTTGGGATGAGTTGGACCGCAGAGTGAAGGAAAAGTAGCCAACAAGTGCTCAGCATATGTGGGAACTCCTCCACTGTTGGAAAAACGTGTGCAACGCTGTCACCAAAGCAAAAAGTGACTACATTGAAGAATCTAAAATATAGAATATATTTAGATTTGTTTAACACTTTTTTGGTTACTACATGATTCCATACAATATGTGTTATTTCATAGTTCTGATGTCTTCACTATTATTCTACAATGTAGAAAACACAAATAAGTAAAACCCTTGAATGAGTAGGTGTGTCCAAATGTTTTACTGGTACTATACATATATATATATATATATATATATATATATATATATATATATATATATATATATATCTATCTATATATCTCTATCTCTATATCTATCTATATATATATCTTTATCTATATATCTATATATATCTATATCTATATCTATATCTCTATCTCTATATCTATATACATATATCTATATCTATATACATATATATCTATACATATCTATCTATATCTATATATCTATACATACATATCTATATATATATATATCTCTATCTCTATATCTATATATCTTTATCTATATATCTATATATCTTTATCTATATACATATATCTATATCTATATCTCTATATATCTATCTCTATATCTATATACATATATCTATATCTATATACATATATCTATATCTATATACATATATATCTATACATACATATCTATATATATCTATCTATATATATATATATATATCTATATATCTATATCTATATATCTATATCTATACATCTATATCTATATATCTATACATACATATCTATATATCTATACATACATATCTATATATCTATCTATACATATCTATACATACATATCTATATATCTATATCTATATATCTATATATCTATACATACATATCTATATATCTATACATATCTACATATCTATATCTATATATCTATATATCTATACATATCTATATATATATATATATATATATCTATATATCTATATATATCTATATCTATATATCTATATTTAAGAAAATGAAGACTAGAAGGAGAGGAGTAAAACATAAACATGTGTTGGCAGTTCTGAATGTCATAACATCCGTTACGTCACGCTACACGTCACGCTACCCGTCACGCTACACGTCACGCTACACGTCACGCTACACGTCACGCTACACGTCACGCTACACGTCACGCTGCCCGTCACGCTACACGTCACGCTACACGTCACGCTACACGTCACGCTACACGTCACGCTACCCGTCACGCTACACGTCACGCTACACGTCACGCTACACGTCACGCTACACGTCACGCTACACGTCACGCTACACGTCACGCTACACGTCACGCTACACGTCACGCTGCCCGTCACGCTACGCGTCACGCTACACGTCACGCTACCCGTCACACTACGCGTCACGCTACGCGTCACGCTACGCGTCACGCTACCCGTCACGCTACACGTCACGCTACACGTCACGCTACACTACACGTCACGCTACACGTCACGCTACACGTCACGCGACACGTCACGCTACACGTCACGCTACACGTCACGCGACACGTCACGCTACACGTCACGCTACACGTCACGCTACACGTCACGCTACCCGTCACGCTACACGTCACGCTACACGTCACGCTACACATCACGCTACACATCATACAGAACTTCTGTTATCACGTAGTTTCACTGTCCACTGAAACAAACACCACAAAGAACATACCCACGCCTGTTGAAAGACCTCAGTTCGTACACGTTCTACGGTGATGCGTACAGGCTGACAACATCAAGACAAACCATAGAGCCGACAGCAAACAGAAAGCACTATACAAATACAACGTACTTGACTGATTCATTGTTTGATTACATGGACGACGTGTTACTTGGATCAGGCCCTGTTTAACAGGCACTTGTGGGATGAACCCGGTTGGCATTGGATGTTGATATGATTGACAGCTGTAAAACCATTTGATGATTGGACGTTGTTATGACTGACAGCTATGCCTACCTATCTTCTCCATGTTTGTTGCGGTAGACAGGAAGCCCTGCTGCAGGAGTGTCTCTCTGGTCTCCTCGTCCTCCACCTGAATCTCTGACACCATGTTACATGGCACGTAACCATGACGACCGCTCGACTCGCCGCGGTAGAATCCATCCGAGTCTTTGTCTCCGTAGATCTGGAGGAGGATGGGGTGAAAACGAAACAAGATGGCGACTGTTAGGTTGTGTTATTGTCTGACTACCTCATTTATAGAAGAGAGATAACATGGAGAAACGTTTCCACTATCATTTTTATTTTTTTAAACATATTTTTCTACTTTTCACCCTTTTTTATCCCCAATTTCGTGATATCCAATTGGTAGTTACAGTCTTGTCCCATCGCTGTAACTCCCATATGGACTTGGGCGAGGCAAAGGTCGAGAGCCACGCATCCTACCAAGCCGCTCTGCTTCTTGACACACTGCTCGCTTAACCCGGAAGCCAGCTGTGCCAATGTGTAGGACGAAACACAGTAAAGCTGGCAACCGAAGTCAGCTTGCATGCGCCCAGCCAGCCACAAAGAGGCGCTAGACTGCGATGGAACAAGGACATTTCGGCTGGCCAAACCCTCCCCGTAACCCGGCCGACGATGGGCCAATTGTGCGCCGCCTCATGGGTTTCCCGGTCTCGGCCGGCTGCGACGCAGCCTGGTATTGAACCCGGGTCTGTAGTGACGCCTCAAGCACTGCGATGTGCCACTCAGGAGGCCACAACCAATAATTATTGACAGATCGGATGAGTGTCTAACATAGTGCCAGGAATATCACTGGGAATATTCTGGCAGGTTCCATACCTTGATGATTTGTCCCTCTCTGAAGGGCAGTTCTTCCTCAGCAGCGTCGGGGTTGGGAGACATGTTGACAGGGTCGTAGGGGAACAGAGCCACAAAGATACGCACCTCATTGTCTCCTATAGGCCATGAATGATCCATGCTCTCTGCACGCAAACACACAAACAGAACTCACATTATTTGGAGCAACAGTTAGCCTACAAGCTAACTGTTGAGCGGGAGCCCCCCCCACCCCGCTCTGCTGTGTAATGGTGTGGTAGAGCTCCCGCCCCCCTCTCTCTGCTGTGTAATGGCGTGGTAGAGCTCACTCCCCCGCTCTGCTGTGTAATGGCGAGGTGAGCCCACCCCCCTCTCTTCTGTGTAATGGCGAGGTAGAGCTCACTCCCCCTCTCTCTGCTGTGTAATGGCGTGGTAGAGCTCACTCCCCCTCTCTCTGCTGTGTAATGGCGTGGTAGAGCTCACTCCCCCTCTCTCTGCTGTGTAATGGCGTGGTAGAGCTCACTCCCCCTCTCTCTGCTGTGTAATGGCGTGGTAGAGCTCACTCCCCCCCGCCGCTCTCTGCTGTGTAATGGCGTAGTAGAGCTCACTCCCCCTCTCTCTGCTGTGTAATGGCGTGGTAGAGCTCACTCCCCCTCTCTCTGCTGTGTAATGGCGTGGTAGAGCTCACTCCCCCTCTCTCTGCTGTGTAATGGCGTGGTAGAGCTCACTCCCCCTCTCTGCTGTGTAATGGCGTGGTAGAGCTCACCCCCTCTCTGCTGTGTAATGGCGAGGTAGAGCTCACCCCCGCTCTGCCGTGTAATGGCGTGGTAGAGCCCCCCGCCCTGCTGTGTAATGGCGAGGTAGAGCTCACCCCCCTCGCTCTGCTGTGTAATGGCGTGGTAGCGCTCACCCCCCCGCTCTGCTGTGTAATGGCGTGGTGGAGATCACTCCCCCTCTCTGCTGTGTAATGGCGAGGTAGAGCTCACTCCCCCCTCTCTGCTGTGTAATGGCGTGGTAGAGATCACTCCCCCCTCTCTGCTGTGTAATGGCGAGGTAGAGCTCACTCCCCCCTCTCTGCTGTGTAATGGCGAGGTAGAGCTCACTCCCCCCTCTCTGCTGTGTAATGGCGAGTTAGAGCTCACTCCCCCCTCTCTGCTGTGCAATGGCGTGGTAGAGCTCACTCCCCCATCTCTGCTGTGTAATGGCGAGGTAGAGCTCACTCCCCCCTCTCTGCTGTGTAATGGCGAGGTAGAGCTCACTCCCCCCTCTCTGCTGTGTAATGGCGAGTTAGAGCTCACTCCCCCCTCTCTGCTGTGTAATGGCGTGGTCCGGGCGTGTACATAAGAGAGGTAATCAAGCTAATGCCCTGAGCCTGAGCCAGTGGGGCCTAAGCTGCTTCAGAAAGAAACGTGCGTATGTCTATGATCCCCGGGAAGAGAGGAAGAGAGGGAAAGGAGGAAGAGGGGGAAGAGGGGAGAGGAGGAGGGGGGAGAGGAGGAGGAGGGGGGGGAAGAGGAGGAGGGGTGAGAGAGGAAAGGAGGAAGAGGGGGAAGAGAGGGAGAGAGGAGGAGGAGGAGGGGGAGGGGTAAGAGAGGAAAGGAGGAAGAGGGGAGAGGGGAGAGGAGGAAGAGGAGGAGGGGGAGGAGGGGGAGGGGGAAGAGAGGAAAGGAGGAAGAGGGGGAAGAGGGGAGAGGAGGAAGGGTGGGAGAGGAGGAAGGGGGAAAGGGGGAAGAGAGGAAAGGAGGAAGAGGGGGAAGAGGGGAGAGGAGGAAGGGTGGGAGAGGAGGAAGGGGGAAAGGGGGAAGAGAGGAAAGGAGGAAGAGAGGAAAGGAGGAAGAGGGGGAAGAGGGGAAAGGGGGAAGAGAGGAAAGGAGGAAGAGGGGGAAGAGGGGAGAGGAGGAAGAGGAGGAAGGGGGGAAAGGGGGAAGAGAGGAAAGGAGGAAGAGGGGGAAGGGTGGGAGAGGAGGAAGGGGGGAAAGGGGGAAGAGAGGAAAGGAGGAAGAGGGGGAAGAGGGGAGAGGAGGAAGGGTGGGAGAGGAGGAAGGGGGGAAAGGGGGAAGAGAGGAAAGGAGGAAGAGGGGGAAGAGGGGAGAGGAGGAAGGGTGGGAGAGGAGGAAGGGGGGAAAGGGGGAAGAGAGGAAAGGAGGAAGAGGGGGAAGGGTGGGAGAGGAGGAAGGGGGGAAAGGGGGAAGAGAGGAAAGGAGGAAGAGAGGAAAGGAGGAAGAGGGGGAAGAGGGGAAAGGAGGGAGAGAGGAAGAGGGGAAAGCAGAAACACAGAGCATGGCCCCCTTCACTCGCTAACTCTTAGAACAATAATCTCTGGATGTGCTTATACAATAACAGCAACAACACAGAGCTGTCTGTCTATGTGATGTAGTAACCATGGTGACTGATTACCTGGTCTGACCACAGAGCTGTCTGTCTATGTGATGTACTAACCATGGTGACTGATTACCTGGTCTGACCACAGGGCTGTCTGTCTATATAATGTAGTAACCATGGTGACTGATTACCTTGTCTGACCACAGGGCTGTCTGTCTATATAATGTAGTAACCATGGTGACTGATTACCTGGTCTGACCACAGGGCTGTCTGTCATGGTGACTGATTACCTGGTCTGACCACAGGGCTGTCTGTCTATATGATGTAGTAACCATGGTGACTGATTACCTGGTCTGACCACAGGGCTGTCTGTCTATATAATGTAGTAACCATGGTGACTGATTATCTGGTCTGACAACAGGGCTGTCTGTCTATATAATGTAGTAACCATGGTGACTGATTACCTGGTCTGACCACAGGGCTGTCTGTCAAGGTGACTGATTACCTGGTCTGACCACAGGGCTGTCTGTCTATATGATGTAGTAACCATGGTGACTGATTACCTGGTCTGACCACAGGGCTGTCTGTCTATATAATGTAGTAACCATGGTGACTGATTACCTGGTCTGACAACAGGGCTGTCTGTCTATATAATGTAGTAACCATGGTGACTGATTACCTGGTCTGACCACAGGGCTGTCTGTCATGGTGACTGATTACCTGGTCTGACCACAGGGCTGTCTGTCTATATAATGTAGTAACCATGGTGACTGATTACCTGGTCTGACCACAGGGCTGTCTGTCATGGTGACTGATTACCTGGTCTGACCACAGGGCTGTCTGTCATGGTGACTGATTACCTGGTCTGACCACAGGGCTGTCTGTCATGGTGACTGATTACCTAGACCTACATGTGAACTGTTGTAGTGGACTAGGGATTAATCTGCTCCAATGAGACCAGCTTCTATCTCATTAGGGGATGATCAGTCCACCTGAATGTAGCAACAGTCGGGCTACAAGCAGAGCCCAGATGACAGGGAGAAAAAGACAACGTTTATATCGTCTGTACATCAGTCTTTCTGGGCGTACGTGAAGAGTGTCCTGTGTACCCATCTGCATGTTCTTTGTTCTTCCACCTACTGCTAAGAAACGCTGAACTATAATACCAAAATATACGCTTGCTTTATCGACTTCCAAAAAGCATTTGATTCTATATGGCATACAGGACTGTTCTACAAAGTTATTGAAAGTGGTGTAGGGGGTAAAACATATGACATAATTAAATCAATGTATACTGGCAATACGTGCAGCATTAAAATTGATAAGAAAATAACAGAATTCTTTAACCAGACGCAGGGGCCTTCGCCAGGGTTGCAATCTGAGCCCTGCACTCTTCAATTTACATTAATTAAGGAATTGGCCACTATCCTAGAAAAATCCTCAGCCTCTGGTGTTGGTCTCCACAATTCAGAAGTTAAATGCCTACTCTTCGCAGATGACCTGTGCCTGCTGTCACCCACAGCACATGGCCTACAGCAGAGCCTGGACCTGCTAGAGCAGTACTGCCAGACCTGGGCCCTGGCAGTAAACCCCCACAGCACATGGCCTACAGCAGAGCCTGGACCTGCTAGAGCAGTACTGCCAGACCTGGGTCCTGGTAGTAAACCCCAGAAAGACTAAAATAAGGAATTAGACCAAAGTTCTCAATTGGTACAAAATATATAGAGTACTGTACAGACTACAATTACTTTAAAAATAAGCTCAACTGGACACCTTAATGAGGCAGTGAATGAACAGAGAGAGAAAGCAAGCAGGGCATTCTACGCCATTAAAAAGCACATTCAAATTTAAATACCTATTAAAATTTGGCTAAAACTATTTGAATGTGTCATTGAACTAACTTCCGGCGCCGACAGAGATGGCCGCCTCGCTTCGCGTTCCAAGGAAACTATGCAGTTTTTTGTTTTTTTACGTGTTATTTCTTACATTAGTACCCCAGGTCATCTTAGGTTTCATTACATACAGTCGAGAAGAACTACTGAATATAAGATCAGCGTCAACTCACCATCAGTACGACCAAGAATATGTTTTTCGCGACGCGGATCCTGTGTTCTGCCTTACAAACAGGTCAACGGAATGGATTGCATGCAGCGACCCAAAAAAACGACTCCGAAAAAGAGGGAAACGAGGCGGTCTTCTGGTCAGACTCCGGTCACGGGCACATCGCGCACCACTCCCTAGCATTCTTCTTGCCAATGTCCAGTCTCTTGACAACAAGGTTGATGAAATCCGAGCAAGGGTAGCATTCCAGAGGGACATCAGAGACTGTAACGTTCTGTGCTTCACGGAAACATGGCTCACTGGAGAGACGCTATCTGAGGCGTTGCAGCCAACGGGTTTCTCCACGCATCGCGCCGACAGAAACAAACACCTTTCTGGTAAGAAGAGGGGCGGGGGGGGGGCGTATGCCTTATGACTAACGAGACATGGTGTGATGAAAGAAACATACAGGAACTCAAATCCTTCTGTTCACCTGATTTAGAATTCCTCACAACCAAATGTAGACCACATTATCTACCAAGAGAATTCTCTTCGATTATAACCACAGCCGTATATATCCCCCCCAAGCAGACACATCGATGGCTCTGAACAAACTTTATTTAACTCTTTGCAAACTGGAAACCATTTATCCGGAGGCTGCATTCATTGTAGCTGGGGATTTTAACAAGGCTAATCTGAAAACAAGACTCCCTAAATTTTATCAGCATATCGATTGCGCAACCAGGGGTGGAAAAACCTTGGATCATTGTTACTCTAACTTCTGCGACGCATATAAGGCCATGCCCCGCCCCCCTTTCAGAAAAGCTGACCACGACTCCATTTTGTTGATCCCTGCCTACAGACAGAAACTAAAACAAGAGGCTCCCACGCTGAGGTCTGTCCAACGCTGGTCCGACCAAGCTGACTCCACACTCCAAGACTGCTTCCATCACGTGGACTGGGATATGTTTCGTATTGCGTCAGATAACAACATTGACGAATACGCTGATTCGGTGTGCGAGTTCATGAGAACGTGCGTTGAAGATGTCGTTCCCATAGCAACGATTAAAACATTCCCTAACCAGAAACCGTGGATTGATGGCAGCATTCGCGTGAAACTGAAAGCGTGAACCACTGCTTTTAATCAGGGCAAGGTGTCTGGTAACATGACCGAATACAAACAGTGCAGCTATTCCCTCCGCAAGGCTATCAAACAAGCTAAGCGTCAGTACAGAGACAAAGTAGAATCTCAATTCAACGGCTCAGACACAAGAGGCATGTGGCAGGGTCTACAGTCAATCACGGACTACAGGAAGACTACGGACTACGGACCAGGATGTTTTGCTCCCAGGCAGACTAAATAACTTTTTTGCCCGCTTTGAGGACAATACAGTGCCACTGACACGGCCTGCAACGAAAACATGCGGTCTCTCCTTCACTGCAGCCGAGGTGAGTAAGACATTTAAACGTGTTAACCCTCGCAAGGCTGCAGGCCCAGACGGCATCCCCAGCCGCGCCCTCAGAGCATGCGCAGACCAGCTGGCCGGTGTGTTTACGGACATATTCAATCAATCCCTATACCAGTCTGCTGTTCCCACATGCTTCAAGAGGGCCACCATTGTTCCTGTTCCCAAGAAAGCTAAGGTAACTGAGCTAAACGACTACCGCCCGTAGCACTCACTTCCGTCATCATGAAGTGCTTTGAGAGACTAGTCAAGGACCATATCACCTCCACCCTACCTGACACCCTAGACCCACTCCAATTTGCTTACCGCCCAAATAGGTCCACAGACGATGCAATCTCAACCACACTGCCCTAACCCATCTGGACAAGAGGAATACCTATGTGAGAATGCTGTTCATCGACGACAGCTCGGCAATCAACACCATAGTACCCTCCAAGCTCGTCATCAAGCTCGAGACCCTGGGTCTTGCCCCGCCCTGTGCAACTGGGTACTGGACTTCCTGACAGGCCGCCCCCAGGTGGTGAGGGTAGGCAACAACATCTCCTCCCCGCTGATCCTCAACACTGCTTTTACACCTGCATTGTTTGCTGTTTGGGGTTTTAGGCTGGGTTTCTGTACAGCACTTTGAGATATCAGCTGATGTACGAAGGGCTATATAAATAAATTTGATTTGATTTGATTTGATTTGACTGGGGCTCCACAAGGGTGCGTTCTGAGCCCTCTCCTGTACTCCC
>NC_068431.1:7187457-7214957 GCF_023373465.1 Oncorhynchus keta
CACACACAGAGCGAGACAGTCAGTCAGAGAGAAAGACAGACAGCAGATGATTGTACAGTAGTGCAGGGTTAGAGACACGAGTTGTATAGTATAAGAACCAGGTGGTTGTGCAGGTTGAATGAGTCTGGAGAAACGGATAGTGCAGACAGACAGTCAGTCAGACAGACAGTCAGACAGTCAGTCAGACAGTCAGTCAGACAGTCAGTCAGACAGTCAGTCAGACAGTCAGTCAGACAGTCAGTCAGACAGTCAGTCAGACAGACAGTCAGTCAGACAGTCAGTCAGACAGACAGTCAGTCAGACAGTCAGTCAGACAGTCAGTCAGACAGTCAGTCAGACAGACAGTCAGTCAGACAGACAGTCAGTCAGACAGTCAGTCAGACAGACAGTCAGTCAGACAGTCAGTCAGACAGTCAGTCAGACAGACAGTCAGTCAGACAGTCAGTCAGACAGACAGTCAGTCAGACAGACAGACGCTAGGTGGCATCAGTTACAGGTGACCTGCCGACGACACAAGCACCGGTCGAAGACAGAGAATCCAGAGGGAACACAGGATACAACGAGTGACAACACACCCATTCTGCTGCAGTAGCTATGATGGCCTGGAGCGCAGGCTTTCCCCGGAGCCGAGGCCGGGGTTCAGGCTGTACCCCCTCCACCCACCACTCAGAGCTCATCTGGTCTAACACCACCTCCCCTCGTTCCCCGGGGTCGTAGGTCAACGGCTCCTCCTCGTCTGTCCCGTACTCAAGGTCGATTTCTGTTACCGAGCCCACCGGGGAATTGACCTTCCGGACGTTCTTGCTGACCGGGTGGGAGCCCGGACCCGGTGTGTGTCCGGTGGCCTGGGTCGTAAACGCAGCGACCGCCATCTGACTCCGTAGCAAGGCTTCTCGTCTGAGCCGGTCCCCCAGTCCACCTACCAAGGCCATCGTCCCCGCCTTACTCCCCCCCCCACCGTGGTGGGCCTTCTGGGTGGCCCGGGGAACCCAAACATCCCTACTTGCCCCGGTGTCCAGCAGCCCCTCCTCGGGGTGGCTGATGCTGTCTTCTGTGTCTGTGTAGTGGACCCTGTTCTGGGCCCGAAAAACAGCACCAGCACTGTGTCTGGGTGAAGGCTCTTTGGCTTCGGGTCTGCTGCTGCTGTGGTGGTGGTGTGGCTGGGGTTGGTGTCTGGGGCTGTGGTAGTGGGGATCATCAGGATGGTGGCTGGGCCCGGCTTGGGACTGCCTGCGGTGGCGACGGTGACTGTAGTCCTCGTCGAAGCTGTTATCCTCTTCATCGGTGACCTCTGGGATGCTGAACAAGTGCTCGTTGTGGTGATGATGACCCTGCTGATGGTAGTGGTAGGCCTGGGTCTGGGCCTGAGGAGGAAGCTTCAGGATCTTCTCCACAATCTCCTCGTCACTGTCCGGCAACTCCCACTGGTCTGGCTACAGGGGTCATGGGTCAAGGGTCATCGAGGAGGAGGTGTAACAGGTGGAAGGTACGAAGGTAGGAGGTCAGAAAGGAACATTGAAGAGAGGGAGGGTGGAGTGGAGAGAGGGAGGGTGGAGTGGAGAGAGGGAGGGTGGAGTGGAGAGAGGGAGGGTGGAGTGGAGAGAGGGAGGGTGGAGTGGAGAGAGGGAGGGTGGAGTGGAGAGAGGGAGGGTGGAGTGGAGAGAGGGAGGGAGGGTGGAGTGGAGAGAGGGAGGGAGGGTGGAGTGGAGAGAGGGAGGGTGGAATGGAGAGAGGGAGGGTGGAGTGGAGAGAGGGAGGGTGGAGTGGAGAGAGGGAGGGTGGAGTGGAGAGAGGGAGGGTTGAGTGGAGAGAGGGAGGGTGGAATGGAGAGAGGGAGGGTGGAATGGAGAGAGGGAGGGTGGAGTGGAGAGAGGGAGGGTGGAGTGGAGAGAGGGAGGGTGGAATGGAGAGAGGGAGGGTGGAGTGGAGAGAGGGAGGGTGGAGTGGAGAGAGGGAGGGTGGAGTGGAGAGAGGGAGGGTGGAGTGGAAAGTGAGGGTGGAGTGGTGGGCAGGACAGGGAGACAGGAGGAACAGTGAAGAGAGTGAGGGTGGACAGGACAGGGTGACAGTGAAGAGTGAGGGTGTAGTGGTGACAGGACAGGGTGACAGTGAAGAGTGAGGGTGGAGTGGTGACAGGACAGGGTGACAGTGAAGAGTGAGGGTGGAGTGGTGACAGGACAGGGTGACAGTGAAGAGTGAGGGTGGAGTGGTGACAGGACAGGGTGACAGTGAAGAGTGAGGGTGTAGTGGTAGACAGGACAGGGTGACAGTGAAGAGTGAGGGTGGAGTGGTGACAGGACAGGGTGACAGTAAAGAGTGTGAGTGTAGTGGTGACAGGACAGGGTGACAGTGAAGAGTGAGGGTGGAGTGGTGACAGGACAGGGTGACAGTGAAGAGTGAGGGTGTAGTGGTAGACAGGACAGGGTGACAGTGAAGAGTGAGGGTGGAGTGGTGGACAGGACAGGGTGACAGTGAAGAGTGAGGGTGGAGTGGTGACAGGACAGGGTGAAAAGAAAATGAATCAAAACGGTGAGTGAATTCAAGAGTGAAAGAGAAAAAACAAAATTAAAAACAAACATAACCAAAACAGAGGCTGTCCTCCACAGCCTGATCAGGTGTCTGTGTTACGGTGTGTGTGTGTTACGGTGTGTGTGTGTGTTATGGTGTGTGTGTGTTATGGTGTGTTATGGTGTGTTATGGTGTGTGTGTGTGTGTTATGGTGTATGTGTGTTATGGTGTTATGGTGTGTGTGTGTCATGGTGTGTGTGTGTGTGTGTGTGTGTGTGTGTGTGTGTGTGTGTGTGTGTGTGTGTGTTGTGGTGTGTCTGTGTTATGGTGTGTTATGGTGTGTGTGTGTGTGTGTGTGTGTTGTGGTGTGTCTGTGTTATGGTGTGTTATGGTGTGTGTGTGTGTGTGTGTGTGTGTGTGTGTGTGTGTGTGTGTGTGTGTGTGTGTGTGTGGTGTGTCTGTGTTATGGTGTGTTGTGGTGTGTGTGTGTTATGGTGTGTGTGTGTGTTATGGTGTGTGTGTGTGTTATGGTGTGTGTGTGTTATGGTGTGTTATGGTGTGTGTGTGTGTGTGTTATGGTGTGTTATGGTGTGTTTTGGTGTGTGTGTGTCATGGTGTGTGTGTGTGTTATGGTGTGTGTGTGTTATGGTGTGTGTGTGTTATGGTGTGTGTGTGTTATGGTGTGTTATGGGGTGTGTGTGTTATGGTGTGTGTGTGTGTCATGGTGTGTGTGTGTGTGTCATGGTGTGTGTGTGTGTGTGTGTGTGTGTGTGTGTGTGTGTGTGTGTTATGGTGTGTCTGTGTTATGGTGTGTGTGTGTTATGGTGTGTTATGGTGTGTGTGTGTGTGTTGAGGTGTGTGTTGTGGTGTGTGTGTGTTATGGTGTGTTATGTGGTGTTATGGTGTGTGTGTGTTATGGTGTGTTATGGTGTGTGTGTGTTATGGTGTGTGTGTGTTTATGGTGTGTTATGGTGTGTTATGGTGTGTGTGTGTTATGGTGTGTTATGGTGTGTGTGTGTGTGTGTTATGGTGTGTTATGGTGTGTTTTGGTGTGTGTGTGTCATGGTGTGTGTGTGTGTGTGTGTGTGTGTGTGTGTGTGTGTGTGTGTGTGTGTGTGTGTGTGTGTGTGTTATGGTGTGTGTGTGTGTTATGGTGTGTGTGTGTTGTGGTGTGTCTGTGTTATGGTGTGTGTGTGTGTGTTATGGCGTGTGTGTGTTGTGGTGTGTGTGTGTTATGGTGTGTTATGTGGTGTTATGGTGTGTGTGTGTTATGGTGTGTTATGGTGTGTGTGTGTTATGGTGTGTGTGTGTTATGGTGTGTGTGTGTTATGGTGTGTTATGGTGTGTTATGGTGTGTTATGGTGTGTTATGGTGTGTGTGTGTGTGTTATGGTGTGTTATGGTGTGTTTTGGTGTGTGTGTGTCATGGTGTGTGTGTGTGTGTGTGTGTGTGTTATGGTGTGTGTGTGTGTTATGGTGTGTGTGTGTTGTGGTGTGTCTGTGTTATGGTGTGTGTGTGTGTTATGGTGTGTGTGTGTGTTATGGTGTGTTATGGTGTGTTATGGTGTGTCTGTGTGTTATGGTGTGTTATGGTGTGTGTGTGTTATGGTGTGTGTGTGTTATGGTGTGTTATGGTGTGTTATGGTGTGTGTGTGTCATGGTGTGTGTGTGTGTGTGTTATGGTGTGTGTGTGTGTTATGGTGTGTGTGTGTTATGGTGTGTGTGTGTTATGGTGTGTGTGTGTTATGGTGTGTGTGTGTTATGGTGTGTGTGTGTGTGTTATGGTGTGTGTCCTTCTGTAGCTCAGTTGGTAGAGCATGGCGCTTGTAACGCCAGGGTAGTGGGTTCAATCCCGGGACCACCCATACGTAGAATGTATGCACACATGACTGTAAGTCGCTTTGGATAAAAGCGTCTGCTAAATGGCATATATTATTATTATTATTATATTATTATGGTGTGTGTGTCATGGTGTGTGTGTGTCATGGTGTGTGTGTGTGTGTGTGTGTTATGGTGTGTGTGTGTTATGGTGTGTGTGTGTCATGGTGTGTGTGTGTGTGTGTTATGGTGTGTGTGTGTGTGTGTTATGGTGTGTGTGTGTTATGGTGTGTGTGTGTTACGGTGTGTGTGTGTTATGGTGTGTGTGTGTGTTACGGTGTGTGTGTTTGTTACGGTGTGTGTGTGTTACGGTGTGTGTGTGTGTGTTACGTTGTGTGTGTGTTACGTTGTGTGTGTGTTACGTTGTGTGTGTGTTACGTTGTGTGTGTGTTACGGTGTGTGTGTGTTACGGTGTGTGTGTGTGTGTGTGTGTGTTTATGGTGTGTGTGTGTTACGTTGTGTGTGTGTTACGGTGTGTGTGTGTTACGGTGTGTGTGTGTTACGGTGTGTGTGTGTTACGGTGTGTGTGTGTGTGTGTGTGTGTTACGGTGTGTGTGTGTGTGTGTCTGTGTGTGTGTGTGTGTTATGGTGTGTGTGTGGTGACTGTTTACCCTGTTGGCTCCGGTGGTGTACCCCCGGGCCAAGGCGGATCCAGGGGGGTCAGAGTAGAGGTCATCCTCCTCTTCCTCCAGGATATCAGACAGGTCAGATCCCCTACTGCTCTCTGGCTCCATCGGACCGGCGGTATACCGCTGAACCACAGGACAGAACCACACAGCACAACACACTTACAGACCGGCCGCTGAACCACAGGACAGAACCACACAGCACAACACACGTACAGACCGTGGAATAACCAATGATGTCTTAGATATTGGATAAGATATTGGCTAACTCAGACAAAATATACAAATCTACATTTAGAGTCGATATTATTTTAGTGCTATTAACTGTAGGTGCCAATAAAAGTGGAACATTAATTTATTAGGTACATTTGCGCTAAATTGTACTATGAGCGCTGGAATATCTTGATATCCTGCCTCTATCCTCAATGCTTCCTGGTCTGAAGCACCCTCTTGATACATAAGAGATAATGATCAGTATATAACAGTATCAGTATATAACTTTCAACATGCAGAAATACAGCCGGTATTATGCATTTTGTATCATATGATGTAAAACATAATAGCGGCTGTATTTCTGTATTTTGAAAGTTATTTATCTTGAAAACTTGATTTGCTGACATGCAAAACATTTTGGGGACCACATCAACAATGGACTAATGGAACTAATTCAAAGAAGCACAGGTCAGTACTAACTAATTAATTAACTAATACATTAATGAACTGACTACTGTGCATTTGGAAAGTATTCAGACCCTGTGACCTTTTCCACATTTATGTTACAGCCTTATTCTAAATAGATTACAGCCTTATTCTAAAATGGATTTAATCAAATAAAATCTACACACAATACCTCATAATGAAAAAGCAAAAAAAAAACGTTTTTTAGAATTTCAGCAAAATTTGTTCAAATTAAAAACAGAAATAACTTATTCAGACCCTTTGCTATGACACTCGAAATTGAGCTCAGGTGCATCCTGTTTCCATTGATCATCCTTGAGATGTTTCTACAACTTGATTGGAGTTCACCTGGGATAAATTAAATTGATTGGACATGATTTGGAAAGGCACACACACCTGTCTATATAAAGGTCCCACAGTTGACTGTGCATGTCAGAGCAAAAACCAAACCACGAGGTCAAAGGAATTGTCCGTAGAGGCCCGAGACAGGATTGTGTTGAGGGACAGATCTGGGGAAGGGTAACAAAACCTTTCTGCTGCATTGAAGGTCCCCAAGAACACAGTGGCCTCCATCATTCTGCTGCATTGAAGGTCCCCAAGAACACAGTTCCATCATTCTGCTGCATTGAAGGTCCCCAAGAACACAGTGGCCTCCATCATTCTGCTGCATTGAAGGTCCTCAAGAACACATTTCCATCATTCTGCTGCATTGAAGGTCCCCAAGAACACAGTTCCATCATTCTGCTGCATTGAAGGTCCCCAAGAACACAGTTCCATCATTCTGCTGCATTGAAGGTCCCCAAGAACACAGTTCCATCATTCTGCTGCATTGAAGGTCCCCAAGAACACAGTTCCATCATTCTGCTGCATTGAAGGTCCCCAAGAACACAGTTCCATCATTCTGCTGCATTGAAGGTCCCCAAGAACTCAGTTCCATCATTCTGCTGCATTGAAGGTCCCCAAGAACACAGTGGCCTCCATCATTCTGCTGCATTGAAGGTCCCCAAGAACACAGTTCCATCATTCTGCTGCATTGAAGGTCCCCAAGAACACAGTTCCATCATTCTTAAATGGAAGAAGTTTGGAACCACCAAGACTCTTCCTAGAGATGGCCGCCCGGCCAAACTGAGCAATCAGGGGAGAAGGGCCTTGGTCAGGGAGGTGACCAAGAACCTGATGGTCATTCTGAGAGAGCTCCAGAGTTCTTCTGTGGAGATGGGAGAACCTTCCAGAAGGACAACCATCTCTGCAGCCCTCCACCAATCAGGCCTTTATGTTAGAGTGGCCAGATGGAAAAAGGCACATGACAGCCCGCTTGGAGTTTTACCAAAAGGCACCTAAAGACTCTCAGACCATGAGAAACAAGATTTTCTGGTCTGATGAAACCGAGATTGAACTCTTTTTGCTTTTTCTTTATGGGGTATTGTGTGTAGATTAATGAGGAAAAAATGTCAAGTGGCCTGAATACTTTCCAAATGCACTGTACCTACCTACCTACCTACCTACCTACCTACCTACCTACCTACCTACCTACCTACAGTACCTACCCACCCACCCACCCACCTGCCCACCCACCTACCTGCCCACCTACCTACCCACCTACAGTACCCACCTACCTGCCCACCTGCCTGCCCACCTGCCTGCCTGCCTACCTACCTACAGTGCCCCACCCACCCACCTACCTGCCTGCCTGCCCACCCACCCACCTGCCCACCTACCTACCTACCTACCCACCTACCTACCTACCTACAGTACCCACCTACCTACCTACCTACCTACCTACCTACCCACCTACTACCTACCACCTACCTACAGTACCTACCTACCTACAGTACCCACCCACCTACCTACCTACCTACCTACCTACCTACCTACCTACAGTACCTACCTACCTACCTACAGTACCTACCTACAGTACCTACCTACCTACAGTAGCTACCTACCTACCTAACTAATTAACTAACCAACCTGCTGCCTGTTGAAGCCTGTGTCCTGGTCCTGACTGAGGAACTCCTCCATGGACACCAAGCGTGTGGTCGGCCTCTCCATGGAGTAGTCTGGTTCTGACTCCAGGGGAGAGGGGGCTCTGGGGGGCCGGAGAGGCTGTGTGTCCAGGGGGTTGATGAGGTCCCCAGCGGGTGGCACAAGGGCCTTGGGCGGGGTGGGGTAGGGCTCAGGGGTTGAAAGGTTGACACGGGAGTCGTCCTCCACAGGGAGAAAGTCTGTGATGGACATGACAGGACGAAGAACTCTGGGGCGGTCTGTGTCTGCTCTGCTCTGCTCCGTGGCCGCTGCTGGGCCTAGATGTGGGCTCTGGTTGGAGGACAAGGATATACAGTATTACATACGCTTAGTCAACATAGTTACAGTAATGTAGACTAGATAACGACAGGTGAGTTCTAGAGGTTCTAGATGAGTGTTCTAGAGTAGGTGAGTTCTAGAGTTCTAGATGAACATTCTAGAGCAGGTAAGTTCTAGATGAGTGTTCTCCAGCAAGTGAGTTCTAGATTAATGTTCTAGAGCAAGTAAGTTCTAGAGTTCTAGATGAGAGTTATGGAGCATGTAAGTTTTAGAGTTCTAGATGAACATTCTAGAGCAGGTGAGACCTAGAGTTCTAGATGAGTGTTCTAGAGCAGGTGAGTTCGATATGAGAGTTCTAGAGCAGGGGAGTTCTAGATTACACTTCTAGAGCAGGTGAGTTTTAGAGTTCTAGATGAGAGCTCTAGAGCAGGTGAGTTAGAGAATTTTAGAGCAGGTGAGTTTTAGAGTTTTAGATGAGTTCTAGAGCAGGTGAGACCTAGTTCTAGGTGAGCATTCTAGAGGAGGTTAGTTCTAGAGTTCTAGATGAGTGTTCTAGAGCAGGTGAGTTCGATATGAGAGTTCTAGATCAGGGGAGTTCTAGATGACACTTCTAGAGCAGGTGAGTTTTAGAATTCTAGATGAGAGTTCTAGAGCAGGTGAGTTTTAGAGTTCTATATGACAGTTCTAGACGAGAGTTCTTAATACGAGTTCTAGAGCAGGTGTTTAAGCAGTGTTGTACATACCGTTGTGTTGATGTGAGAAGCTGATGGTAGCATGGCCTGATAGGCTGACGGTACTGATGGTAGCATGGCCTGATAGTTTAGTGCTACTGGAGATGACATAGCCTCAAGCACTGCCAAGGCAGCCCAAGGGGGGACAGGAGATTTTGCTAAGGGGTTAGCCCAGACCTCCGCGTACGAGGCAGGGTGTGGGGAGCAGGCCTCTGTGTGGAGGGCCCTGTTAGGGCCCATGGCGTGGGCGACGTCTAGTGGCGGCGAGGCAGTGGCGTAGGGCAGCGTGGACACTTTGGCAGCTGAGTTCCCATAAGATGGGGATTGGGGCTGGAAGGGTGGTGACGAAGACAGGTAGGGGGGCGACTGGTGGACAGGAGTTGACTGATGCACTGGGGGTGACTGGTAGGGGGGCGACTGGTGGACAGGAGTTGACCGATGCATTGGGGGTGACTGGTAGGGGGGCGACTGGTGAACAGGAGTTGACCGATGCATTGGGGGTGACTGGTAGGGTGGCGACTGGTGGACAGGGGTTGACTGATGCACTGGGGGTGACTGGTAGGGTGGCGACTGGTGGACAGGGGTTGACTGATGCACTGGGGGTGACTGGTAGGGGGCGACTGGTGGACAGGGGTTGACTGATGCACTGGGGGTGACTGGTAGGGGGCGACTGGTGGACAGGGGTTGACTGATGCACTGGGGGTGACTGGTAGGGTGGCGACTGGTGGACAGGGGTTGACTGACGAATGGGGGTTGACGAGGAGCAGGAGACGGCCGAAGCCTGGCCGGTCATGATGTTGGACAACTTGGCGGGCACGTTGACTGGCACAGAGTCGATGGACTCCCCATGGGCAGACATGGTGCGCACAGTGAGCTCGTGGGCTGCCATCAGGGACTGGATCTGAGACGGGCCCATTAGGGCACTGCCCGCCGTTGGGGATGACACCTCCAACACCTAGGGTATTGCAGGAGAGGAGAGAGGGGTCAACAGCACAGACACACACTATCCTCACACCTCTGAGACAAACAATAGACAAGTCAGCAGCGTGGGACAAGACATCACTGCAGTCGAAGCTGAATCACCGACAAATACTGGAACACAAACACACACCACTGTCTTGAGAAAGAGAGCAATACAGAACCTCTCTTAAAACACTGGCCTGATCGACACACTCAACGGGCCTTTAGAGACCAGAACCTCCCCTAAAACACTGGTCTGACAGACACACTCAATTCAAACTAATTTCAGAACTATCCCTCCCATCATAATTTCGTCGTCTTTTACATCCATAACCTAAAACACTCTGCTCTGTGTCGAGTGAAGAAACACAATACTACAGTTCTCGCCTTTCTCTTGTCAGCGTAGATTGTGTATCCAGTGACGCGGACCCCGTTGGAGGTCCCAGCAGCATCGATGGTGACAGGCAGCCAGCTGATGAGGGCGATTCCCGGGGACGGCCCCTGCTCCAGCTGCACGCCCAGAGGAGCGTCTGGGGGGCCTGGGAGATGAGGGATTAAACATCAAACCACGAGCAAATCTCAGCTCATAAACAGCCCCCTGACTACATTCCTCTTCTCTAATCAGGGACTGTTTTAAAGACAGAGGACACCAGTTGAGTGGAATCTCTGGCAAATCACTGACATGAATCAAACTAGCTTTCATGTAGAAACATAAAACCAGCAGTTCCTCAGCCCTCCTTACTTGGACTTGAGTATCTCTGATCTTCAGTATCTCTCACCTGTCTCGCAACACGTACCTGCGGCCAGCGTGATGAAGGTGGTGGTGGCGGTCTTGTGTTCCCGTCTCTCCTGGGGAATCTCCCAGGGGGTTTGGTGCGGCTGAGCTTCCACCTTGACAGTGTACTGAAGGCTGGGCGTGAGGTTACCGAGGCACAGTGAGTAGCTGCCAGCCTTCACCAGTTCCATCTCCTCCTCGTTCAAGGACACAACATGCACATAGTTACTGTTGCTCGGCAGCCAGGCCAGGCTGGCCGAAGTGGCGGTGACCCGGTCGACTCTGAGCTGGGTGGGCGCCACACACACGTCCCTGCCCACCAGTAATGAGCAACGGAGCTGGTCCGAGTTGCCGCGCTCCGTCAGGCTCTGCACAGACACCCGGTAGGCCTTGAGGGTGACGTCTAGTCTCTCTAGGACAGCTTTAGTCTGGGAGCCGAAGGGCACGTTGAGCTTCAGCTCCTGGTCCACGTATACATTGTAGCTCCACACGTTGCCCCAGCCCGCCGGCACCAGCGGTCCGTCCCAGCTGATGATGATGCTCTTGGCCAGCTGCTTGATGAGGGTGAGCTTGCGCGGGTAAGGCACAGTGCCCACCCCCACCTCTAGGTCCAGATCCAGGCCGTTGGTGAGGGGGGCTGGGAGGGATGGATCCGAGGGGTACTGCTCCCCTGAGGGGACGGAGAGAGAAACCGGGACGGAGGCTGCTGACGTAGGGTCTGTCCTCTCAGAGGTACCTGGGCCCCCAAGGCAGAGGTGGTGCTGGTGACTGGCGCTGTGCAGGCTGCTGTCCAGCAGGGAGTTGTGGGATATATCCGTGCCCTCGGGAACGTGGGCGCTTATCATGTCGTCGTCTGAGACACGCTCCACAAAGTTGGAGGGGACCAGCCCTCTTCGCCCGTCCATCAGCTCTCCTGAAGAGGGACAGAGAGAGAGGGGACTTCCGTTTGGTGTTTTGTTTCAGACACTTAAAAACTTTGACAGTGTTAAAAAAAAATGGTGTTAACATGTCAAATTGTAACTTTCAGTGTTAACACTTCAACATTAAAAAAATCTAAATGTTAGTGTTAACATGTCAAATTGTAACTTTCAGTGTTAACATTTCAACATTAAAAAAATCTAAATGTTAGTGTTAACATGTCAAATTGTAACTTTCAGTGTTAACATGTCAGTGTTAAATTGTAACGTTCAGTGTTAAATTGTAACTTTCAGTGTTAAACTAACTTTCAGTGTTAAACTGTAACTTTCAGTGTTAAACAGTGTTAAACTGGTCCTTCTGTAGCTCAGTTGGTAGAGCATGGCGCTTGTAACGCAAGGGTAGTGGGTTCGATTCCCGGGACCACCCATACGTAGAATGTATGCACACATGACTGTAAGTCGCTTTGGATAAAAGCGTCTGCTAAATGGCATATATATATATACTTTCAGTGTTAAACTGTAACTTTCAGTGTTAAACTGTAACTTTCAGTGTTAACATGTCAGTGTTAAACTGTAACTTTCAGTGTTAACATGTCAGTGTTAAACTGTAACTTTCAGTGTTAACATGTCAGTGTTAAACTGTAACTTTCAGTGTTAACATGTCAGTGTTAAACTGTAACTTTCAGTGTTAAACTGTAACTTTCAGTGTTAACATGTCAGTGTTAAACTGTAACTTTCAGTGTTAACATGTCAGTGTTAAACTGTAACTTTCAGTGTTAACATGTCAGTGTTAAACTGTAACTTTCAGTGTTAAACTGTAACTTTCAGTGTTAAACTGTAACTTTCAGTGTTAAACTGTAACTTTCAGTGTTAAACTGTAACTTTCAGTGTTAACATGTCAACATAAAAAAAAAATCTAAATATCAGTGTTAACATTTCAGTGTACATTTTTTTACTTTCAGTGTTAAAACGTAAGGTTTTGGAGAAGTCCCACCTTCATAGAAGCCATCGTCATCCATACCGCCATAAACATAGATGTACTCCCCAGCGGTGAGAGGCAGCTCCACCTCTGGGTTATCATTGGGACCATCATAAGGGTTATAGCTGGAGAAAAATAAAGCCGTATTATCAACGCTGAAGTCTTTGAAACACAACTCATCTCATTGTTATTGTTAACCATTGTAATACCGAGATTCTCTGTGAAAAATAATAAGAAGAAACATTCTTTAATTCTTTCTACTAATTAACGCCACTAAATCTAGCATCTAAACAATAACTAGGACAAATCAACAACTAAGTGAAGTCATACGGCTGATTTGGCCGACGCTCCTTACCTGTATCTGGCAATGAACACCTGTAGCTGGGAGGCTCCCCTGAGAGCTGTGTAAGGCGCTGGGGATACATCGATGTCCAGCTCCTCCACTTCACTGGCCGTGTCAACCTGACAACATGACAGTCAACAATGAGGCTCTGGAAACATGTTGTACTCTGTGCTGCTGGGTGGGTAAGAGCTTGACGCCGGCAATTTAAATTCACGCACCTGTTTTGTCCAGGAAAATATGACATATTCATGAAGAAAAAAAAAATGTATAGCTGGAATCACTGGAATGTAAAGTGTCTTTAGATAAAAGCGCTTGCTAAATGGTATATACTTCGTATTGGAACTTTGATCTGTCATCAGAGGTCAAAACCTTCCCACCCCCTGGCTGGAGCAATGCCTCCTGAATAGCAGAAGGCCACAAGCATGATTATTATTGTTTTTCTGTCATCGACATCAGACATTCTGCAAAGAGATTTATGTATAACGTGGGGCAGCTGGGTACAGTTCACAGTGGATTGGGACAGTGGCCACTTAAACAGTACCTTCTCTCAAAATACTCCCAGCATCAGCTTAATGATGACCGCCTATGTTTTCCTCTGGCTAATACTGCAGGCCGACCCAAACACACAAACACCCTATTCCCTACAGGCTACAGTGCACTACATCCCTATATAGTGCAAAACGTGTTGACCAGGGCAGATACGGTTCCAATAGACACACTGATATGAAAACACACTGATATAAATGCTGAGTGTGTTTGTTCGTCGTCTGGTCGTATGACTAGTTATAGGGTATGAATGATACACTACATGTAAACAATGAGAAAACAGACATCGTATTTATAGCTCCCCGCCTGGGAAAAAACCTTTTCAGGATAATCACACACAACTACTACCACCTTTTATAATCCAAAACAGAATCCACAGCACTGGGATTATCTCACTAAATATGAGCTTTAGAGAGCCAGCTGTTGTTGGTAGTGTCTGGCTGGATGGATGGATGGATGGATGGATGGATGGATGGATGGCTGGCTGGCTGGATGGATGGATGAGAGGGAGGATAGACACTCACTACAGACATGATGAGAGGGAGGATAGACACTCACTACAGAGACTGGATGAGAGGGAGGAGAGACACTCACTACAGAGAGACTAGATGAGAGGGAGGATAGACACTCACTACAGAGAGACTAGATGAGAGGGAGGATAGACACTCACTACAGAGAGACTAGATGAGAGGGAGGATAGACACTCACTACAGAGAGACTAGATGAGAGGGAGGATAGACACTCACTACAGAGAGACTAGATGAGAGGAGGATAGACACTCACTAGAGAGACTAGATGAGAGGGAGGATAGACACTCACTACAGACTAGATGAGAGGGAGGATAGACACTCACTAGAGAGAGACTAGATGAGAGGGAGGATAGACACTCACTGCAGAGAGACTAGATGAGAGGGAGGATAGACACTCACTGCAGAGAGACTAGATGAGAGGGAGGATAGACACTCACTACAGAGAGACTAGATGAGAGGGAGGATAGACACTCACTACAGAGAGACTAGATGAGAGGGAGGATAGACACTCACTACAGAGACTAGATGAGAGGGAGGATAGACACTCACTACAGACTAGATGAGAGGGAGGATAGACACTCACTGCAGAGAGACTAGATGAGAGGGAGGATAGACACTCACTACAGAGACTAGATGAGAGGGAGGATAGACACTCACTACAGACTAGATGAGAGGGAGGATAGACACTCACTGCAGAGAGACTAGATGAGAGGGAGGATAGACACTCACTACAGAGAGACTAGATGAGAGGGAGGATAGACACTCACTACAGAGAGACTAGATGAGAGGGAGGATAGACACTCACTACAGAGAGACTAGATGAGAGGGAGGATAGACACTCACTACAGAGACTAGATGAGAGGGAGGATAGACACTCACTACAGACTAGATGAGAGGGAGGATAGACACTCACTAGAGAGAGACTAGATGAGAGGAGGATAGACACTCACTACAGACTAGATGAGAGGGAGGATAGACACTCACTGCAGAGAGACTAGATGAGAGGAGGATAGACACTCACTACAGAAAGACTAGATGAGAGGGAGGATAGACACTCACTACAGAGACTAGATGAGAGGGAGATGAGAGGAGAGGATAGACACTCACTGCAGAGAGACTAGATGAGAGGGAGGATAGACACTCACTACAGAGAGACTAGATGAGAGGGAGGATAGACACTCACTACAGAGAGACTAGATGAGAGGGAGGATAGACACTCACTACAGAGAGACTAGATGAGAGGGAGGATAGACACTCACTACAGAGACTAGATGAGAGGGAGGATAGACACTCACTACAGACTAGATGAGAGGGAGGATAGACACTCACTAGAGAGAGACTAGATGAGAGGGAGGATAGACACTCACTACAGACTAGATGAGAGGGAGGATAGACACTCACTAGAGAGAGACTAGATGAGAGGGAGGATAGACACTCACTGCAGAGAGACTAGATGAGAGGGAGGATAGACACTCACTGCAGAGAGACTAGATGAGAGGGAGGATAGACACTCACTACAGAGAGACTAGATGAGAGGGAGGATAGACACTCACTACAGAGAGACTAGATGAGAGGGAGGATAGACACTCACTACAGAGAGACTAGATGAGAGGGAGGATAGACACTCACTGCAGAGAGACTAGATGAGAGGGAGGATAGACACTCACTACAGAGAGACTAGATGAGAGGGAGGATAGACACTCACTACAGAGACTAGATGAGAGGGAGGATAGACACTCACTACAGAGAGACTAGATGAGAGGGAGGATAGACACTCACTACAGAGAGACTAGATGAGAGGGAGGATAGACACTCACTACAGAGACTAGATGAGAGGGAGGATAGACACTCACTACAGAGAGACTAGATGAGAGGGAGGATAGACACTCACTAGAGAGAGACTAGATGAGAGGGAGGATAGACACTCACTACAGAGAGACTAGATGAGAGGGAGGATAGACACTCACTACAGAGAGACTAGATGAGAGGGAGGATAGACACTCACTACAGAGAGACTAGATGAGAGGGAGGATAGACACTCACTACAGAGAGACTAGATGAGAGGGAGGATAGACACTCACTACAGAGAGACTAGATGAGAGGGAGGATAGACACTCACTACAGAGAGACTAGATGAGAGGGAGGATAGACACTCACTACAGAGAGACTAGATGAGAGGGAGGATAGACACTCACTACAGAGAGACTAGATGAGAGGGAGGATAGACACTCACTACAGAGAGACTAGATGAGAGGGAGGATAGACACTCACTACAGAGACTAGATGAGAGGGAGGATAGACACTCACTACAGAGAGACTAGATGAGAGGGAGGATAGACACTCACTACAGAGAGACTAGATGAGAGGGAGGATAGACACTCACTACAGAGAGACTAGATGAGAGGGAGGATAGACACTCACTACAGAGAGACTAGATGAGAGGGAGGATAGACAAGACAGAGAGAGACTAGATGAGAGGGAGGATAGACACTCACTACAGAGAGACTAGATGAGAGGGAGGATAGACACTCACTACAGAGAGACTAGATGAGAGGGAGGATAGACACGACAGAGAGACTAGATGAGAGGGAGGATAGACACTCACTACAGAGAGACTAGATGAGAGGGAGGATAGACACTCACTACAGAGAGACTAGATGAGAGGGAGGATAGACACTCACTACAGAGAGACTAGATGAGAGGGAGGATAGACACTCACTACAGAGAGACTAGATGAGAGGGAGGATAGACACGACAGAGAGACTAGATGAGAGGGAGGATAGACACGACAGAGAGACTAGATGAGAGGGAGGATAGACACTCACTACAGAGAGACTAGATGAGAGGGAGGATAGACACTCACTACAGAGAGACTAGATGAGAGGGAGGATAGACACTCACTACAGAGAGACTAGATGAGAGGGAGGATAGACACTCACTACAGAGAGACTAGATGAGAGGGAGGATAGACACTCACTACAGAGACTGGATGAGAGGGAGGATAGACACGACAGAGAGACTCAGACCCAAAACTAGCTGCCTAGAACACAAAGCTGGACACTGCATGAGGGAGGGACTGCTGCTTCAAAACTCCAACCCAAAAGGATATTATCTTTCCCACTGCAAGTGCTGCATGTCTTTGGTCAATGTCCTACACCACAATGCCACGCGAGAGAGACAGAAAAAAAATTATGCACAAAGCTGGAAACTGAATTAGAGAAGACCGAGACCAGCCAACCTCAACAAGGTCTTATTCTGTTATCTCTAACACTGAGAGAAGACAGACCTCCAACCTCAACAAGGTCCTATTCTGTTATCTCCAACACTGATAGAAGACAGACCCCCTCAACAAGGTCTTATTCTGTTATCTCTAACACTGAGAGAAGACACCCCTCAACAAGGTCTTATTCTGTTATCTCTAACACTGAGAGAAGACAGACCCCCCCAACCAGGTCTTATTCTGTTATCTCTAACACTGAGAGAAGACAGACCTCCAACCTCAACAAGGTCCTATTCTGTTATCTCCAACACTGATAGAAGACAGATCCCCTCAAAAAGGTCTTATTCTGTTATCTCTAACACTGAGAGAAGACACCCCTCAACAAGGTCTTATTCTGTTATCTCTAACACTGAGAGAAGACAGACCCCCCCCCAACCAGGTCTTATTCTGTTATCTCTAACACTGAGAGAAGACAGACCTCCAACCTCAACCAGGTCTTATTCTGTTATCTCCAACACTGAGAGAAGACAGACCTCCAACCTCAACCAGGTCTTATTCTGTTATCTCCAACACTGATAGAAGACAGACCTCCAACCTCAACCAGGTCTTATTCTGTTATCTCTAACACTGAGAGAAGACAGACCTCCAACCTCAACCAGGTCTTATTCTGTTATCTCCAACACTGAGAGAAGACAGACCTCCAACCTCAACCAGGTCTTATTCTGTTATCTCTAACACTGAGAGAAGACAGACCTCCAACCTCAACCAGGTCTTATTCTGTTATCTCTAACACTGAGAGAAGACAGACCTCCAACCTCAACCAGGTCTTATTCTGTTATCTCCAACACTGATAGAAGACAGACCCCCTCAACAAGGTCTTATTTTGTTATCTCCAACACTGATAGAAGACAGACCCCCTCAACAAGGTCCTATTCTGTTATCTCCAACACTGCAATGTGCTGTATTTGCCAGTGTGTATTTAATCCCTAGCCAGTGTGCTAGTACAGCCAGTGCCGTGTGTGAGAGAAAGAAAGGCTAATGACGTTTTTTGTCAAATCTATTAAGTCTGACATGCAAATCCACGGGACTAATAATGCCATTTATTGGAGACAACCCATGATCTGGACGACTTGAGGATTTTTTTTATTTTATTTATTTTTTTATTTGAGTCCAATTGACTGAAAATAGCTTAGCAGTTATTCTCATGACAAAAAAAAAACATTTGTGCGAGTGTCGCAAATTATAGTACATGCTAATTTTTTTGCCACTGTACCAGAGTTAAACTAAAACTAAAATGCTGAGTCAGTCTGATATGTCCACAATTATGATGCCCTTAGTAAGACTACGCCACCACCACACATGATTCCAGGTCATGATTTAAAGTTAAATGGGAAACTCTCCATATGAAATAAATTGTGATTCTCCCTAGTGAGTAGTGATTCTCTCTAGTGAGTAGTGATTCTCCCTAGTGAGTAGTGATTCTCCCTAGTGAGTAGTGATTCTCCCTAGTGAGTAGTGATTCTCCCTAGTGAGTAGTGATTCTCTCTAGTGAGCAGTGATTCTCCCCAGTGAGTAGTGATTCTCTCTAGTGAGCAGTGATTCTCCCTAGTGAGTAGTGATTCTCCCTAGTGAGTAGTGATTCTCCCTAGTGAGTAGTGATTCTCCCTAGTGAGTAGTGATTCTCCCCAGTGAATAGTGATTCTCCCTAGTGAATAGTGATTCTCCCCAGTGAGTAGTGATTCTCCCCAGTGAATAGTGATTCTCCCCAGTGAGTAGTGATTCTCCCCAGTGAATAGTGATTCTCCCTAGTGAATAGTGATTCTCCCTAGTGAGTAGTGATTCTCCCTAGTGAGTAGTGATTCTCTCTAGTGAGCAGTGATTCTCTCTAGTGAGTAGTGATTCTCCCTAGTGAGCAGTGATTCTCTCTAGTGAGCAGTGATTCTCTCTAGTGAGTAGTGATTCTCCCTAGTGAGTAGTGATTCTCTCTAGTGAGCAGTGATTCTCTCTTGTGAGCAGTGATTCTCTCTAGTGAGCAGTGATTCTCCCTAGTGAGCAGTGATTCTCCCTAGTGAGTAGTGATTCTCTCTAGTGAGCAGTGATTCTCTCTAGTGAGCAGTGATTCTCTCTAGTGAGCAGTGATTCTCCCTAGTGAGCAGTGATTCTCCCTAGTGAATAGTGATTCTCCCTAGTGAGTAGTGATTCTCTCTAGTGAGTAGTGATTCTCCTAGTGAGTAGTGATTCTCTCTAGTGAGTAGTGATTCTCTCTAGTGAGTAGTGATTCTCTCTAGTGAGTAGTGATTCTCCCTAGTGAGCAGTGATTCTCCCTAGTGAGTAGTGATTCTCCCTAGTGAGTAGTGATTCTCTCTAGTGAGTAGTGATTCTCTCTAGTGAGCAGTGATTCTCCCTAGTGAGCAGTGATTCTCCCTAGTGAGTAGTGATTCTCCCTAGTGAGTAGTGATTCTCTCTAGTGAGCAGTGATTCTCTCTAGTGAGTAGTGATTCTCCTAGTGAGCAGTGATTCTCTCTAGTGAGCAGTGATTCTCCCTAGTGAGTAGTGATTCTCCCTAGTGAGTAGTGATTCTCCCTAGTGAGTAGTGATTCTCCCTAGTGAGTAGTGATTCTCCCCAGTGAGTAGTGATTCTCCCTAGTGAGTAGTGATTCTCCCTAGTGAGTAGTGATTCTCCCTATTGAGTAGTGATTTAATGATATGAAACAGAGCTGGAGCTCTCACCTCGTGTGGCGTGGGGCTGGTCCTGCGTGGGTTGTGGTGGGGGCTGTGGTGGGACTCGGCTGACTTGGGGGAGAGGTGGGTGGTATCAGAGGCAGACTTGGGGGTGCTGGAGGACTTGGTCAGGCTGATGGTGGGCAGCTCACGGTGCTTTACGGTGGGGGAGCGTGTGAGACCCGCAGCGTGAGGGGTGGCCCCCATCCGTAGAGTTGTTGCCACTTCTAGGAGGAAGAAGACACTTCATGAGCAAACATATACCACTTCTGGTTTTTCATGTTTATTAGGTAGGACAGTGAGAAAGTGAGAGGAAAGATAGGATGATAGAGCGTAATAGAAGAGCGGTGGGTCGGATCGGAACCCATGCGAGCAGCAGCACGTGTTCTGGAGGCAGTGTCCTAGACAGCTGGTCACCCCAGGCCACACACATATGGTGGTTGGTATGTGGTTGGTGTGCAGGCTGCTAGGCGACCAGTAGGATGTGAAGGTAATGGAAGCAGGCAGGCCTACGTCATCCCAGGCTGATTAAACAGTGGAGTAAAACCCTCCTGTCTACATCTTTCTCTGTGCTTAATTACATAAAAATCATACAATGTGATTTTCTGGATGTTTGTTTTAGATTCTGTCTCTCACAGTAGAAGTGAACCAATGATAAAAATGACAGAACTCTACATGCAAGTAGGAAAACCTGCAAAATCGGCAGTGTATCAAATACTTGTTCTCCCCACTGTATATGGATGGATATATAGATGGACAGATGGATATATGGATGGACAGATGGATATATAGATGGACATATAGATGGATATATAGATGGACAGATGGATATATAGATGGACATATAGATGGACAGATGGATATATAGATGGACATATAGATGGACAGATGGATATATAGATGGATATATAGATGGACAGATTGATATATAGATGGATATATAGATGGACAGATGGATATATAGATGGACATATAGATGGATATATAGATGGACAGATGGATATATGGATGGATATATGGATATATGGATGGATATATGGATATATGGATGGATATATAGATGGACAGATGGATATATGGATGGACAGATGGATATATAGATGGACAGATGGATATATGGATGGACAGATGGATATATGGATGGACAGATGGATATATGGATGGACAGATGGATATATGGATGGATATATAGATGGACAGATGGATATATAGATGGATATATAGATGGACAGATGGATATATAGATGGATATATAGATGGACAGATGGATATATAGATGGATATATAGATGGACAGATGGATATATAGATGGATATATAGATGGACAGATGGATATATAGATGGACATATAGATGGATATATAGATGGACAGATGGATATATGGATGGATATATGGATGGATATATATAGATGGACAGATGGATATATGGATGGACAGATGGATATATGGATGGACAGATGGATATATGGATGGAGAGATGGATATATGGATGGATATATAGATGGACAGATGGATATATGGATGGACAGATGGATATATGGATGGATATATAGATGGACAGATGGATATATAGATGGACAGATGGATATATGGATGGATATATAGTTGGACAGATTTATATATGGATGGATATATAGATGGACAGATGGATATATAGTTGGACAGATGGATATATGGATGGATATATAGATGGACAGATGGATATATAGATGGATATATGGATGGATATATAGATGGACAGATGGATATATAGTTGGACAGATGGATATATGGATGGATATATAGATGGACAAATGGATATATGGATGGATATATAGATGGACAGATGGATATATAAATGGATATATAGTTGGACAGATGGATATATAGTTGGACAGATGGATATATGGATGGATATATATAGATGGACAGATGGATATATGGATGGATATATAGATGGACAGATGGATATATGGATGGATATATAGTTGGACAGATTTAAATATGGATGGATATATAGAAGGACAGATGGATATATGGATGGATATATAGATGGACAGATGGATATATAGATGGACAGATGGATATATGGATGGACAGATGGATATATGGATGGATATATAGATGGACAGATGGATATATAGATGGATATATAGTTGGACAGATGGATATATGGATGGATATATAGATGGACAAATGGATATATGGATGGATATATAGTTGGAATGATGGATGGATATATAGATGGACAAATGGATATATGGATGGATATACAGTTGGGCAGATGGATATATGGATGGATATATAGATGGACAGATGGATGGATATATAGATGGACAGATGGATATATGGATGGATATATAGATGGACAGATGGATATATGGATGGACAGATGGATATATAGATGGACAGATGGATATATGGATGATATATAGTTGGACAGATGGATATATGGATGGATATATAGATGGACAGATGGATATATAGATGGACAGATGGATATATGGATGGATATATAGTTGGACAGATGGATATATGGATGGATATATAGATGGACAGATGGATATATGGATGGATATATAGTTGGACAGATGGATATATGGATGGATATATAGTTGGACAGATGGATATATGGATGGACATATAGATGGACAGATGGATATATGGATGGATATATGGATATATGGATGGATATATAGATGGACAGATGGATATATGGATAGACAGATGGATATATAGATGGACAGATGGATATATGGATGGATATATAGTTGGACAGATGGATATATGGATGGATATATAGATGGACAGATGGATGGATATATAGATGGACAGATGGATATATGGATGGATATATAGATGGACAGATGGATATATGGATGGATATATAGTTGGATGGATGGATATATAGTTGGACAGATGGATATATGGATGGATATATAGATGGACAGATGCATATATGGATGGATATATAGATGGACAGATGGATATATGGATGGATATATAGTTAGGCAGATGGATATATGGATGGATATATAGATGGACAGATGGATATATGGATGGATATATAGATGGACAGATGGATATATGGATGGATATATAGTTGGACAGATGGATATATGGATGGATATATAGTTGGACAGATTTATATATGGATGGATATATAGTTGGACAGATTTATATATGGATGGATATATAGATGGACAGATGGATATATGGATGGATATATAGATGGACAGATGGATATATGGATGGATATATATATGGACAGATGGATATATGATATATAGATGGACGGATGGATATATAGTTGGACAGATGGATATATAGATGGACGGATGGATATATAGTTGGACAGATGGATATATGGATGGATATATAGATGGACATATAGATGGACAGATGGATATATGGATGGATATATAGATGGACAGATGGATTTATAGATGGATATATAGTTGGACAGATGGATAAATGGATGGATATATAGATGGACAAATGGATATATGGATGGATATATAGATGGACAAATGGATATATGGATGGATATATAGATGGACAGATGGATATATAGATGGACAGATGGATATATGGATGGATATATAGATGGACAGATGGATATATGGATGGATATATAGATGGACGGATGGATATATAGTTGGACAGATGGATATATGGATGGATATATCGATGGACAAATGGATATATAGATGGACAGATGGATATATAGATGGACAGATGGATATATAGATGGATATATAGTTGGACAGATGGATATATGGATGGATATATAGATGGACAGATTGATATATATAGATGGATATATAGTTGGAATGATGGATATATGGATGGATATATAGTTGGACAGATGGATATATGGATGGATATATGGCTGGATGGATATATGGATGGATATATAGTTGGACAGATGGATATATGGATGGATATATAGTTGGACAGATGGATGGATATATAGATGGACAGATGGATATATGGATGGATATATAGATGGACAGATGGATATATGGATGGATATATAGTTGGACAGATGGATATATGGATGGATATATAGTTGGACAGATGGATATATGGATGGATATATAGTTGGACAGATGGATATATGGATGGATATATAGATGGACAGATGGATAGACAGATGGATATATGGATGGATATATAGATGGACAGATGGATATATGGATGGATATATAGATGGACAGATGGATGGATATATAGATGGACAGATGGATGGATATATAGATGGACAGATGGATATATGGATGGACAGATGGATATATGGATGGATATATAGATGGACAGATGGATATATGGATGGATATATAGATGGACAGATGGATATATGGATGGATATATATATGGACAGATGGATATATAGATGGACGGATGGATATATAGTTGGACAGATGGATATATGGATGGATATATAGATGGACAGATGGATATATAGATGGATATATGGATGGATATATAGATGGACAGATGGATATATAGATGGATATATAGTTGGACAGATGGATATATGGATGGATATATAGATGGACAGATGGATATATGGATGGATATATAGATGGACAAATGGATATATAGATGGACAGATGGATATATGGATGGATATATAGATGGACAGATGGATATATGGATGGATATATAGATGGACAGATGGATATATGGATGGATATATAGATGGACAGATGGATATATAGATGGACGGATGGATATATAGTTGGACAGATGGATATATGGATGGATATATCGATGGAAAGATGGATATAGATGGACTGATGGATATATGGATGGATATATAGATGGACAGATGGATATATAGATGGATATATAGTTGGACAGATGGATATATGGATGGATATATAGATGGACAAATGGATATATGGATGGATATATAGATGGACAGATGGATATATAGATGGATATATAGTTGGAATGATGGATATATGGATGGATATATAGTTGGACAGATGGATATATGGATGGATATATAGATGGACAGATGGATGGATATATAGATGGATATATAGATGGACAGATGGATATATGGATGGATATATAGTTGGACAGATGGATATATAGATGGATATATAGGATATATAGATGGATGCTGGATATATAGATGGATATATAGTTGGACAGATGGATAAATGGATGGATATATAGATGGACAAATGGATATATGGATGGATATATAGATGGACAAATGGATATATGGATGGATATATAGATGGACAGATGGATATATAGATGGACAGATGGATATATGGATGGATATATAGATGGACAGATGGATATATGGATGGATATATAGATGGACGGATGGATATATAGTTGGACAGATGGATATATGGATGGATATATCGATGGACAGATGGATATATAGATGGACAGATGGATATATAGATGGATATATAGTTGGACAGATGGATATATGGATGGATATATAGATGGACAGATGGATATATATAGATGGATATATAGTTGGAATGATGGATATATGGATGGATATATAGTTGGACAGATGGATATATGGATGGATATATGGCTGGATGGATATATGGATGGATATATAGTTGGACAGATGGATATATGGATGGATATATAGATGGACAGATGGATGGATATATAGATGGACAGATGGATATATGGATGGATATATAGATGGACAGATGGATATATGGATGGATATATAGTTGGACAGATGGATATATGGATGGATATATAGTTGGACAGATGGATATATGGATGGATATATAGATGGACAGATGGATAGACAGATGGATATATGGATGGATATATAGATGGACAGATGGATATATGGATGGATATATAGATGGACAGGATGGATGGATATATAGATGGATAAATGGATGGATATATAGATGGACAGATGGATATATGGATGGACAGATGGATATATGGATGGATATATAGATGGACAGATGGATATATGGATGGATATATAGATGGACAGATGGATATATGGATGGATATATATGGACAGATGGATATATAGATGGACAGATGGATATATAGTTGGACAGATGGATATATGGATGGATATATAGATGGACAGATGGATATATAGATGGATATATGGATGGATATATAGATGGACAGATGGATATATAGATGGATATATAGTTGGACAGATGGATATATGGATGGATATATAGATGGACAAATGGATATATGGATGGATATATAGATGGACAGATGGATATATAGATGGACAGATGGATATATGGATGGATATATAGATGGACAGATGGATATATGGATGGATATATAGATGGATGATGGATATATGGATGGATATATAGATGGACAGATGGATATATAGATGGACGGATGGATATATAGTTGGACAGATGGATATATGGATGGATATATGGATGGAAAGATGGATATATAGATGGACTGATGGATATATGGATGGATATATAGATGGACAGATGGATATATAGATGGATATATAGTTGATGGATGGATATATGGATGGATATATAGATGGACAAATGGATATATGGATGGATATATAGATGGACAGATGGATATATAGATGGATATATAGTTGGAATGATGGATATATGGATGGATATATAGTTGGACAGATGGATATATGGATGGATATATAGATGGACAGATGGATGGATATATAGATGGATATATAGATGGACAGATGGATATATGGATGGATATATAGTTGGACAGATGGATATATGGATATATAGTTGGACAGATGGATATATGGATGGATATATAGTTGGACAGATGGATATATGGATGGATATATAGATGGACAGATGGATATATGGATGGATATATAGATGGACAGATGGATATATGGATGGATATATAGATGGACAGATGGATATATAGTTGGACAGATGGATATATGGATGGATATAAAGTTGGACAGATGGATATATGGATGGATATATAGATGGACAGATGGATATATGGATGGATATATAGTTGGACAGATGGATATATGGATGGATATATAGATGGACGGATGGATATATAGATGGACGGATGGATATATAGTTGGACAGATGGATATATGGATGGATATATAGATGGACATATGGATATATGGATATATAGATGGATATATGGATGGACAGATGGATATATGGATGGACAGATGGATATATAGATGGACAGATTGATATATGGATGGATATATAGATGGATATATGGATATATAGATGGATATATGGATGGACAGATGGATATATGGATATATAGATGGACAGATTGATATATAGATGGATATATAGATGGACAGATGGATATATGGATGGACAGATGGATATATAGATGGACAGATTGATATATGGATGGATATATAGATGGACAGATGGATATATGGATATATGGATGGATATATGGATATATGGATGGATATATGGATGGATATATGGCTGGATATATGGATGGATATATGGATATATAGATGGATATATGGATGGATATATGGATGGATATATAGATGGACAGATTGATATATGGATGGATATATAGATGGACAGATTGATATATGGATGGATATATAGATGGACAGATGGATATATGGATGGATATATAGATGGACAGATGGATATATGGATGGATATATAGATGGACAGATTGATATATGGATGGATATATGGATGGATATATAGATGGACAGATTGATATATGGATGGATATATAGATGGACAGATGGATATATGGATGGATATATAGATGGATAGATTGATATGATGGATATATGGATGGATATATAGATGGAC
>NC_068431.1:7219957-7224957 GCF_023373465.1 Oncorhynchus keta
TGAGGAGGAGCTAGCTAGCTAACAGAGTGGAACTAGAATTAAAAAAGTGCCTTACCTTTTAGTAGTTAATACATCCAATGTGCCCTAACTAGCATTGAAAATGTTGAACCATTCTTCGTTGATAAAACATCTCGCAATCTATTGAATCACACTTGAAACTTCAGTAAGGTACAGCTACGCTTCAGAGGGGGAGGGGCTGCAGCTACACTTCGATGGGGGGAGGGGCTACAGCTACGCTTCGGATGGGGGCAGGGGCCACAGCTACGCCCGGAGGGGAGGGGCTACAGCTACCTCTCGGAGGGGGAGGGGCTACAGCTACGCCTCGGAGTGGGAGGGGCTACAGCTACGCCTCGGAGGGGGAGGGGCTACAGCTACGCCTCGGGGGAGGGGCTACAGCTCGCCTTGGAGGGGGAGGGGCTACAGCTACACTTCGGAGGGGAGGGGCCATAGCTACGCCTCGGAGGGGAGGGGCTACAGCCACGCCTCTGCCACGCCCGGAGGAGGGGCCAGCCACGCGCCTCGGGGGAGGGGCCAGCCACGCCCGGAGGGGAGGGGCCACAGCCACGCCGGAGTGGGAGGGGCGGAGGAGGGGAGGGGCTACAGCGACGCCGGGGGGAGGGGCTATAGCCACGCCTTGGAGGGGAGGGGCTACAGCTATGCCTCGGGGAGGGGCTACAGCTACGCCTCGGGGGGAGGGGCTACAGCTACGCCTCGGAGGGGGAGGGGCTACAGCTACGCCTCGGAGGGGGAGGGGCTACAGCTACGCCTCGGAGGGGGAGGGGCTACAGCTACGCCTCGGAGGGGGAGGGGCTACAGCTACGCTTCGGAGGGGGAGGGGCAGACAGCTTACACCCACACACACTGGCAAAGCTGTTCAGCTGGCAGGCAGACACTGGAGGAAGTTTCTGATTGACAGAGGGAGGGCTTTGCATAGGTGTTTTGTTGATTTGTTTTGTGGACTGAAAGAAAATGCTTGAACGTTAAAAAAAAATATTAACCGGTTTCCATGCTTTTAAAATAACAGTTCTGTTTTGGAACAGTATACAACACTTTGTTCCAACTCTGATTCTGCTTCTTGAAAATGTCTGTTATTTTCTGAAAACAGTTCCAACCCCTGATTATAACATGCAAACACTCACTTACAATTACAATACTTTTTTACAGTTAAATTAAAAGACAAAAAAGGTAGGAAAAGGAGGGTGGAGGGTGAGTAACAGGTTTCAAGGCCGGTGTTGGTTTTATGGGTAAGGTGACAAACATAATCTGAAGTGTAGCTAGTGTAGTTTGCAGCGAGTTGCATTGCATGTCCTCCAACACATGGTCGTGCAGCGCTCACAGTCACTCGAGCAAAGCCATTACATAGCCACAGCTGAGTCAGAACACTACAGTATGAATGCTCTACAGGGATTACAGAATGCTCTACAGGGATTATAGAATGCTCTAGAGGGTTTATAAAACACTCTACAGGGATTACAGAATGCTCTACAGGGTTTATAAAACACTCTACAGGGATTACAGAATGCTCTACAGGGATTATAGAATGCTCTACAGGGATTACAGAATGCTCTACAGGGATTATAGAATGCTCTAGAGGGTTTATAAAACACTCTACAGGGATTACAGAATGCTTTACAGGGTTTATAGAATGCTCTACAGGGTTTATAGAATGCTTTACAAGGTTTAAGAATGCTCTACAGGGTTTATAGAATGCTTTACAAGGTTTATAGAATGCTCTACAGGGTTTATAGAATGCTTTACAAGGTTTATAGAATACTCTACAGGGTTTATAGAATGCTCTAGAGGGTTTATAAAACACTCTACAGGGATTATAGAATGCTTTACAGGGTTTATAGAATGCTCTACAGGGTTTATAGAATGCTTTACAAGGTTTATAGAATGCTTTACAAGGTTTTTAGAATGCTTTACAAGGTTTTTAGAATGCTCTACAGGGTTTATAGAATGTTCTACAGGGTTTATAGAATGCTTTACAGGGTTTATAGAATGTTCTACAGGGTTTATAGAATGCTCTACATGGTTTATAGAATGCTCTACAGGGTTTATAGAATGCTCTACAGGATTTATAGAATGCTCTACAGGATTTATAGAATGCTCTACAGGGTTTATAGAACGCTCTACAGGGATTATAGAATGTTCTACAGGGTTTATCGAATGCTTTACAGGGTGTACAGAATGCTCCACAGGGTGTACATAATGCTCTACAGGGTGTACAGAATGCTCTACAGGGTGTATAGAATGCTCTACAGGGTTTATAGAATGCTCTACATGGTTTATAGAATGCTCTACAGGGTGTACAGAATGCTCTACAGGGTGTACAGAATGCTCTACAGGGTGTACAGAATGCTCTACAGGGTTTACAGAATGCTCTACAGGGTTTATAGAATGCTCTACATGGTTTATAGAATGCTCTACATGGTTTATAGAATGCTCTACAGGGTGTATAGAATGCTCTACAGGGTTTATAGAATGCTCTACATGGTTTATAGAATGCTCTACATGGTTTATAGAATGCTCTACAGGGTTTATAGAATGCTCTACAGGGTTTATAGAATGCTCTAGAGGGTTTATAGAATGCTCTACAGGGTGTACAGAATGCTCTACAGGGTTTATAGAATGCTCTACAGGGTTTATAGAATGCTCTACAGGGTTTATAGAATGCTCTACAGGGTTTATAGAATGCTCTACAGGGTTTATAGAATGCTCTACAGGGTTTATAGAATGCTCTACAGGGTGTACATAATGCTCTACAGGGTTTATAGAATGCTCTACAGGGTTTATAGAATGCTCTACAGGGTGTACATAATGCTCTACAGGGTTTATAGAATGCTCTACAGGGTTTATAGAATGCTCTACAGGGTTTACATAATGCTCTACAGGGTTTATAGAAGGCTCTACAGGGTTTATAGAATGCTATACAGGGTTTATAGAATGCTCTACAGGGTTTATAGAATGCTCTACAGGGTTTATAGAATGCTCTACAGGGTTTATAGAATGCTCTACAGGGTTTATAGAATACTCTACAGGGTGTACAGAACTCTCTACCGTGTTTACAGAACTCTCTACAGGGTGTACAGAACTCTCTACGGGGTTTAGCGTCAGCCCCCAGTAAGTTTCTATAAGTGGCTGGTTTCGCTTCTTGTTGTGGTGGGAGTTTCCTGGTACTGATGTGACAGGGCTCTGCAGCTACATGAAACACAGACACAAGCGAGCGCACTGACTACAGGCACACACACACACACACACACACACACACACACACACACACACACACACACACACACACACACACACACACACACACACACACACGTCTGAACACAGCTTCCTGTCAAACCTCTCACCTACAACACCAAGCAAAGCGTGTACCAAATGACTGCTAGCATGAACCAAGTCAAATGGGGACAGACAGCAAGTAGATCCAACTGACTACACAGAATGTGAATAGAATTTCCCATTCTCTTACGAGATTTGAGCCACTGTGCTGTTCACTGTAAAATAGATCAAGCTCCCAATAGAGAGACTGGGTTAAACTACTTTGAGATGAGAGAAAGACAATAGATATAGCGAGGAAAGAGGGAGAGATAGGAAGAGAGAGAGAGAGAGAGAGAGAGAGAGAGAGTAGAGAAGAGAGAGAGAGGAGTTTAGAGAAGAGCTCTAGAGGGTTTAGAGAGAGAGAGACAGGGTTTAGAGAGCGAGAAGAGAAAGAGAGAGAGAGGAGAAAGAGAGAGAGAGAGGAAGAGACAGAGAAGCCCCACTATATTAGGGTCAAAGCTCGACTGCCTAAGAAAGCAGGCTAACTCTATCTTAACACCCTGAGCTTAAGTTCCAAGCCACTTCTCCTATGAACAAGGTTCCGTGCACTCAGCCCAGCGGGGTGCTGGAGTCCGTGCCATAGATACACTCTAATCTAGCAGCAGAGTCACTCGGCCCCGGGCTGTTTCACGCACACACACTCTGCAGCACACACACACACACACACACACACACACACACACACACACACACACACACACACACACACACACACACACACACACACACACACACACACACACACACACACACACACACACACACACACACACACACACACACACACACACACACACACACCACCAGCCAGCCAGCCAGCCAGCCAGCCAGCCAGCCAGCCAGCCAGCCAGCCAGCCAGCCAGAATCAGAGGGACTCTCTGTGTCCACACAAAGAGATTATTTAAAATGGACACAATTAACACTAGGCCTGTATGTAACTGATTGAAACACACAGCTGTGTAGGAAAAGGCACACAGTACAGTACAATACACTGACACACACACTAAACCTGTCTGGAGCCTGTCGCCTTACAGAGAACACAAATCAGCATGCTCATGCTGCAGTCAAAGCCTGCTACAACATTATAGACCAACTCCACTGTAGCTAGAGAACATTAGAGGCCATCTTTGCCTTTCCATAAATACCTCCCTAGAAACAACTACCATCAGGCTATCACCGGCGCTGACGTTTGACATTTGTCCTTCATTCTAAAACTAATGAGCCGCTAACTTGCTGCACGGACACCTGTGTCTATGGGTTTGTAGAGGTTGGGAAACGGGGTGGTTGAGGTTGGGAACAGGGTGGTTGAGGTTGAGGTTGGGAACAGGATGGTTGAGGTTGGGAACACCCTGAGGTTGAAGTTCCAAGGGGATGGTTGAGGTTGAACGGGGTTGAGGTTGGGAACAGGGTGGGAGGTTGGGAACAGGGTGGTTGAGGTTGGGAATGGGGTGGGAAGGGGTGGTTGAGGTTGGGAACGGGGTGGTTGAGGTTGGGAACAGGGTGGTTGAGGTTGAGGGGAACAGGATGGTTGAGGTTGGGAATGGGGTGGGAAGGGGGGTGAGGTTGGGAACGGGGTGGTTGAGGTTGGGAACGGGGTGGTTGAGGTTGGGAGGTGGTTGGGACAGGGTGGTTGGGAAGGGGATGGTGAGGTTGGGAATGGGATGGTTGAG
>NC_068431.1:7229957-7306069 GCF_023373465.1 Oncorhynchus keta
AGTGAGTGTGTATGCATGTCTGTTCCTGTGTGTGTATAGAGTGAGTGTGTATGCATGTCTGTTCCTGTGTGTGTATAGAGTGAGTGTGTATGCATGTCTGTTCCTGTGTGTGTATAGAGTGAGTGTGTGTATGCGTGTCTGTTCCTGTGTGTGTATAGAGTGAGTGTGTATGCATGTCTGTTCCTGTGTGTGTATAGAGTGAGTGTGTATGCGTGTCTGTTCCTGTGTGTGTATAGAGTGAGTGTGTATGCGTGTCTGTTCCTGTGTGTGTATAGAGTGAGTGTGTATGCATGTCTGTTCCTGTGTGTGTATAGAGTGAGTGTGTATGCGTGTCTGTTCCTGTGTGTGTATAGAGTGAGTGTGTATGCATGTCTGTTCCTGTGTGTGTATAGAGTGAGTGTGTATGCATGTCTGTTCCTGTGTGTGTATAGAGTGTGTATGCATGTCTGTTCCTGTGTGTGTATAGAGTGAGTGTGTATGCATGTCTGTTCCTGTGTGTGTATAGAGTGAGTGTGTATGCATGTCTGTTCCTGTGTGTGTATAGAGTGAGTGTGTATGCGTGTCTGTTCCTGTGTGTGTATAGAGTGAGTGTGTATGCATGTCTGTGCCTGTGTGTGTATAGAGTAGTGTGTATGCATGTCTGTTCCTGTGTGTGTATAGAGTGAGTGTGTATGCATGTCTGTTCCTGTGTGTGTATAGAGTGAGTGTGTATGCATGTCTGTTCCTGTGTGTGTATAGAGTGAGTGTGTATGCATGTCTGTTCCTGTGTGTGTATAGAGTGAGTGTGTATGCATGTCTGTTCCTGTGTGTGTATAGAGTGAGTGTGTATGCATGTCTGTTCCTGTGTGTGTATAGAGTGAGTGTGTATGCATGTCTGTTCCTGTGTGTGTATAGAGTGAGTGTGTATGCATGTCTGTTCCTGTGTGTGTATAGATGAGTGTGTATGCATGTCTGTTCCTGTGTGTGTATAGAGTGAGTGTGTATGCATGTCTGTTCCTGTGTGTGTATAGAGTGAGTGTGTATGCATGTCTGTTCCTGTGTGTGTATAGAGTGAGTGTGTATGCATGTCTGTTCCTGTGTGTGTATAGAGTGAGTGTGTATGCATGTCTGTTCCTGTGTGTGTATAGAGTGAGTGTGTATGCATGTCTGTTCCTGTGTGTGTATAGCAGTGTTCCTGTGTGTATGCATGTCTGTTCCTGTGTGTGTATAGAGTGAGTGTGTATGCATGTCTGTTCCTGTGTGTGTATAGAGTGAGTGTGTATGCATGTCTGTTCCTGTGTGTGTATAGAGTGAGTGTATGCATGTCTGTTCCTGTGTGTATAGCATGTATGCTGTCTGTTCCTGTGTGTGTATAGAGTGAGTGTGTATGCATGTCTGTTCCTGTGTGTGTATAGAGTGAGTGTGTATGCATGTCTGTTCCTGTGTGTGTATGCATGTCTGTTCCTGAGTGTGTATGCATGTCTGTTCCTGTGTGTGTATAGAGTGAGTGTGTATGCATGTCTGTTCCTGTGTGTGTATAGAGTGAGTGTGTATGCATGTCTGTTCCTGTGTGTGTATAGAGTGAGTGTGTATGCGTGTCTGTTCCTGTGTGTGTATAGAGTGAGTGTGTATGCATGTCTGTTCCTGTGTGTATAGAGTGAGTGTGTATGCATGTCTGTTCCTGTGTGTGTATAGAGTGAGTGTGTATGCGTGTCTGTTCCTGTGTGTGTATAGAGTGAGTGTGTATGCATGTCTGTTCCTGTGTGTGTATAGAGTGAGTGTGTATGCGTGTCTGTTCCTGTGTGTGTATAGAGTGAGTGTGTATGCATGTCTGTTCCTGTGTTTGTATAGAGTGAGTGTGTATGCGTGTCTGTTCCTGTGTGTGTATAGAGTGAGTGTGTATGCATGTCTGTTCCTGTTCATGTCTGTTCCTGTGTGTGTATAGAGTGAGTGTGTATGCATGTCTGTTCCTGTGTGTGTATAGAGTGAGTGTGTATGCATGTCTGTTCCTGTGTGTGTATAGAGTGAGTGTGTATGCATGTCTGTTCCTGTGTGTGTATAGAGTGAGTGTGTATGCATGTCTGTTCCTGTGTTTGTATCTCTTCACAGTCCCCACTGTTCCATAAGGTGTATTTGTATCTGTTTTAAAATCTGATTCTGCTACTTGCAGTAGTTTAAACATACCTCTGGTAGCATGTCTTGTGGGGTATGGATGGGTGTCTGAGCTGTGTGTTAGTAGTTTAAACAGACCTCTGGTAGCATGTCTTGCAGGGTATGGATGGGTGTCTGAGCTGTGTGTTAGTAGTTTAAACAGACCTCTGGTGGCATGTCTTGTGGGGTATGGATGGGTGTCTGAGCTGTGTGTTAGTAGTTTAAACAGACCTCTGGTAGCATGTCTTGTGGGGTATGGATGGGTGTCTGAGCTGTGTGTTAGTAGTTTAAACAGACCTCTGGTGGCATGTCTTGTGGGTGTCTGATGTGTGTTAGTTTAAACAGTCTGAGCTGTGTTGTTGGATGGGTGTCTGAGCTGTGACCTCTGGTTAGTAGTTTAAACAGACCTCTGGTGGCATGTCTTGTGGGGTATGGATGGGTGTCTGAGCTGTGTGTTAGTAGTTTAAACAGACCTCTGGTGGCATGTCTTGTGGGGTATGGATGGGTGTCTGAGCTGTGTGTTAGTAGTTTAAACAGACCTCTGGTAGCATGTCTTGTGGGGTATGGATGGGTGTCTTGTGTGTTAGGTTTAAACAGACCTCTGGTGGCATGGATGGATGTGTCTGAGCTGTGTGTTAGTAGTTTAAACAGACCTCTGGGGGCATGTCTTGTGGGGTATGGATGGGTGTCTGAGCTGTGTGTTAGTAGTTTAAACAGACCTCTGGTGGCATGTCTTGTGGGGTATGGATGGGTGTCTGAGCTGTGTGCTAGTAGTTTAAACAGACCTCTGGGGGCATGTCTTGTGGGGTATGGATGGGTGTCTGAGCTGTGTGTTAGTAGTTTAAACAGACAGCTTGGTACATTCAACATGTCAACACTTCTTACAATAACAAGTAGTAAGGAAGTCAATCTCTCCTCCACTTTGAGCCACAAACGATTTACATGATAATATTAGCTCTCAGTGTATATTTAAGGGCCAGCCATGCTGCCCTGTTCGGAGCCAATTGTAATTTTCAGAGGTCCGTCTTTGTGGCACCTGACCACACAACTGAACAGTAGTCCAGGTGTGACAAAACTAGAGCCTGTAGGACCTGCCTTGTTGATAGTAGTGTTGTTGAGAAGGCAGAGCAGCGCTTTATTATAGACAAACTTCTCCCCATCTTAGCTACTGTTGTATCAACATATTGAATATTACCCGCAAGAGCGCTGCTTCACCTCAGTCTCATTCGCCAACATTAGTCAATGCTTATTAGTAACTGGAATAATCAATGTTATAAATGTGTCAAGTGCAGCGTCTGGTTGCTCCTCATTACACACCACAGACCAGCAGTGTCTGGTTGCTCCTCATTACACACCACAGACCAGCAGTGTCTGGTTGCTCCTCATTACACACCACGGACCAGCAGTGTCTGGTTGCTCCTCATTACACACCACAGACCAGCAGCGTCTGGTTGCTCCTCATTACACACCACAGACCAGCAGCGTCTGGTTGCTCCTCATTACACACCACAGACCAGCAGCGTCTGGTTGCTCCTCATTACACACCACAGACCAGCAGCGTCTGGTTGCTCCTCATTACACACCACAGACCAGCAGTGTCTGGTTGCTCCTCATTACACACCACAGACCAGCAGCGTCTGGTTGCTCCTCATTACACACCACAGACCAGCAGCGACTGGTTGCTCCTCATGCCAGCCTCTGGTTGCTCCTCATTACACACCACAGACCAGCAGCGTCTGGTTGCTCCTCATTACAGACCAGCAGCGTCTGGTTGCTCCCACACAGACCAGCAGCGTCTGGTTGCTCCTCATTACACACCACAGACCAGCAGCGTCTGGTTGCTCCTCATTACACACCACGGAACAGCAGCGTCTGGTTGCTCCTCATTACACACCACAGACCAGCAGCGTCTGGTTGCTCCTCATTACACACCACGGACCAACACATATTCTTTACATCAACAACACAGGTATTACTACAAAAATGATTGCAAGACCTCTTATACACTATATTAGGCCCAGCCTTTGGAACGTTGGTTTTCCTAGATTTGGCAATGATATTGTGATCACTACAACCAGGCCTCAGCACCACAGAACTACAACAACCAGACCTCAGCATCACAGAACTACAACAACCAGACCTCAGTACCACAGAACTACAACAACCAGGCCTCAGCACAACAGAACTACAACAACCAGAACCCAGCATCACAGAACTACAACAACCAGACCTCAGCACCACAGAACTACAACAACCAGACTTCAGCACAAGAGAACTACAACAACCAGACCTCAGCACCACAGAACTACAACAACCAGACCTCAGCACAAGAGAACTACAACAACCAGACCTCAGCACCACAGAACTACAACAACCAGACTTCAGCACAAGATAACTACAACAACCAGACCTCAGCACCACAGAACTACAACAACCAGACCTCAGCACCACAGAACTACAACAACCAGACCTCAGCACCACAGAACTACAACAACCAGATCAGACTTACCTCCAGCAGCTGTACCACTCCCTCATGCTCCCTCTTGGCAAAAAACTCTGCCTGTTGAATGGAAAGATAAACACTATTTATTTAATATTTCTACTCACAAAGTGTAATTCAATGCACTCTTCAGTTAGTTTTAGTTTAGTTTAGTTTATTTTTACAGGGACAGTGCACATTAATCAACGTTTCAGTAAAAGTGACGGTTTTAGCCAGCCGGCTAATTTTCAACCGCAGTCCCTGGGCAGGTTATTAAAAACAATTACAATATAGACAATAGCACCATAGAACAAGCAAGACATAGCATACAGACAGAGCAACATAGAACAAAAAAGCAGCAAGACAAAATTCATAAAAGCAACAAGGTGTTTCCACACCTCACAAGCTACAGACAACAGACAACATGGAAAGCGGCAACACACAGCTAGGGACCATGTTCACAAATCTGATTGACCTTTAGCCATGTCTTCAAGCATTTTGTGAAAGTGTGATATGTGGTGCAGTTATGTGTGTCTGATGGCAGTGTATTCCAGACATGGGAAGCTCTCACAGAGAATGCAGATTTACTAAAGGTGCTATACAGTCACCTCTCATGGCAGACCTTGTGGATCTGCTGCCATATGTCTGGGTTTTCTGTTTAACAAAAATATTGAGTGGAGGGGGAGCCAGGCCATTTAGGATCTGAATGGCCTTCTGTAGCTCAGTTGGTAGAGCATGGCGCTTGTAACGCCAGGGTAGTGGGTTCGATTCCCGGGACCACCCATACGTAGAATGTATGCACACATGACTGTAAGTCGCTTTGGATAAAAGCGTCTGCTAAATGGCATATATTATATTATATTTATCTTGAATACAAGACATGCGTCGGTGTATTGCACAAGATTTTCCCAACTCAAGAGCTCATGCTTTCTAAGGATGTGACAATGATGATGGCTATTGGGCTTCCTATCAAGCACTTTGAGAGCCTGTTTGTAGACAGACTGAATAGGTTTTAATGTTGTGCAGCAAGCTTGGGCCCAACTCGTCAAGCAGTATGTTAAGTGGGGGAGTATCATAGATTTGAAGTACAGTTTTTCTACCTCTGTAGTCAAACAATTTCGTATAAATCGGAAATTAGCTAAATTGAATTTAGTTATTTGAATTACCTTTTTCACATGCTTTTTAAAAGAGAGGTTGGAATCAAGTATGATGCCAAGGTACTTAAAATCGGATACCACCTGGAGCTTCTCCCCTGACACATAGACATCTGGCTCAGTTACTTAGTTCACATCTAATCCCTCATAATAGTTCCCTCCAGAACTAACCAACAAACTTTGCACCCAACAGCTACCCCCTACTGGACAAAGTCTTTGATACACATAATAAAAGTGAAGCCGAAAAATGTAATTTGAGGTGATTGGATCTTGCTTTGTGATTTCTGGGAACAGGGTTCCTTGGATGTTCTGGTTGTATAGCTGAGCGCATAGCCTTATATTTAGGAAAGGCTTTGTTGGCTGGGCAGCGGTTCTTGTTTAGGAGGCAGGAGAGAGAGGACAGGCTTTGTTGGCTGGGCAGTGGTTCTTTTGTAGGAGGCAGGGGAGAGAGAGAGGACAGGATTTGGCTGGGCAGTGGGTCTTGTGTAGGTGGCAGGGGAGAGAGAGAGGACAGGATTTGGCTGGGCAGTGGGTCTTGTTTCGGAGGCAGGGGAGAGAGAGGACAGGATTTGGCTGGGCAGTGGGTCTTGTTTCGGAGGCAGGGGAGAGAGAGGACAGGATTTGGCTGGGCAGTGGGTCTTGTTTCGGAGGCAGGGGAGAGAGAGGACAGGATTTGGCTGGGCAGTGGGTCTTGTGTCGGAGGCAGGGGAGAGAGAGAGGACAGGATTTGGCTGGGCAGTGGGTCTTGTGTCGGAGGCAGGGGAGAGAGAGGACAGTAAATGTATGCCATTTAGTAGACGCTCTACCAACTGAGCTCCAGAGGCAATGTGTTGCTGTCTCACCCGCTGTAGTCGTTTGATCTCATTCTGTTTGAACTTGAGGATAGCCAGTGCCTGCTCATGTTCCAGTTCCAGCTGCTGCCTGCGCTCGGCGACCTCTCGCATATGCTGCAAGCATCAAAGGAGAAATCAATGTAAAGTAGCAAACACAGGGCTTACATAATTACTCTATAGTTATACACACTCGGTCACGGACACATTTACACTCAACACAGAATAGCCGCTCCATGTGCGCACTCACTTGGCACTCGTTAGAGAAAAATATGATAGGAATTAAATTAAAAAGTGAGGCCTCCCCAGTGGTGCCGCGGTCATCAGTTGTACGGTGTTTCCTCTGACACATTGGTGCGGCTGGCTTCCGGGTTAAGCGAGCAGTGTGTCAAGAGGAAGAGTGGCTTGGCAGGGTTGCGTTTTGGAGGACGCATGGCTCTCGACCTGCGCTTCTCCCGAGTTCGTACGGGAGTTGCAGCGATGGGACAAGACTGTAACTACCAATTAGATTTGACGGAATTGGGGACAAAATACCGTGAGACAGGCGGTCATTTGCATGATAGTTACCGTCTGACTAAATGTCATGACCGCCACAGCCTAGCAACACTACTATATTTGTAGTCATAGTGAACCTGGTCCTGGGGAGTCAACACAACTTCGAAGTGTGGCAACAAAATACTAGAGATCAGCCTGTACCTTTAGGACCTGCTCTACACTAGAGATCAACCTGTACCTTTAGGACCTGCTCTACACCAGAGATCAGCCTGTACCTTTAGGACCTGCTCTACACCAGAGATCAGCCTGTACCTTTAGGACCTGCTCTACACCAGAGATCAGCCTGTACCTTTAGGACCTGCTCTACACCAGAGATCAGCCTGTACCTTTAGGACCTGCTCTACACCAGAGATCAGCCTGTACCTTTAGGACCTGCTCCAGGTTATCCAGTTTGACACGGAGTCTCTGGTTCTCCTTGAGACCTGAATCACGTTGAGCGGTCACTTCAGAGAGGTGTTCTCTCAGCTCCTCATTCTCAACCCAGGTCTGAGAGAGAGAGGGATGGGGTGGGTGGTGGGGAGAGAGAGAGGGATGGGATGGGGTGGGGGAGAGAGAGGGATGGGATGGGGGAGAGAGAGAGAGAGAGAGAGAGAGATGGGGGTGGGTGGGGGAGAGAGAGAGAGAGGGATGGGGGCGGGGGAGAGAGAGAAGGGTGGGGAGAGAGAGGGGATAGGGTGGGGGGCAGGGGGAGAGAGAGAGGGATGGGGTGGGGGGCGGGGGAGAGAGAGAGAAGGGTGGGGAGAGAGAGAGAAGGGGTGGGGAGAGAGAGAGAAGGGTGGGGAGAGAGAGAGAAGGGTGGGGAGAGAGAGAGAAGGGTGGGGAGAGAGAGGAGGGGTGGGGAGAGAGAGAAGGATGGGGTGGGAGAGAGAGCGAGTGAGAGAAGAGAGAGAGAGAAGGGTGGGGAGAGAGAGAAGGGTGGGGAGAGAGAGAGAAGGGGTGGGGAGAGAGAGAAGGGTGGGGAGAGAGAGAAGGGTGGGGAGAGAGAGAGAAGGGTGGGGAGAGAGAGAGAAGGGTGGGGAGAGAGAGAAGGATGGGGAGAGAGAGAAGGATGGGGTGGGGAGAGAGAGCGAGAGGGGTGGGGGCGGGGGAGAGAGAGAGAAGAGAGAAGAGAGAGAGAGAAGGGTGGGGAGAGAGAAGGGTGGGGAGAGAGAGAGAAGGGTGGGGAGAGAGAGAGAAGGGTGGGGAGAGAGAGAGAGTGAGAGAAGAGAGAGAGAGGGATGGGGTGGGGGGCGGGGGAGAGAGCGAGGGATGGGGTGGGGGGGGGGGAGAGAGAGAAGGGGGTGGGGAGAGAGAGAAGGGTGGGGAGAGAGAGAAGGGTGGGGAGAGAGAGAGAAGGGTGGGGAGAGAGAGAGAAGGGTGGGGAGAGAGAGAGAAGGGTGGGGAGAGAGAGAGAAGGGTGGGGAGAGAGAGAAGGGTGGGGAGAGAGAGAGAAGAAGGGTGGCGAGAGAGAGAAGGATGGGGTGGGGAGAGAGAGCGAGTGAGAGAAGAGAGAGAAGGGTGGGGAGAGAGAAGGGTGGGGAGAGAGAGAAGGGTGGGGAGAGAGAGAGAAGGGTGGGGAGAGAGAGAGAAGGGTGGGGAGAGAGAGCGAGTGAGAGAAGAGAGAGAGAGGGATGGGGTGGGGGGCGGGGGGAGAGAGCGAGTGAGAGAAGAGAGAGAGGGAGCGGTAGAGACACTGGACATAAGTACTGTCAGTCCTCAAGACCAGGAGGAGAGGGACAGACCCATAAAACAGAAGCCCTTCCAGTCTACTGAAGGGTCATGACAGAGAAGACAGTTGAGGGTTCCAGTTGGATGTACATTCATTCTGTCATAAAAACTAGACTAAGCCTACGAGGGCCTCAAAGAATAGAACAAAATGGAATAGAACGGCACAGAATATAAAAGATTTGAATAGAGACTGACCTGGTCGAGCAGCTGTGCCTTCCTCCTGAGGAGATCTGCCTCCTCCTCTAGATGCCCATTTTTGCCTCGCTCATCCTCAAGCTGGCTCTCCTGTCAGAGGGAGAAGCTTTTAGTAACTACACCGTAGTACAGCGATAACTATACTGCTGCAATCAGTGGAGGCTGGGGTGCCACTTTAATAAATCTGAGGCCAGGCTCAGTGTAACGCCTGGAATAGAATGAATGGAACCTTCATCTGGCTGATATTCATTAAATCGCAGAGGAATTTCTCCCCAGCACCTGGCCCACTGAGAGGAGCACCTTGAGTACAGTAGTTAACAGACAGCTGATGGGACGAGGGACCCTTACCAAATCCAGACATCCCTTCTGTCTCTTCCTAACTTCATGTTCCAAGTCTTCACATTCTTTTCTCTTCTTGCTCAGCTCACATTCCTGAAACAAGACACCACCACGTTACAGAGACCAGGCCTGAGCATCAGAAACATCCTTATCCAACTATACACCTGCACCATAGCGCGTCACGTTACAGAGACCAGGCCTAGACATCAGAAACATGCCTATCCAACTCCATAGCATGTCACGTTACAGAGACCAGGCCTAGACATCAGAAACATGCCTATCCAACTCCATAGCATGTCACGTTACAGAGACCAGGCCTAGACATCAGAAACATGCCTATCCAACTCCATAGCATGTCACGTTACAGAGACCAGGCCTGAGCATCAGAAACATGCCTATCCAACTCCATAGCATGTCACGTTACAGAGACCAGGCCTAGACATCAGAAACATGCCTATCCAACTCCATAGCATGTCACGTTACAGAGACCAGGCCTAGACATCAGAAACATGCCTATCCAACTCCATAGCATGTCACGTTACAGAGACCAGGCCTAGACATCAGAAACATGCCTATCCAACTCCATAGCATGTCACGTTACAGAGACCAGGCCTAGACATCAGAAACATGCCTATCCAACTCCATAGCATGTCACGTTACAGAGACCAGGCCTAGACATCAGAAACATGCCTATCCAACTCCATAGCATGTCACGTTACAGAGACCAGGCCTAGACATCAGAAACATGCCTATCCAACTCCATAGCATGTCATGTTACAGAGACCAGGCCTGAGCATCAGAAACATCCTTATCAAACTCCATATCTGCCCCTCTGAAATCAGAACGCTGTGGTTGAAGGAGGAGCTTTTAGTGTCGTTGTTATTATTGTTTGTGTTGTTTCGTAAAGTCATAAATGTGAAAAGCCTATTTGACATCAGACCGTAACATCATCATGCACATGTACTCTGTTCTGTGAGAAGGCTATCTAGAGTACTACAGTACCATGCATGTCTATGATACCATGTCCTGTCCTGTTTATCAGATGCCAAAGCATATTATCATATCATTTTTGTAGTTGCCAAAAAGTGTCTGCACGAATCACGATCAATCTGTTCCGGATCCAACATAAATTGTAAGTCCTTAATTCCACATTGACCTCTGACATGGTTACAAGGTTTTTACCAAGCTTAACATTCTTATTTTATTCCAAATGCAGTTTACATTCATTGTCAGTTAGGCCGTGCCCCCGTCTCCCAGCAGCAGACAGAGAAATCTGCTTATTTCGGCGTCCATCGCCACACAGAGCAGAAGGACTGTTGACTCAGTTTAATTGACTGGATGAACGCAATAGCTTAATGGGCGTGTCCTCTACAGAGACGACACAGGCCCAGGAAGACAATATTGATCATCAAAAAAAAAAGAGCTTGACCCTTGACCTGATTTGTTTTCTCACCATTGTCTGTCCATAGCATTAACACCTGATGTATCTTCATGCATTGATAAAGCCATCCTTCAGACCACAAGCATCCATTATATCATAACTGGTTTAGCCAGCACTCGATATTCAGCAGTAGGCTTACAAGACTGCACTAGTCCAATTAGCAATGCCATTTCAGCCAAGTCTCCAACAAGAGGTGTGTGTGTGTCAGTATAGCTAGCCCTGACAGGGTTGTATACTGTATGAGCTGAGTGCGGATATAATGTGTGATTGTGATATTAATGTGCCTGTTCTTACCAGCAACTGTAGTCTTTGATCTTCTATGTGCTCCTTCTGGTGGGAGTGGCTCGGGGTGGGGGCGGGCCCCGGCGGAGTTGGGATCACTCGTGGCCCCTCCTCCTCTCTGGGAGTCTCCTCACACCTGGCTGGAGCCTCATTTAACGCCAATAATTGGGTCTCTGCTGCAACCTGTCAGAGGCACAAACCATGGAGGTTCACAACCATATGCCTTAATAACTAAAGCTGACCTGATCTGATAGGCCTATAGATTAAAGAAGCTAAAGAATGGGGTAAGGCATGGGCAGACCTTGACACCTGGAGTATTACATAAGGCAACGTAATGAAGCACAGCACTCAGGTGTAGGGCTCGGTAGGGCTAAAGCACTAGGCCGAATACAACCTAGACTGTCAGACAGAGGTGCGAAGCCCTTCATTCAAATCTAGGTTCCATGACTAAACTATTTTCCTTTGCCTAATGGATAGATTGAAAAAGAGCTTCCGCTAATTGGATCTGAGCATCTTTCCCCACCTAACAGAGCTGCGTCAAACAAAGCGACTAAGAGAACATTGTGTCCTGTAATATCAACCTGACTGATGTAATATCAACTAGTCTACTGTAATATCAACTAGTCTACTGTAATATCAATTAGTCTACTGTAATATCAACTTGTCTACTGTAATATCAACCTGACTGATGTCTACTGTAATATCAACCTGACTGATGTAATATCAACTTGTCTCCTGTGATATCAACTAGTCTACTGTAATATCAACTAGTCTACTGTAATATCAACTTGTCTACTGTAATATCAACTAGTCTACTGTAATATCAACTAGTCTACTGTAATATCAACTTGTCTACTGTAATATCAACTAGTCTACTGTAATATCAACTAGTCTACTGTAATATCAACTAGTCTACTGCAATATCAACCTGACTGATGTCTACTGTAATATCAACTAGTCTACTGTAATATCAATTAGTCTACTGTAATATCAACTAGTCTACTGTAATATCAACTTGTCTACTGTAATATCAACTAGTCTACTGTAATATCAACTAGTCTACTGTAATATCAACTAGTCTACTGCAATATCAACCTGACTGATGTCTACTGTAATATCAACTAGTCTACTGTAATATCAATTAGTCTACTGTAATATCAACTAGTCTACTGTAATATCAACTAGTCTACTGTAATATCAATTAGTCTACTGTAATATCAACTAGTCTACTGTAATATCAACTAGTCTACTGTAATATCAACTTGTCTACTGCAATATCAACCTGACTGATGTCTACTGTAATATCAACTAGTCTACTGTAATATCAACCTGACTGATGTCTACTGCAATATCAACCTGACTGATGTCTACTGTAATATCAACTAGTCTACTGTAATATCAACTAGTCTACTGTAATATCAACTAGTCTACTGTAATATCAACTAGTCTACTGTAATATCAACTAGTCTACTGTAATATCAACTAGTCTACTGTAATATCAACTAGTCTACTGTAATATCAACTTGTCTACTGTAATATCAACCTGACTGATGTCTACTGCAATATCAACCTGACTGATGTCTACTGTAATATCAACCTGACTGATGTCTACTGTAATATCAACCTGACTGATGTCTACTGTAATATCAACTTGTCTACTGTGATATCAACCTGACTGATGTCTACTGTAATATCAACTTGACTGACGTCTACTGTAATATCAACTTGTCTACTGTAATATCAACTTGTCTACTGCAATATCAACTAGTCTACTGTAATATCAACCTGACTGATGTCTACTGTAATATCAACCTGACTGATGTCTACTGTAATATCAAGCTGACTGATGTCTACTGTAATATCAACTTGTCTACTGTAATATCAACTAGTCTACTGTAATATCAACTAGTCTACTGTAATATCAACTTGTCTACTGTAATATCAACCTGACTGATGTCTACTGTAATATCAACCTGACTGATGTCTACTGTAATATCAACCTGACTGATGTCTACTGTAATATCAAGCTGACTGATGTCTACTGTAATATCAACTTGTCTACTGTAATATCAACCTGACTGATGTCTACTGTAATATCAACTAGTCTACTGTAATATCAACTAGTCTACTGTAATATCAACTTGTCTACTGTAATATCAACCTGACTGATGTCTACTGTAATATCAACCTGACTGATGTCTACTGTAATATCAACTTGTCTACTGTAATATCAACTTGTCTACTGTAATATCAACCTGACTGATGTCTACTGTAATATCAACCTGACTGATGTCTACTGTAATATCAACTTGTCTACTGTAATATCAACTTGTCTACTGTAATATCAACCTGACTAACGTCTACTGTAATATCAACTTGACTGACGTCTACTGTAATATCAACCTGACTGATGTCTACTGTAATATCAACTTGTCTACTGTAATATCAACCTGACTGATGTCTACTGTAATATCAACCTGACTGATGTCTACTGTAATATCAACCTGACTGATGTCTACTGTAATATCAACTTGTCTACTGTAATATCAACCTGACTAACGTCTACTGTAATATCAACTTGACTGACGTCTACTGTAATATCAATCTGACTGATGTCTACTGTAATATCAACTTGTCTACTGTAATATCAACTTGTCTACTGTAATATCAACCTGACTGATGTCTACTGTAATATCAACCTGACTGACGTCTACTGTAATATCAACTTGTCTACTGTAATATCAACTTATCTACTGTAATATCAACCTGACTGGTGTCTACTGTAATATCAACTTGTCTACTATAATATCAACTTGTCTACTGTAATATCAACCTAACTGATGTCTACTGTAATATCAACTTGTCTACTGTAATATCAACCTGACTGATGTCTACTGTAATATCAACTAGTCTACTGTAATATCAACTAGTCTACTGTAATATCAACTAGTCTACTGTAATATCAACTTGTCTACTGTAATATCAACCTGACTGATGTCTACTGTAATATCAACCTGACTGATGCCTACTGTAATATCAACTTGTCTACTGTAATATCAACTTGTCTACTGTAATATCAACCTGACTGATGTCTACTGTAATATCAACCTGACTGATGCCTACTGTAATATCAACTTGTCTACTGTAATATCAACTTGTCTACTGTAATATCAACTTGTCTACTGTAATATCAACCTGACTGACGTCTACTGTAATATCAACCTGACTGACGTCAACTGTAATATCAACCTGACTGATGTCTACTGTAATATAAACCTTATTCCCAGCCCCAACCAATTGACAGATAGACCGACTGGGATTATAATCCAGCTCTCCTCTAGCCTTCCTTCCTTGTTGCCTGACTTCTGTACACAGTCATCTAATCTACAGAGAATCCCTCCAGCCAGAAACGTGACTCACATACAGCAGAGGGAGAGAGAGAGAGAGAGAGAGAGGAGAGATACCTACCTCCTCAAACTGGATGTAAGTCTTAATGATTCTTTAGAAAGGAGAGTCCCTCCTCGCTTTGAATGAATATTCCTTTAAGATTATAATACACTGCTCAAGAACATTCTTAGAGTTAGGTTTGAGAGAGTCCTTGTGAACCCGTATTTACTAATCATCTCAGAGTGCTGATCTAGTATCAGGTATCCCCTCTTTCATTATGACAAGTCAAAACTGAATCATGATCAACATTCCTACTCTGAAGTCCAGCAGAGAATCCAGATAGGTCAGATCTGGTCTGCAATTAACTTCTTCGAGATAGGGGGCGCTCTTTTAATTTTTGGATAAAAAAAACTTTCCCGTTTTAAACAAGATATTTTGTCACGAAAAGATGCTCGACTATGCATGTAATTGACAGCTTTGGAAAGAAAAAACTCTGACGTTTTCCAAAACTGCAAAGATAATATCTGTGAGAGCCCCAGAACTAATGCTACAGGCGAGTCCCTCCTCGCTTTGAATGAATATTCCTTTAAGATTATAATACACTGCTCAAGAACATTCTTAGAGTTAGGTTTGAGAGAGTCCTTGTGAACCCGTATTTACTAATCATCTCAGAGTGCTGATCTAGTATCAGGTATCCCCTCTCATTATGACAAGGCAGTTTCATACAGGAAATGCCCCAGATTCTGAAGGCGCTGTGTTCCAATGTCTCCTTATATGGCTGTGAATGCGCCAGGAGCCTGCCCTTTGTGTCGTTTCTCCAAGGTGTCTGCAGCATTGTGACGTATTTGATATTACAGTAGACATCAGTCAGGTTGATATTACAGTAGACAAGTTGATATTACAGTAGACAAGTTGATATTACAGTAGACATCAGTCAGGTTGATATCATTGGAAGATTGACCATAAGAGACTACATTTACCAGGTGTCCGGCCGGTGTCCTGTGTCGAAATTATTGCGTAATCTTTAGGTCCATGCGCCGTTCCATTTCTTCAGAAGAGAAAGTCAACTGCCACGATGGATTTATCATCGATAGATATGTGAAAAACACCTTGAGGATTGATTCTAAACATCGGTTTGCCATGTTTCTGTCGATATTATGGAGTTAATTTGGAAAAAAGTTAGCGTTTTAATGACTTAATTTTCGTTTTCTTTCTTACCCAAACGTGATGAAGAAAACGGAGCGATTTGTCAACACAAATAATATTTTTGTAAAAACTGAACATTTGCTATCTAACTGAGAGTCTCCTCATTGAAAACATCTGAAGTTCTTCAAAGGTAAATGATTTTATTTGAATGTTTATCTGTTTTTTGTGAAAATGTTGCATGCTGAATGTCAGGCATAATCCTATGCTAGGCTTTCAATACTGTTACACAAATGCTTGTTTTGCTATGGTTGAGAAGCATATTTTTGAAAATCTGAGATGACAGTGTTGTTAACAAAAGGCTAAGCTTGAGAGCAAATCGATTTATTTAATTTCATTTGCGATTTTCATGAATAGTTAACGTTGCGTTATGCTAATGAGCTTGCGGATAGATTTACACAATCCTGGATACAGGTTTTTTTTGTAGCTAAACGTGACGCAGAAAACGGAGCGATTTGTCCTAAACAAATAATCTTTTTGTAAAAACTGAACATTTGCTATCTAACTGAGAGTCTCCTCATTGAAAACATCTGAAGTTCTTCAAAGGTAAATGATTTTATTTGAATGCTTTTCTGGTTTTTGTGAAAATGTTGCCTGCTGAATGCTAATGCTAAATGCTACGCTAGCTATCAATACTGTCACACAAATGCTTGTTTTGCTATGGTTGAGAAGCATATTTTGAAAATCTGAGATGACAGTGTTGTTAACAAAAATCTAAGCTTGAGAGCTAGCATATTGATTTAATTTAATTTGCGATTTTCATGAATAGTTAACGTTGTGTTATGGTAATGAGCTTGAGGCTGTATTCACGATCCCGGATTCGGGATGGCTCGTCGCAACAGGTTAATAACTTCAATCAGACCACCTCTCACCCTAAAGGTGGAATGAAAGAACTAGTGGGGGTTAACAACTCATATCCTGTTGTAAATCAAAGGAGAAGATTCAGCCCTACGCTCTCAAGATTCACCAAAGAAATGTGCTTTGTTTCAACAGACTTTATCCCGCTGAAGCTCTAACACATTCAAAAACAAATACTGGAACAATATTTATAACACAGAACATGGGGAATGGTCAATCTACAGAATACTAATGTAATTTTGCTTGTTATTTTGTGATGTCATTAAAAACATTATAAAGGAAATACTGTAACTTGGAAAGTAAACCCACTCCATATATGAAGTTTCCAGACTCTGCGTTGTGCATGTAATATGAAAAATTAGGAAAGTGTTTTTGTTAAGAGAGGGAGGTGACTTGAGAAGCTATAAGAGAATTTATAGTGGTTATTGCCCGGAGTGAGGTTAGGGAGCGTACCAGCATGCCGGAATCGCCCATTTCGAGCAAACTGTATAACGATGTGTAAAGAAAAAAACACATTAGACCAGAAAAACATGCAGCTGAACTTTGAATCTCAACTCGAGGTGGAGACGATAAACTCACCTCCCGGACAATGACTTGTACGGCTGATTAGCTTTTCTAAGTAAAGTGTCTTCAAAAGTGAATTTAAGTAGGACCATCCTGCTCAAACCATCGTATTACGCTACTCTAATCACCCCCTCTGGGGAACCACCGATATGGCTGGCTAGATGACCAAGTGCACCGACAGAGATGGCCGCCTCGCTTCGCGTTCCTCGGAAACTATGCAGTATTCGTTTTTTTCCCGTGTTATCTCTTACATTGGTACCCCAGGTAATCTAAGGTTTCATTACATACAGTCGGGAGGAACTACTGAATATAAGAGCAACGTCAACTCACTATCAGTACGACCAGGAATATGACTTTCGCAAAGCGGTTCCTGTGTTCTGCCTTCCACCCAGGACAACGGAAAGGATCCCAGTCTGCGACCCAAAACAACTCCGTTGTAAAACAGGCAAACAAAGCGGTCTTCTGGTCAGGCTCCGAAGACGGGCACATCGCGCACTGATCCCTAGCATACTACTCGCCAATGGCCAGTCTCTTGACAACAAGGTTGATGAAATCAGAAGAGGGTAGTATTCCAGAGAGACATCAGAGACTGTTCTTTGCTACACGGAAACATGGCTCACTCGAGAGACGCTAACGGAATCAGTGCAGCCAGCTGGTTTCTTCACGCATCGCGCCGACAGAAACAAATATATTTCTGGTAAGAAGAGGGGCTATGCCTTATGATTAACGAGATTTAGAATTCCTCACAATCAAATGTCGAACGCATTATCTACCAAGGGAATTCTCTTCGATTATAATCACAGCCGTATATATTCCCCCCCAAGCAGACACATCGATGGCCCTGAACAAACTTTATTTGTCTCTTTGCAAACTGGAAACCACATATCCATAACCACATTCATTGTAGCTGGGGATTTTAACAAGGCTAATCTGAAAACAAGACTCCCTAAATTGTATCAGCATATCGATTAAGCAACCAGGGCTGGTAAAACCTTGGATCATTGCTATTCTATCTTCCGCGACGCATATAAAGCCCTCCCCCGCCTTCCTTTCGGAAAAGCTGACCACTACTCCATTTGGTTGCTCCCTGCCTACAGACAGAAACTAAAACAAGAAGTTCCCGCGCTCAGGTCTGTTCAACGCTGGTCCGACCAATCTGATTCCGCGCCTCAAGACTGCTTCGATCACATGGACTGTGATATGTTCCGCATTGCTTCCAACAACAACATTGACGAATATGCTGATTCGGTGAGCGAGTTCATTAGAAAGTGCATTGACGATGTCGTTCCCATAGCAACAATTAAAACATTCCCAAACCAGAAACCGTGGATTGATGGCAGCATTCCCGTGAAACTGAAAGCGCGAACCACTGCTTTTAACAAGGGTAAGGTGACCGGAAACATGACCGAATACAAACAGTGTAGCTATTCCCTCTGCAGGGCAATCAAACAAGCTAAGCGTCAGTATAGAGACAAAGTAGAGCCGCAATTCAACGGCTCAGACACAAGAGGTATGTGGCAGGGTCTACAGTCAATCACGGATTACAAAAAAAGAAAACCAGCCCCGTCACGGACCAGGATGGCTTGCTCCCAGACAGACTAATTAACTTTTTTGCCCGCTTTGAGGAGAATACAATGCCACTGACAAGGCCGCAACCAAAACCTGCAGACTCTCCTTCACTGCACGACGTGAGTAAAACATTTAGACGTGTTAACCCTCGCAAGGCTGCAGGCCCAGACGCCATCTCCAGCCGTGTCCTCAGAGCATGCACAGACCAGCTGGCTGGTGTGTTTACGGACATATTCAATCAATCCTTATCCCAGTCTGCTGTTCCCACATGCTTCAAGAGGGCCACCATTGCCCCTGTTCCCAAGAAAGCTAAGGTAATTGAGCTAAACGACTACCACTCACTTCCGTCATCATGAAGTGCTTTGAAAGAATAGTCAAGGACCATATCACCTCCACCCTACCTGACACCCTAGACCCAGTCCAATTTGCTTACCACCCAAATAGGTCCACAGACGACGCAATCACAACCACACTGCACACTGCCCTAACCCATCTGGACAAGAGGAATACCTATGTGAGAATGCTGTTCATCGACTACAGCTCAGCATTTAACACCATAGTACCCTCCAAACTCGTCATCAAGCTCGAGACCCTGGGTACTGGACTTCCTGACGGGCCGCCCCCAGGTGGTGAGGGTAGGTAACATCTCCACCCCACTGATCCTCAACACTGCGGCCCCACAAGGGTGCGTTCTGAGCCCTCTCCTGTACTCCATGTTCACCCACAACTGTGTGGCCATGCACGCCTCCAACTCAATCATCAAGTTTGCGGACGACACTACAGTGGTAGGTTTGATTATCAACAACAACGAGAGGGCCTACAGGGAGGAGGTGAGGGCCACAGAGTGTGGTGTCAGGAAAATAACCTCACACTCAACGTCAACAAAACAAAGGAGATGATTGTGGACTTCAGGAAACAGCAGAGGGAGCACCCCCCTATCCACATCGACGGGACAGTAGTGGAGAGGGTAGTTTTAAGTTCCTCGGCGTACACATCACGTACAAACTGAATTGGTCCACCCACACAGACAGCGTCGTGAAGAAGGCGCAGCAGCGCCTCTTCAACCTCAGGAGGCTGAAGAAATTTGGCTTGTCACCAAAAGCACTAACAAGCTTCTACAGATGCACAATCGAGAGCATCCTGTCAGGCTGTATCACCGCCTGGTACGGAAACTGCTCCGCCCACAACCGTAAGGCTCTCCAGAGGGTAGTGAGGTCTGCACAACGCATCACCAGGGGCATACTACCTGCCCTCCAGGACACCTACACCACCCGATGTCACAGGAAGGCCATGAAGATCATCAAGGACAACAACCACCCGAGCCACTGCCTGTTCACCCCGCTATCATCCACAAGGTGAGGTCAGTACAGGTGCATCAATGCAGGTACCGAGAGACTGAAAAACAGCTTCTATCTCAAGGCCATCAGACTGTTAAACAGCCACCACTAACATTGAGTGGCTGCTGCCAACACACTGACTCAACTCCAGCCACTTTAATAATGGAAATTGATGGAAATTGATGTCAAAATATATCACCAGCCACTTTAAACAATGCTACTTAATATAATGTTTACATACCCTACATTACTCATCTCATATATATATACTGTACTCTATACCATCTACTGCATCTTGCCTATGCCGTTCCGTACCATCACTCATTCATATATCTTTATGTACATATTCTTTATCTCTTTACACTTGTGTGTATAAGGTAGTAGTTTGGTAGTTTGGAATTGTTAGGTTACTCGTTGGTCATTACTGCATTGTCAGAACTAGAAACACAAACATTTCACTACACTCGCATTAACATCTGCTAACCATGTGTATGTGACAAATAAAATTTGATTTGATTTAGTCAATCTTCAAAGAAGCATCTTCAAGAGCAAATGGAAGGAAAATCAACTCTGTAGTTCTGTTCAGGACTACATGACATCACCGGATACCGGACAACTACGAAGAAGGACAACAGTAGAAGAGTTGTTGGAACCAATCAAATCCATACAAACTTTCCCCCGAAAAGGCCCAACCCCCTTTTCAAGGCTGTCCCCGGCGGACCCAGGCATTTCACTTCGATGATTTCTTTCTCAAAACAGGCAGCGGTTCGTGTGCAAAGTACTGAAGGTGAGAGTAGTTTCTGAATGTACCAATGCTACGTGTCTCTGTCCCTCTCCATCTCTCCTTTAACAAACAGCCATGTTGTAGTCGTTCCGAGAGGGACGTCCGGTGCAGAGTGTGTGTGTTTATCCCGTGTTCCCATTTAATTAGCTTGTAAATAAATATTTAAACCAATTTGGGTAGTACTGAATCATAAGTACGGCTGGGGTTTTTGCAGATGCAAAAGGTGGTTACGACTGTTCAGAATGATAATGTGATACGAGGTTATGATTAATAAGTTGACTGTTTATAGATGTGATAGGTAAAGACCTTTTAGAGTTTAATTCAGGAGATGGTGACTCTTTAAATAACTGCTCTTGGGGTGCCCCAAATCCTAATGGGTTAATTGTTACACGATTCATTTAAATCGGGTAACAATTAAACATAGTTACTTAATTCGATAAATAACAGTCTTCAGATTAATGTTAAAGTCACGATAGGGCTGTGGTTGGGGAACTTAGATATGTGAAAAACACCTTGAGGATTGATTCTAAACATCGGTTTGCCATGTTTCTGTCAATATTATGGAGTTCATTTGGAAAAAGTTAGCGTTTTAATGACTTAATTTTCGTTTTCTTTCTTACCCAAACGTGATGAAGAAAACGGAGCGATTTGTCAACACAAATAATATTTTTGTAAAAACTGAACATTTGCTATCTAACTGAGAGTCTCCTCATTGAAAACATCTGAAGTTCTTCAAAGGTAAATGATTTTATTTGAATGTTTTTCTGGTTTTTGTGAAAATGTTGCATGCTGAATGTCAGGCATAATCCTATGCTAGGCTATCAATACTGTTACACAAATGCTTGTTTTGCTATGGTTGAGAAGCATATTTTGAAAATCTGAGATGACAGTGTTGTTAACAAAAATCTAAACTTGAGAGCTAGCATATTGATTTAATTTAATTTGCGATTTTCATGAATAGTTAACGTTGTTTTATGGTAATGAGCTTGAGGCTGTATTCACGATCCCGGATCCGGGATGGCTCGTCGCAACAGGTTAATAACTTCAATCAGACCACCTCTCACCCTAAAGGTGGAATGAAATAACTAGTGGGGGTTAACAACTCACATCCTGTTGTAAATCAAAGGAGAAGATTCAGCCCTACGCTCTCAAGATTCACCAAAGAAATGTGCTTTGTTTCAACAGACTTTATCCCGCTGAAGCTCTAACACATTCAAAAACAAATATTGGAACAATATTTATAACACAGAACATGGGGAATGGTCAATCTACAGAATACTAATGTAATTTTGCTTGTTATTTTGTGATGTCATTAAAAACATTATAAAGGAAATACTGTAACTTGGAAAGTAAACCCACTCCATATATGAAGTTTCCAGACTCTGCGTTGTGCATGTAATATGAAAAATTAGGAAAGTGTTTTTGTTAAGAGAGGGAGGTGACTTGAGAAGCTATAAGAGAATTTATAGTGGTTATTGCCCGGAGTGAGGTTAGGGAGCGTACCAGCATGCCGGAATTGCCCATTTCGAGCAAACTGTATAACGATGTGTAAAGAAAAAAACACATTAGACCAGAAAAACATGCAGCTGAACTTTGAATCTCAACTCGAGGTGGAGACGATAAACTCACCTCCCGGACAATGACTTGTACGGCTGATTAGCTTTTCTAAGTAAAGGGTCTTCAAAAGTGAATTTAAGTAGGACCATCCTGCTCAAACCATCGTATTACGATACTCTCATCACCCCCTCTGGGGAACCACCGATATGGCTGGCTAGATGACCAAGTGCACCGACAGAGATGGCCGCCTCGCTTCGCGTTCCTCGGAAACTATGCAGTATTCGTTTTTTTCCCGTGTTATCTCTTACATTGGTACCCCAGGTAATCTAAGGTTTCATTACATACAGTCGGGAGGAACTACTGAATATAAGAGCAACGTCAACTCACTATCAGTACGACCAGGAATATGACTTTCGCAAAGCGGTTCCTGTGTTCTGCCTTCCACCCAGGACAACGGAAAGGATCCCAGTCTGCGACCCAAAACAACTCCGTCGTAAAACAGGCAAACAAAGCGGTCTTCTGGTCAGGCTCCGGAGACGGGCACATCGCGCACTGATCCCTAGCATACTACTCGCCAATGGCCAGTCTCTTGACAACGAGGTTGATGAAATCAGAAGAGGGTAGCATTCCAGAGAGACATCAGAGACTGTTCTTTGTTACACGGAAACATGGCTCACTCGAGAGACGCTAACGGAATCAGTGCAGCCAGCTGGTTTCTTCACGCATCGCGCCGTCAGAAACAAACATATTTCTGGTAAGAAGAGGGGTGGGGGGCGTATGCCTTATGATTAACGAGATTTACAATTCCTCACAATCAAATGTCGAACGCATTATCTACCAAGGGAATTCTCTTCGATTATAATCACAGCCGTATATATTCCCCCCCAAGCAGACACATCGATGGCCCTGAACAAACTTTATTTGTCTTTTTGCAAACTGGAAACCACATATCCATAACCACATTCATTGTAGCTGGGGATTTTAACAAGGCTAATCTGAAAACAAGACTCCCTAAATTGTATCAGCATATCGATTAAGCAACCAATCTTCCGTGATGCATACAAGGGCACTCCCCCGCCTTCCTTTCGGAAAAGCTGACCACGACTCCATTTGGTTGCTCCCTGCCTACAGACAGAAACTAAAACAAGAAGCTCCCGCGCTCAGGTCTGTTCAACGCTGGTCCGACCAATCTGATTCCGCGCCTCAAGACTGCTTCGATCACATGGACTGTGATATGTTCCGCATTGCTTCCAACAACAACATTGATGAATATGCTGATTCGGTGAGCGAGTTCATTAGAAAGTGCATTGACGATGTCGTTCCCATAGCAACAATTAAAACATTCCCAAACCAGAAACCGTGGATTGATGGCAGCATTCCCGTGAAACTGAAGGCGCGAACCACTGCTTTTAACAAGGGTAAGGTGACCGGAAACATGACCGAATACAAACAGTGTAGCTATTCCGTCTGCAAGGCAATCAAACAAGCTAAGCGTCAGTATAGAGACAAAGTAGAGCCGCAATTCAACGGCTCAGACACAAGAGGTATGTGGCAGGGTCTACAGTCAATCACGGATTACAAAAAAAGAGAACCAGCCCCGTCACGGACCAGGATGGCTTGCTCTCAGACAGACTAATTAACTTTTTTGCCCGCTTTGAGGACAATACAGTGCCACTGACAAGGCCGCAACCAAAACCTGCAGACTGTCCTTCACTGCACGACGTGAGTAAAACATTTAGACGTGTTAACCCTCGCAAGGCTGCAGGCCCAGACGGCATCTCCAGCCGTGTCCTCAGAGCATACACAGACCAGCTGGCTGGTGTGTTTACGGACATATTCAATCAATCCTTATCCCAGTCTGCTGTTCCCACATGCTTCAAGAGGGCCACCATTGCCCCTGTTCCCAAGAAAGCTAAGGTAATTGAGCTAAACAACTACCGCCCCGTAGCACTCACTTCAGTCATCATGAAGTGCTTTGAAAGAATAGTCAAAGATCATATCACCTCCACCCTACCTGACACCCTAGACCTACTCCAATTTGCTTACCACCCACACTGCACACTGCCCTAACCCATCTGGACAAGAGGAATACCTATGTGAGAATGCTGTTCATCGACTACAGCTCAGCATTTAACACCATAGTACCCTCCAAACTCGTCATCAAGCTCGAGACCCTGGGTACTGGACTTCCTGACGGGCCGCCCCCAGGTGGTGAGGGTAGGTAACATCTCCACCCCGCTGATCCTCAACACTGCGGCCCCATAAGGGTGCATTCTGAGCCCTCTCCTGTACTCCATGTTCACCCACAACTGCGTGGCCATGCACGCCTCCAACTCAATCATCAAGTTTGCGGACGACACTACAGTGGTAGGTTTGATTATCAACAACAACGAGAGGGCCTACAGGGAGGAGGTGAGGGCCACAGAGTGTGGTGTCAGGAAAATAACCTCACACTCAACGTCAACAAAACAAAGGAGATGATTGTGGACTTCAGGAAACAGCAGAGGGAGCACCCCCCTATCCACATCGACGGGACAGTAGTGGAGAGGGTAGTAAGTTTTAAATTCCTCGGCGTACACATCATGTACAAACTGAATTGGTCCACCCACACAGACAGCGTCGTGAAGAAGGCGCAGCAGCGCCTCTTCAACCTCAGGAGGCTGAAGAAATTTGGCTTGTCACCAAAAGCACTAACAAACTTCTACAGATGCACAATCGAGAGCATCCTGTCGGGCTGTATCACCGCCTGGTACGGAATCTGCTCCGCCCACAACCGTAAGGCTCTCCAGAGGGTAGTGAGGTCTGCACAACGCATCACCAGGGGCATACTACCTGCCCTCCAGGACACCTACACCACCCGATGTCACAGGAAGGCCATAAAGATCATCAAGGACAACAACCACCGAGCCACTGCTGTTCACCCCGTGATCATCCACAAGGTGAGGTCAGTACAGGTGCATCAATGCAGGTACCGAGAGACTGAAAAACAGCTTTTATCTCAAGGCCATCAGATTGTTAAACAGCCACCACTAACATTGAGTGGCTGCTGCCAACACACTGACTCAACTCCAGCCACTTTAATAATGGAAATTGATGGAAATTGATGTCAAAATATATCACCAGCCACTTTAAAAAATGCTACTTAATATAATGTTTACATACCCTACATTACTCATCTCATATATATATACTGTACTCTATACCATCTACTGCATCTTGCCTATGCCGTTCCGTACCATCACTCATTCATATATCTTTATGTACATATTCTTTATCTCTTTACACTTGTGTGTATAAGGTAGTAGTTTGGAATTGTTAGGTTAGATTACTCGTTGGTCATTACTGCATTGTCAGAACTAGAAACACAAACATTTCGCTACACTTGCATTAACATCTGCTAACCATGTGTATGTGACAAATAAAATTTGATTTGATTTAGTCAATCTTCAAAGAAGCATCTTCAAGAGCAAATGGAAGGAAAATCAACTCTGTAGTTCTGTTCAGGACTACATGACATCACCGGATACCGGACAACTACGAAGAAGGACAACAGTAGAAGAGTTGTTGGAACCAATCAAATCCATACAAACTTTCCCCCGAAAAGGCCCAACCCCCTTTTCAAGGCTGTCCCCGGCGGACCCAGGCATTTCACTTCGATGATTTCTTTCTCAAAACAGGCAGCGGTTCGTGTGCAAAGTACTGAAGGTGAGAGTAGTTTCTGAATGTACCAATGCTACGTGTCTCTGTCCCTCTCCATCTCTCCTTTAACAAACAGCCATGTTGTAGTCGTTCCGAGAGGGACGTCCGGTGCAGAGTGTGTGTGTTTATCCCGTGTTCCCATTTAATTAGCTTGTAAATAAATATTTAAACCAATTTGGGTAGTACTGAATCATAAGTACGGCTGGGGTTTTTGCAGATGCAAAAGGTGGTTACGACTGTTCAGAATGATAATGTGATACGAGGTTATGATTAATAAGTTGACTGTTTATAGATGTGATAGGTAAAGACCTTTTAGAGTTTAATTCAGGAGATGGTGACTCTTTAAATAACTGCTCTTGGGGTGCCCCAAATCCTAATGGGTTAATTGTTACACGATTCATTTAAATCGGGTAACAATTAAACATAGTTACTTAATTCGATAAATAACAGTCTTCAGATTAATGTTAAAGTCACGATAGGGCTGTGGTTGGGGAACTTAGTGTGGGGGGAGTGGATCTGGAGCTGGAGGACATGGGGGGAGTGGAGCTGGAGCTGGAGGACATGGGGGGAGTGGATCTGGAGGACATGGGGGGAGTGGATCTGGAGGGCATGGGGGGAGTGGATCTGGAGCTGGAGGACATGGGGGGAGTGGATCTGGAGGACATGGGGGAGTGGATCTGGAGGACATGGGGGAGTAGATCTGGATCTGGAGGATATGGGGGGAGTGGATCTGGAGGACATGGGGGGAGTAGATCTGGATCTGGAGGACATGGGGGAGTGGAGCTGGAGGACATGGGGATAGTGGATCTGGAGGACATGGGGAATAGATCTGGATCTGGAGGATATGGGGGAGTGGATCTGGAGGACATGGGGGGAGTAGATCTGGATCTGGAGGACATGGGGGGAGTGGAGCTGGAGGACATGGGGATAGTGGATCTGGAGGACATGGGGGAATAGATCTGGATCTGGAGGATATGGGGGGAGTGGATCTGGAGGACATGGGGGGAGTGGATCTGGAGGACATGGGGGAGTGGATCTGGAGGAAATGGGGGGAGTGGATCTGGAGTACATGGGGGGAGTGGATCTGGAGGACATGGGGGAGTGGATCTGGAGGACATGCGGGGAGTGGATCTGGATCTGGAGGATATGGGGGGAGTGGATCTGGAGGACATGGGGGGAGTGGAGCTGGAGGACATGGGGATAGTGGATCTAGAGGACATGGGGGAATAGATCTGGAGGATATGAGGGGAGTGGATCTGGAGGACATGGGGGAGTGGATCTGGAGGACATGGGGGTAGTGGATCTGGTGGACATGGGGGAGTGGATCTGGAGGACATGGGGGAGTGGATCTGGAGTACATGGGGGAGTGGATCTGGAGGACATGGGGGAGTGGATCTGGAGGACATGGGGGAGTGGATCTGGAGGACATGGGGGGAGTGGATCTGGAGGACATGGGGGGAGTGGATCTGGAGTACATGGGGGAGTGGATCTGGAGGACATGGGGGAGTGGATCTGGAGCTGGTGGACATGGGGGAGTGGATCTGGAGGACATGTGGGGAGTGGATCTGGTGGACATGGGGGAGTGGATCTGGAGCTGGAGGACATGGGGGAGTGGATCTGGAGGACATGGGGGGAGTGGATCTGGAGGACATGTGGGGAGTGGATCTGGAGGACATGGGGGGAGTGGATCCAGAGCTGGAGGACATGGGGAGAGTGGATCTGGAGGACATGGGGGGAGTGGATCTGGTGGACATGGGGGGAGTGGATCTGGAGGACATGGGGGAGTGGATCCAGAGCTGGAGGACATGGGGGGAGTGGATCTGGAGTACATGGGGGGAGTGGATCCAGAGCTGGAGGACATGGGGGGAGTGGATCTGGAGGACATGGGGGGAGTGGATCCAGAGCTGGAGGACATGTGGGGAGTGGATCTGGAGGACATGGGGGGAGTGGATCTGGAGTACATGGGGGGAGTGGATCTGGAGGACATGGGGGGAGTGGATCTGGAGTACATGGGGGGAGTGGATCTGGAGGACATGGGGGAGTGGATCTGGAGGACATGGGGGGAGTGGATCTGGATCTGGAGGATATGGGGGGAGTGGATCTGGAGGACATGGGGGGAGTAGATCTGGATCTGGAGAACATGGGGGGAGTGGAGCTGGAGGACATGGGGATAGTGGATCTAGAGGACATGGGGGAATAGATCTGGAGGATATGAGGGGAGTGGATCTGGAGGACATGGGGGGAGTGGATCTGGAGGACACGGGGGTAGTGGATCTGGTGGACATGGGGGGAGTGGATCTGGAGGACATGGGGGAGTGGATCTGGAGTACATGGGGGGAGTGGATCTGGAGGACATGGGGGGAGTGGATCTGGAGGACATGGGGGGAGTGGATCTGGAGGACATGGGGGGAGTGGATCTGGAGTACATGGGGGGAGTGGATCTGGAGGACATGGGGGGAGTGGATCTGGAGCTGGTGGACATGGGGGGAGTGGATCTGGAGGACATGTGGGGAGTGGATCTGGTGGACATGGGGGGAGTGGATCTGGAGGACATGGGGGGAGTGGATCTGGAGGACATGGGGGGAGTGGATCTGGAGGACATGGGGGGAGTGGATCTGGAGGACATGGGGGAGTGGATCTGGAGGACATGGGGGGAGTGGATCCAGAGCTGGAGGACATTAGTGTCATATCCTTGTCACCCCGGCTTCAGCAGGTTAAGAGTCAGGAATCAGGTGTCTAATTGTATCTACTTATCTACTGCTGTAGCTGGGCTAGTGCAGCCGAGGCCACGTCTCAGTAACAAGATCAGGGGCAGGTGATCTGAACCCCCCCCTCCTCTTTGTTATTTACTATTTATTTCTGCAACAACGTCCTCATTCATCACAAATTGTAAGCAAGCTAGTTACAGTGCCTCCTAAAGAAATGATTGACATGGGCTACAAGAGGGTAGGCTATCAGCTGATCATTGATGTGGATCATTGATGTAAATCTGCTAGTTACTTAGCTCAATGTCTTTTTTTTCAAGGGCACTTGGCGAGTGGGAGGGCAAAAGGGGGAAGGTGCTCGGGTACAGGTAGGACTCCTATCTGTGCACGTGCCTGAACAGGATCAAACTAAAGACCAGCCGGTGCAATGTGAAGAAGAAAACCTCTCCGAAGTGACTGCTTAGATCTCCTTGAAGAGAATGCTCAGTGCTGCTAGCCATTTGCTATGACACCACACAATACATCAGGCAGGTAACGTAACTACCGGGTTCGTTGAAATCCTTTCAAGGAACATCAGGACTGGTAAAGAACACTTTTTAATAGAATATAATGTTAGAAAACTGTCTGTCAGTTCACCTAAGCCCAGTCCATTGTTGCAGGTCATTGTGGCAGTGATAGCAGGCCGGTCCCCTGAGTTCAGATAGACATGTGTATAAATTAGGGATTTTGAGTGTTTGCCCACAATGCTGAGGTTCAGAGATCAGAGCCACAGATTATCAGAGTTATCAGGCAGTGTGTCATACAGGTTTTTATTTACTAACTCTATTTTATCAATGTACCAAACGGGCTTCAGGAAGAAGCATACCACAATTACAGCAGCCATGAAGGTTTTAAATGCCATCACTGAAGCCAATGACAAAAAAACAGCACTATGTCTCACTTTTATTGATCTCTCCAAGGCTTTTGATACAGTTGATCATGCTGGTGTGCCCCAAGATTCTGTACTTGGTCCTCTCTTATTCAATATTTATATAAATGATTTAGACAAAAAATGTCCAAAATGCACAACTTAATTTTTATGCTGATTATACTGTTATTTACTGTTGTGCCTCGTCTCTTACAAAAGCTTTCCAGAACATGCAAACGGCTTTTTATACTGTTCGACATACCTTGTGTCAATTGAAGCTTATCCTCAATACTGACAAACCTAAACTAATGGTGTTTTCTAATACAAGAAATAGAGTTTGAGATTGAGGTTGTAACATATAAATATCTTGGAATTTTAATTGATGACGGCCTCTATTTTAAATGGCATATTCAACAAGTTACAAAAAAATTGAAGCTGAAATTGGGATTTTATTTTATTCTTTTGAAGCCAGAAGGTGGCAAGTATCAGCTACATTTATGCCTTTACTAGACTATGGGGATATTTTATATATGAATGCTTCCGCTCAGTGTTTGAGATCAATTGACACTCTTTACCATGGCACTTTGAGATTTATTTTAAACTGCAAAACCCTTACGCACCACTGCACTTTGTATACCAGGGTTGGCTGTCCTTCTCTAGTCAGTCGTAGGCTCAGTCACTGGTATACTTTTATTTACAAAGCCATTTTGGGTTTACTACCTTTTTATTTGTGCATTTTTATTGTTCAGAAATGTGGTGGGTACTCTCTTCGTTCGCTGGACTTTATCCTGCTAACTGTTCCAAATGTCCCAACTGAATTTGGTGAAAGGGCTTTTATGTACTCTGCGCCATCGTCTTGGAACACCTTACAAAATACTTTTAAACTGGAAGAACTTGTCCCAATTGGTGTTTTTAAATCACTGATGACGGATTTTGAGGCTGATTCCCTGACCTGCCAATGTTTTTAATTTGCTGTTTTATACTCTCGTGAATTCAATGGTTTTTACTAGATTACTTGTAGTTTTTCATGTTGTCTGTCTGTCATTTTTTGTAATGACTAAGTGCTGTCTATCTTGGAAAGAGAGATTTTAATCTCAATGAGCCCTTCCTGGTTAAATAAAGGTTAAATAAATAAAAAACAGGTCAGATAGTATCTGAGGGGAAGACAGAAAGACGATGTTTCATAATGCCTCATGTGTCGAGTGAATCTCATATAACAAGCAAAAATAGACCCAATGAGCCTAATTTATTAATCAAATTAGTCACATTTTGTAACAGAACAGTCAAATATGTGGACTATTTTGTAGTTGAAAAGTACATAGTGATAATAATATATAATATATATACATAGTGATAATAATATATAATATATATATGCCATTTATTATTATTATTATATATTATTATATTATTATATTATTATTATATTATTATATATATTACATAGTGATACATAGTATTTTGTAATGTAAACAGTCAATGTTGCACGGCTCTATTTAGGCAGCCAAATGTCTTGCTGTGTGTAATCCTGTACTGTTTTTGTGTTTTCAGCAGCGCCCCATGCTGACAATGACCTATCACTGAGAGCCCAGCCAGGTGATCTGAGGGTGGCCCTGTCTCACCTGCTCTTATGACCTATCACTGAGAGCCCAGCCAGGTGATCTGAGGGTGGCCCTGTCTCACCTGCTCCTATGACCTATCACTGAGAGCCCAGCCAAGTGATCTGAGGGTGGCCCTGTCTCACCTGCTCCTATGACCTATCACTGAGAGCCCAGCCAAGTGATCTGAGGGTGGCCCTGTCTCACCTGTTCTTATGACCTATCACTGAGAGCCCAGCCAGGTGATCTGAGGGTGGCCCTGTCTCACCTGTTCTTATGACCTATCACTGAGAGCCCAGCCAGGTGATCTGAGGGTGGCCCTGTCTCACCTGCTCTTATGACCTATCACTGAGAGCCCAGCCAGGTGATCTGAGGGTGGCCCTGTCTCACCTGTTCTTATGACCTATCACTGAGAGCCCAGTCAGGTGATCTGAGGGTGGCCCTGTCTCACCTGTTCTTATGACCTATCACTGTCACAGCCAGGACACAGCAACGTCGTGTACTCATCATCACATCCTTTACACCTCTCCTTCATGGACATTTTGTTTTTTTTTAGACAAAAGCAAATGGTTTTTATTGGAATATACAGATGTGGTGCAAAGAGGAAGAAATGCAGACGGGACCTCTCGGGAAATCTCACACACTCTGGCCTTTTCACACTGTCGTGTTGACCCGAGCCATACCGAACCATACCGGACCAGACTGAGCCATGCCGAACCATGCCGGACCATACCGAACTGAACCATACCGATAATGAACCATACAGGACCATAATATACCAAGCCATACTGAACCATACTATACCATGAGCCAAATGTATTTTACCTTTATTTAACTAGGCAAGTCAGTTAAGAACAAATTCTTATTTTCAATGACAGCCTAGGAACAGTGGGTTAACTGCCTTGTTCAGGGGCAGAACGACAGATTTGTACCTTGTCAGCTCGGGGATTTGAACTTGCAATCTTCCGGTTACTAGTCCAACGCTCTAACCACTAAGCTACGCTACCGAACCATACCAAACCATACTGAACCTACACTGAACCATGTTGAACCATACTGAACCATGTTGAATCATACTGAACCATACTGAACCATGTTGAACCTATACTGAACCTACACTGAACCATGTTGAACCTATACTGAACCTACACTGTGCTTGCTCAAACCATACACTGAGTATAACAAACATGAGGAACACCTTTCTAATATTGAGTTGTGCCCCCTTCCCTTTGTCTTCAGAACAGCCTCAAATCGTTGGGGCATGGACTCTAACCAAGGTGTTGAATGCATTCCACAGGGATGCTGACCCATGTTGACCCCAATGCTTCCCACTGTTGAGCGTGGCACCTACTACAACAGCCCCGTTCAAAGGCATTTACATTTTTTGTCTTGTCCCATTCACCCTCTGAATGGCTACACATACACAATTCATGTCTCAATTGTCTCAAGGCTTAAAAATCCTTCTTTAACCCAAACCTCCTCCCCCTTCATCTTTAACCCAAACCTCCTCCCCCTTCATCTTTAACCTGTCTCCTCCCCTTCATCTTTAACCCGTCTCCTCCCCTTCATCTTTAACCCGTCTCCTCCCCCTTCATCTACACTGATTGAATTGGATTTAATAACAAGTGAGATCCATCAATAAGGGATAATAGCTTTCACCTGGATTCACCTGGTCAGTCTGTCATGGTGTTTTTAATGTTCTGTATACTGTCACGCCCTGACCTTAGAGAGACGTTTTATATCTCAATTTGGTTCGGTCAGGGTGTGATGTGGGGTGGGCATCCTATGTTTTGTATTTCTGTGTGTTTGGCCGAGTGTGGTTCCCGATCAGAGGCAGCTGTCTATCGTTGTCTCTGATTGGGAATCATACTTAGGCAGCCTGTTTTGCCACCTTAGTTGTGGGTAGTTGTCTTTGTTTATAGTGGCCTGTATAGCCGAAGTAAAGCATCACGGTCGTTTCCTTATTCTTTTTTTTTGTTTGTTTTGCGACATTTATATATAATAAAAAAACATGTACGCTCACAATGCTTGCACCTTGGTCCGGTCATTTCCACCCTGACGACGATCGTGACGACATACTCTGTGTATTAATGACTGTTTCTTTGTAACTAAGGTAACTACAACGGCTTTGCAACAGGAAGGAAAAGTACTGCTGCGATACATTGTTTAATACGTTTGTTTTTATTTATTCTGATTTTGTTCTTTATTTAGACAGCGAGGGGAAAACCAATTAGGTCGTTTTATTAAAAGGACAGAAACATGCGGACCTGTGGGTCAGAGAGACGCTCGGCAGTTCTACCACCTAAATTAAACTCCGCCAGTACGTTTCAGTTGTATTTGATCATTTTTTAGTGGTAACAAAGCAGGAAGTCTTCACATAATGACCGTGTAATCAAGGTATGAAATGATTGTTATTTTCAAATACAATCTATTTTTGCGCTTAGTTGTGGTCAATTTGCAGCGTACAAATTATTATAATTTTGTTCAGGACCATCCGCTCCGACAAAGATTTGTCCGCGGCTATATCCCAGTTGTCTACCCCTGCTCTACTCCATGATGATGATTACTACACTACCAACAAGCTCTACTCCATGATGATGATTACTACACTACCAACAAGCTCTACTCCATGATGATGATTACTACACTACCAACAAGCTCTACTCCATGATGATGATTACTACACTACCAACAAGCTCTACTCCATGATGATTTCTACTACACTACCAACAAGCTCTACTCCATGATGATGATTACTACACTACCAACAAGCTCTACTCCATGATGATGATTACTACACTACCAACAAGCTCTACTCCATGATGATGATTACTACACTACCAACAAGCTCTACTCCATGATGATTTCTACTACACTACCAACAAGATCTACTACATGATGATTTCTACTACACTACCAACAAGCTCTACTCCATGATGATTTCTACTACACTACCAACAAGCTCTACTCCATGATTATGTCTACTATACTACTAACACACTCTACTCCATGATGATTTGTACTACACTACCAATACCAGGTCTTGACAACCACCTGGACCCCTTACACCATACCAGACACAGAAGAAGAAATAGTCTGATCTGATTAAACCAGTAGTTTATGATATTAATGATGTCTTAGTTGATTAGCTAAAAAACAAGTAAACTGCACAAAATACCTAGTTCATAGCTACTGAATAACTTAACAACACAATATAGCCTACCTTCTAGCCTGGGTCCATGCTTCCTAAAGCATGATGGGAACTAGGCGAACACACAATATAGCCTACCTTCTAGCCTGGATCCATGCGTCCTAAAGCATGATGGGAACTAGGCCAACACACAATATAGCCTACCTTCTAGCCTGGATCCATGCGTCCTAAAGCATGATGGGAACTAGGCCAACACACAATATAGCCTACCTTCTAGCCTGGATCCATGCTTCCTAAAGCATGATGGGAACTAGGCCAACACACAATATAGCCTACCTTCTAGCCTGGGTCCATGCTTCCTAAAGCATGATGGGAACTAGGCGAACACACAATATAGCCTACCTTCTAGCCTGGGTCCATGCGTCCTAAAGCATGATGGGAACTAGGCCAACACACAATATAGCCTACCTTCTAGCCTGGGTCCACGCGTCCTAAAGCATGATGGGAACTAGGCCAACACACAATACGACCTGGACAATGCAACACAAGGCCCGAGGGCGTAAACACGACACACAAAGCCTGATTTATACCTCGACTACAACTTACTTATGCACACATGGCCTATAGCCAAAGCATGGCTCACGCTTACTATAGCACATATACCTATCATCGAGGCTAGGTTCATGCTCAAGCACACTACACATTCTATAGGTGTAGAGCCTATAGACAAGGCTAGGTTCATGCTTCCTCAAGCACCCTACACATTCTATAGGTGTAGAGCCTATAGACAAGGCCAGGTTCATGCTTCCTCAAGCACCCTACACATTCTTTAGGTGTAGAGCCAATAGACAAGGCTAGGTTCATGCTTCTATACACATTCTATAGGTGTAGAGCCTATAGACAAGGCTAGGTTCATGCTTCCTCAAACACCCTACACATTCTATAGGTGTAGAGCCTATAGAAAAGGCTCAGGTTCATGCTTCCCTATCAACACCCTACACATTCTATAGGTGTAGAGCCTATAGACAAGGCTAGGTTCATGCTTCCTCAAGCACCCTACACATTCTATAGGTGTAGAGCCTATAGACAAGGCTAGGTTCATGCTTCCTCAAGCACCCTACACATTCTATAGGTGTAGAGCCAATAGACAAGGCTAGGTTCATGCTTCCTCAAGCACCCTACACATTCTATAGGTGTAGAGCCAATAGACAAGGCTAGGTTCATGCTTCCTCAAGCACCCTACACATTCTATAGGTGTAGAGCCAATAGACAAGGCCAGGTTCATGCTTCCTCAAACACCCTACACATTCTATAGGTGTAGAGCCTATAGACAAGGCCAGGCCCTTGCTTCCTCAAGCACCCTACACATACCATGGGTTTAGGTCCTATAGGTCCATGCTTATTGCAGCAGTGTCACGTCCCATTCAGTCAGTGGAGCCCAGGGGGCATGGACAGGAAGCCTTAAGCACATTGGTGTAATCCCTGCGGTGGACTACTGAAACCACTAACTGGGTCATTTCTTTTAAAAGCACCTTAATGGATTGGCCTGGTTACTGGTTTGGTGTTCAGTTTAAATACAATTACATGGCATCGTTGGTGCTATACTGATATCATCACGCTGCTCTGTCCCCAGTCCTGACCTGGCCGTCACTAAGTCACAGACAATACGCTGCTCTGTCCCTAGTCCTGACCTGGTGGTCACTAAGTCACAGACAATACGCTGCTCTGTCCCCAGTCCTGACCTGGTGGTCACTAAGTCACAGACAATACGCTGCTCTGTCCCCAGTCCTGACCTGGTGGTCACTAAGTCACAGACAATACGCTGCTCTGTCCCCAGTCCTGGTGGTCACTAAGTCACAGACAATATACTGCTCTGTCCCCAGTCCTGGCCTGGTGGTCACTAAGTCACAGACAATATACTGCTCTGTCCCCAGTCCTGGTGGTCACTAAGTCACAGACAATATACTGCTCTGTCCCCAGTCCTGGTGGTCACTAAGTCACAGACAATATACTGCTATGTCCCCAGTCCTGGTGGTCACTAAGTCACAGACAATATACTGCTCTGTCCCCAGTCCTGACCTGGTGGTCACTAAGTCACAGACAATAGGCCGCTCTGTCCCCAGTCCTGACCTGGTGGTCACTAAGTCACAGACAATATACTGCTCTGTCCCCAGTCCTGACCTGGTGGTCACTAAGTCACAGACAATACGCTGCTCTGTCCCCAGTCCTGACCTGGTGGTCACTAAGTCACAGACAATACGCTGCTCTGTCCCCAGTCCTGGTGGTCACTAAGTCACAGACAATACGCTGCTCTGTCCCCAGTCCTGACCTGGCCGTCACTAAGTCACAGACAATACGCTGCTCTGTCCCAAGTCCTGACCTGGTGGTCACTAAGTCACAGACAATAGGCCACTCTGTCCCCAGTCCTGACCTGGTGGTCACTAAGTCACAGACAATATACTGCTCTGTCCCCAGTCCTGACCTGGTGGTCACTAAGTCACAGACAATACGCTGCTCTGTCCCCAGTCCTGAACTGGTCACTAAGTCACAGACAATACGCTGCTCTGTCCCCAGTCCTGACCTGGTGGTCACTAAGTCACAGACAATATACTGCTCTGTCCCCAGTCCTGACCTGGTGGTCACTAAGTCACAGACAATATACTGCTCTGTCCCCAGTCCTGACCTGGTGGTCACTAAGTCACAGACAATACGCTGCTCTGTCCCCAGTCCTGACCTGGTGGTCACTAAGTCACAGACAATACGCTGCTCTGTCCCCAGTCCTGACCTGGTGGTCACTAAGTCACAGACAATACGCTGCTCTGTCCCCAGTCCTGACCTGGCCGTCACTAAGTCACAGACAATACGCTGCTCTGTCCCCAGTCCTGGTGGTCACTAAGTCACAGACAATACACTGCTCTGTCCCCAGTCCTGACCTGGTGGTCACTAAGTCACAGACAATACGCTGCTCTGTCCCCAGTCCTGGTGGTCACTAAGTCACAGACAATACGCTGCTCTGTCCCCAGTCCTGGTGGTCACTAAGTCACAGACAATACGCTGCTCTGTCCCCAGTCCTGGTGGTCACTAAGTCACAGACAATACGCTGCTCTGTCCCCAGTCCTGGTGGTCACTAAGTCACAGACAATACGCTGCTCTGTCCCCAGTCCTGACCTGGTGGTCACTAAGTCACAGACAATACGCTGCTCTGTCCCCAGTCCTGACCTGGTGGTCACTAAGTCACAGACAATATACTGCTCTGTCCCCAGTCCTGACCTGTGGTCACTAAGTCAGAGACAATATACTGCTCTGTCCCCAGTCCTGGTGGTCACTAAGTCAGAGACAATATACTGCTATATCCCCAGTCCTGACCTGGTCACTAAGTCACAATATACTGCTGCTCTGTCCCCAGTCCTGGTGGTCACTAAATCACAGACATATACTGCTATGTCCCCAGTCCTGACCTGGTGGTCACTAGGTCACTGACCATATGCTGCTATGTCCCCAGTCCTGGCCTGGTGGTCACTAAGTCACAGTTACAAAATAGGTTCTGGGGACAGGTGTCCCGTAGTCCTAGTGGTCACTGTCACAGACAATCAGCTTGCAGGCACTGTTATCCCTCCGTCCTGGGAGTCACTAATGTCACAGTGAAATTAATATTGTCCCCAGTCCTGACCTGGCAGAAGAAATCACAATTAGTTGGGTCCCCAGTCCTGATCCGTGCAATAACAAGTCAACATGGAGAAGACAACAGCGCAGCTAAACTGATGCTGATGCCCCAGTCCTGAGTCAGAGCAGCTCACTAATCTGACAGACAATCTGCTAGTCCCCAGTCCTGACCTGATGGCAGTCTAAGTCAGAGCAGCTAAACTGATGCTGATGTCCCCAGTCCTGGTGGCACTAAACACATGCTGACGCCGCTCTGTCCCCAGTAAACTGATGCTGGTGGTCAGTCTACAGTCAGAGACAATACGCTGCTCTGTCCCAGTCCAGTGGTCAGCTAAACTGATGCTGACAATAGCAGTCTCTGTCAGAGCAGTCCTGATGCTGACGCAGCAGTCTACAGTCAGAGCAGCTAAACTGCTGCTGATGTCCCTAGTCCTGTCTCACTAAGACAGCAAACTGATGCTGATCCCCAGTCCTGACCTGGCCGACAAGTCAAACAATGATGCTGATGTCTACACTCAGAGCAGCTAAACTGATGCTGATGTCTATAGTGCACTGTCCCCAGCTAAACTGATGCCTGATGGTCACTACAGTCAGAGACAAACTGATGCTGCAGTCCCCAGTCCTGGTGGTCACTAAGTCACAGACAATATACTCTCTGTCCCCAGTCCTGGCCTGGTGGTCACTAAGTCAGAGACAATATGCTGACTCAGTCCCCAGTCCTGATGTGGTCACTACAGTCACAGAGCTAAACTGATGCTGACAGTCCTGGTGGTCACTAGGTCAGAGCAGCTAATACTGATGCTGATGTCCCCAGTCCTGGTGGTCACTAAGTCTGACAGACAATATACTGGTCTGTCCCCAGTCTGATGCCTGGCAGTAACTAAGTCAACAGTTACAAAATAGGTTCTGGGGACAGGTGTCACCGTAACTCGACTAGTAGGTCTCTGCTCACGCCCCTTCAGCTTGAGCAGGCTGATGCTGATGTCACACTCCAGTAAACTGATGCTGAGTTACAATGTCAGAGCAGCTAAACTGATGCTGAAAAGAGCAGCTAAACTGATGCTGCAGTCTACAGAAGAAATCAGCTAATTGATGCTGGGAGTCACAGTGCAGAACAACAACATGGAGAAGACAACAGCGCAGCTAAACTGATGCTGACGCAGCAGTCTACAGTCAGAGCAGCTAAACTGATGCTGACGCAGCAGTCTACAGTCAGCGCAGCTAAACTGATGCTGACGCAGCAGTCTACAGTCAGCGCAGCTAAACTGATGCTGATGCAGCAGTCTACAGTCAGAGCAGCTAAACTGATGCTGACACAGCAGTCTACAGTCAGAGCAGCTAAACTGATGCTGACGCAGCAGTCTACAGTCAGAGCAGCTAAACTGATGCTGACGCAGCAGTCTACAGTCAGAGCAGCTGAACTGATGCTGACGCAGCAGTCTACAGTCAGAGCAGCTAAACTGATGCTGATGCAGCAGTCTACAGTCAGAGCAGCTAAACTGATGCTGATGCAGCTGTCTACAGTCAGAGCAGCTAAACTGATGCTGCAGTCTACAGTCAGAGCAGCTAAACTGATGCTGCAGTCTACAGTCAGAGCAGCTAAACTGATGCTGCAGTCTACAGTCAGAGCAGCTAAACTGATGCTGCAGTCTACAGTCAGAGCAGCTAAACTGATGCTGCAGTCTACAGTCAGAGCAGCTAAACTGATGCAGCAGTCTACAGTCAGAGCAGCTAAACTGATGCTGCAGTCTACAGTCAGAGCAGCTAAACTGATGCTGCAGTCTACAGTCAGAGCAGCTAAACTGATGCTGCAGTCTACAGTCAGAGCAGCTAAACTGATGCTGCAGTCTACAGTCAGAGCAGCAAAACTGATGCTGACGCAGCAGTCTACAGTCAGAGCAGCTAAACTGTTGCAGCAGTCTACGGTCAGAGCAGCTAAACTGATGCTGTTGCAGCAGTCTACGGTCAGAGCAGCTAAACTGTTGCAGCAGTCTACAGTCAGAGCAGCTAAACTGATGCTGATGCAGCAGTCTACGGTCAGAGCAGCTAAACTGATGCAGCAGTCTACAGTCAGAGCAGCTAAACTGTTGCAGCAGTCTACAGTCAGAGCAGCTAAACTGATGCAGCAGTCTACAGTCAGAGCAGCTAAGCTGATGCTGTTGCAGCAGTCTACAGTTAGAGCAGCTAAACTGATGCAGCAGTCTACGGTCAGAGCAGCTAAACTGATGCAGCAGTCTACAGTCAGAGCAGCTAAACTGATGCTGTTGCAGCAGTCTACGGTCAGAGCAGCTAAACTGTTGCAGCAGTCTACAGTCAGTCAGCTAAACTGATGCTGCAGTCTACAGTCAGAGCAGCTAAACTGATGCTGCAGTCTACAGTCAGAGCAGCTAAACTGTTGCAGCAGTCTACAGTCAGAGCAGCTAAACTGATACAGCAGTCTACAGTCAGTGCAGCTAATCTGATGCAGCAATCTACAGTCAGAGCAGCTAAACTGTTGCAGCAGTCTACAGTCAGAGCAGCTAAACTGTTGCAGCAGTCTGTGGTCAGAGCAGCTAAACTGATGCTGTTGCAGCAGTCTACAGTCAGAGCAGCTAAACTGATGCTGTTGCAGCAGTCTACAGTCAGAGCAGCTAAACTGATGCTGTTGCAGCAGTCTACAGTCAGAGCAGCTAAACTGATGCTGTTGCAGCAGTCTACAGTCAGAGCAGCTAAACTGATGCTGTTGCAGCAGTCTACAGTCAGAGCAACTAAACTGATGCTGTTGCAGCAGTCTACAGTCAGAGCAGCTTAACTGATGCTGTTGCAGCAGTCTACAGTCAGAGCAGCTAAACTGTTGCAGCAGTCTACAGTCAGAGCAGCAAATCTGATGCAGCTGTCTACAGTCAGAGCAGCTAAACTGATGCTGATGCAGCAGTCTACAGTCAGAGCAGCTAAACTGATGCTGTTGCGGCAGTCTACGGTCAGAGCAGCTAAACTGTTGCAGCAGTCTACAGTCAGAGCAGCTAAACTGATGCTGTTGCAGCAGTCTACAGTCAGAGCAGCTAAACTGATGCTGTTGCGGCAGTCTACAGTCAGAGCAGCTAATCTGATGCTGCAGTCTACAGTCAGAGCAGCTAAACTGATGCTGCAGTCTACAGTCAGAGCAGCTAAACTGGTGCAGCAGTCTACAGTCAGAGCAGCTAAACTGATGCTGTTGCAGCAGTCTACAGTCAGAGCAGCTAAACTGTTGCAGCAGTCTACAGTCAGAGCAGCTAAACTGATGCAGCAGTCTACAGTCAGAGCAGCTAAACTGATGCTGATGCAGCAGTCTACAGTCAGAGCAGCTAAACTGATGCTGATGCAGCAGTCTACAGTCAGAGCAGCTAAACTGATGCAGTCTAGTCAGAGCAGCTAAACTGATGCAGAGCAGCTAAACTGATGCTGTTGCAGCAGTCTACAGTCAGAGCAGCTAAACTGTTGCAGCAGTCTACAGTCAGAGCAGCTAAACTGATGCTGTTGCAGCAGTCTACAGTCAGAGCAGCTAAACTGATGCTGTTGCAGCAGTCTACAGTCAGAGCAGCTAAACTGATGCTGTTGCAGCAGTCTACAGTCAGAGCAGCTAAACTGATGCTGATGCAGCAGTCTACAGTCAGAGCAGCTAAACCGATGCTGATGCAGCAGTCTACAGTCAGAGCAGCTAAACTGATGCTGTTGCAGCAGTCTACAGTCAGAGCAGCTAAACTGTTGCAGCAGTCTACAGTCAGAGCAGCTAAACTGATGCTGTTGCAGCAGTCTACAGTCAGAGCAGCTAAACTGATGCAGCAGTCTACAGTCAGAGCAGCTAAACTGATGCTGCAGTCTACAGTCAGAGCAGCTAAACTGATGCTGCAGTCTACAGTCAGAGCAGCAAAACTGATGCTGACGCAGCAGTCTGTGGTCATCGTTACCTCTGACCATAATAACACAACACATCTGGATACCCTAAACCTTAACTAACTACATTCCATAAGTGTTAGTGTTATATTCATATCCTGTATAGCCTAGCCACAGTCCTACAGTCCTTAGTGTTAGGGTTATATTAATATCCTGTATAGCCTAGCCACAGTCCTACAGTCCTTAGTGTTAGGGTTATATTCATATCCTGTATAGCCTAGCCACTGTCCTACTGTACTTAGTGTTAGGGTTATATTAATATCCTGTATAGCCTAGCCACCGTCCTACAGTCCTTAGTGTTAGGGTTATATTAATATCCTGTATAGCCTAGCCACTGTCCTACTGTCCTTAGTGTTAGGGTTATATTCATATCCTGTATAGCCTAGCCACTGTCCTAAGTGTTAGGGTTATATTCATATCCTGTATAGCCTAGCCACAGTCCTACAGTCCTTAGTGTTAGGGTTATATTAATATCCTGTATAGCCTAGCCACAGTCCTTAGTGTTAGGGTTATATTAATATCCTGTATAGCCTAGCCACAGTCATACAGTCCTTAGTGTTAGCGTTATATTAATATCCTGTATAGCCTAGCCACTGTCCTACAGTCCGTAGTGTTAGGGTTATATTAATATCCTGTATAGCCTAGCCACAGTCCTTAGTGTTAGGGTTATATTAATATCCTGTATAGCCTAGCCACAGTCCTACAGTCCTTAGTGTTAGGGTTATATTAATATCCTGTATAGCCTAGCCACGGTCCTACTGTCCTTAGTGTTAGGGTTATATTCATATCCTGTATAGCCTAGCCACTGTCCTTAGTGTTAGGGTTATATTCATATCCTGTATAGCCTAGCCACAGTCCTACAGTCCTTAGTGTTAGGGTTATATTAATATCCTGTATAGCCTAGCCACAGTCCTACAGTCCTTAGTGTTAGGGAGTCCTTCTGTAGCTCAGTTGGTAGAGCATGGCGCTTGTAACGCCAGGGTAGTGGGATCGATCCCCGGGACCACCCATACGTAGAATGTATGCACACATGACTGTAAGTCGCTTTGGATAAAAGCGTCTGCTAAATGGCATATATTATTATTATATTATTATATTATTATATTCATATCCTGTATAGCCTAGCCACTGTCCTACTGTCCTTAGTGTTAGGGTTATATTCATATCCTGTATAGCCTAGCCACTGTCCTTAGTGTTAGGGTTATATTCATATCCTGTATAGCCTAGCCACAGTCCTACAGTCCTTAGTGTTAGGGTTCTATTCATATCCTGTATAGCCTAGCCACTGTCCTACTGTCCTTAGTGTTAGGGTTATATTCATATCCTGTATAGCCTAGCCACTGTCCTTAGTGTTAGGGTTATATTCATATCCTGTATAGCCTAGCCACAGTCCTACAGTCCTTAGTGTTAGGGTTATATTCATATCCTGTATAGCCTAGCCACAGTCCTTAGTGTTAGGGTTATATTAATATCCTGTATAGCCTAGCCACAGTCCTACAGTCCTTAGTGTAAGGGTTATATTCATATCCTGTATAGCCTAGCCACAGTCCTACAGTCCTTAGTGTTAGGGTTATATTCATATCCTGTATAGCCTAGCCACAGTCCTACAGTCCTTAGTGTTAGGGTTATATTAATATCATGTATAGCCTAGCCACAGTCCTACAGTCCTTAGTGTTAGGTTATATTCATATCCTGTATAGCCTAGCCACAGTCCTTAGTGTTAGGGTTATATTAATATCCTGTATAGCCTAGCCACTGTCCTACAGTACTTAGTGTTAGGGTTATACTAATATCCTGTATAGCCTAGCCACTGTCCTACAGTCCGTAGTGTTAGGGTTATATTAATATCCTGTATAGCCTAGCCACAGTCCTTAGTGTTAGGGTTATATTAATATCCTGTATAGCCTAGCCACAGTCCTACAGTCCTTAGTGTTAGGGTTATATTAATATCCTGTATAGCCTAGCCACTGTCCTATTGTCCTTAATGTTAGGGTTATATTCATATCCTGTATAGCCTAGCCACTGTCCTTAGTGTTAGGGTTATATTCATATCCTGTATAGCCTAGCCACAGTCCTACAGTCCTTAGTGTTAGGGTTATATTCATATCCTGTATAGCCTAGCCACTGTCCTACTGTCCTTAGTGTTAGGGTTATATTAATATCCTGTATAGCCTAGCCACTGTCCTTAGTGTTAGGGTTATATTCATATCCTGTATAGCCTAGCCACAGTCCTACAGTCCTTAGTGTTAGGGTTATATTCATATCCTGTATAGCCTAGCCACAGTCCTTAGTGTTAGGGTTATATTAATATCCTGTATAGCCTAGCCACAGTCCTACAGTCCTTAGTGTAAGGGTTATATTCATATCCTGTATAGCCTAGCCACAGTCCTACAGTCCTTAGTGTTAGGGTTATATTCATATCCTGTATAGCCTAGCCACAGTCCTACAGTCCTTAGTGTTAGGGTTATATTAATATCCTGTATAGCCTAGCCACTGTCCTACTGTCCTTAGTGTTAGGGTTATATTCATATCCTGTATAGGCTAGCCACTGTCCTTAGTGTTAGGGTTATATTCATATCCTGTATAGCCTAGCCACAGTCCTTAGTGTTAGGGTTATATTAATATCCTGTATAGCCTAGCCACAGTCCTACAGTCCTTAGTGTTAGGGTTATATTCATATCCTGTATAGCCTAGCCACAGTCCTTAGTGTTAGGGTTATATTAATATCCTGTATAGCCTAGCCACTGTCCTACAGTACTTAGTGTTAGGGTTATACTAATATCCTGTATAGCCTAGCCACTGTCCTACAGTCCGTAGTGTTAGGGTTATATTAATATCCTGTATAGCCTAGCCACAGTCCTTAGTGTTAGGGTTATATTAATATCCTGTATAGCCTAGCCACAGTCCTACAGTCCTTAGTGTTAGGGTTATATTAATATCCTGTATAGCCTAGCCACTGTCCTACTGTCCTTAGTGTTAGGGTTATATTCATATCCTGTATAGCCTAGCCACTGTCCTTAGTGTTAGGGTTATATTCATATCCTGTATAGCCTAGCCACAGTCCTACAGTCCTTAGTGTTAGGGTTATATTAATATCCTGTATAGCCTAGCCACAGTCCTACAGTCCTTAGTGTTAGGGTTATATTCATATCCTGTATAGCCTAGCCACTGTCCTTAGTGTTAGGGTTATATTCATATCCTGTATAGCCTAGCCACTGTCCTTAGTGTTAGGGTTATATTCATATCCTGTATAGCCTAGCCACAGTCCTACAGTCCTTAGTGTTAGGGTTATATTCATATCCTGTATAGCCTAGCCACAGTCCTTAGTGTTAGGGTTATATTAATATCCTGTATAGCCTAGCCACAGTCCTACAGTCCTTAGTGTAAGGGTTATATTCATATCCTGTATAGCCTAGCCACAGTCCTACAGTCCTTAGTGTTAGGGTTATATTCATATCCTGTATAGCCTAGCCACAGTCCTACAGTCCTTAGTGTTAGGGTTATATTAATATCCTGTATAGCCTAGCCACTGTCCTACTGTCCTTAGTGTTAGGGTTATATTCATATCCTGTATAGGCTAGCCACTGTCCTTAGTGTTAGGGTTATATTCATATCCTGTATAGCCTAGCCACAGTCCTACAGTCCTTAGTGTTAGGGTTATATTAATATCATGTATAGCCTAGCCACAGTCCTACAGTCCTTAGTGTTAGGGTTATATTCATATCCTGTATAGCCTAGCCACAGTCCTTAGTGTTAGGGTTATATTAATATCCTGTATAGCCTAGCCACAGTCCTACAGTCCTTAGTGTTAGGGTTATATTAATATCCTGTATAGCCTAGCCACTGTCCTACAGTACTTAGTGTTAGGGTTATATTAATATCCTGTATAGCCTAGCCACAGTCCTACAGTCCTTAGTGTTAGGGTTATATTAATATCCTGTATAGCCTAGCCACTGTCCTACTGTCCTTAGTGTTAGGGTTATATTCATATCCTGTATAGCCTAGCCACTGTCCTTAGTGTTAGGGTTATATTCATATCCTGTATAGCCTAGCCACAGTCCTACAGTCCTTAGTGTTAGGGTTATATTAATATCCTGTATAGCCTAGCCACAGTCCTACAGTCCTTAGTGTTAGGGTTATATTCATATCCTGTATAGCCTAGCCACTGTCCTACTGTCCTTAGTGTTAGGGTTATATTCATATCCTGTATAGCCTAGCCACTGTCCTTAGTGTTAGGGTTATATTCATATCCTGTATAGCCTAGCCACAGTCCTACAGTCCTTAGTGTTAGGGTTCTATTCATATCCTGTATAGCCTAGCCACTGTCCTACTGTCCTTAGTGTTAGGGTTATATTCATATCCACAGTATAGCCTAGCCACTGTCCTTAGTGTTAGGGTTATATTCATATCCTGTATAGCCTAGCCACAGTCCTACAGTCCTTAGTGTTAGGGTTATATTCATATCCTGTATAGCCTAGCCACAGTCCTTAGTGTTAGGGTTATATTAATATCCTGTATAGCCTAGCCACAGTCCTACAGTCCTTAGTGTAAGGGTTATATTCATATCCTGTATAGCCTAGCCACAGTCCTACAGTCCTTAGTGTTAGGGTTATATTCATATCCTGTATAGCCTAGCCACAGTCCTACAGTCCTTAGTGTTAGGGTTATATTAATATCCTGTATAGCCTAGCCACAGTCCTACAGTCCTTAGTGTTAGGGTTATATTAATATCCTGTATAGCCTAGCCACAGTCCTTAGTGTTAGGGTTATATTAATATCCTGTATAGCCTAGCCACAGTCCTACAGTCCTTAGTGTAAGGGTTATATTCATATCCTGTATAGCCTAGCCACAGTCCTACTGTCCTTAGTGTTAGGGTTATATTCATATCCTGTATAGCCTAGCCACTGTCCTTAGTGTTAGGGTTATATTCATATCCTGTATAGCCTAGCCACAGTCCTACAGTCCTTAGTGTTAGGGTTATATTCATATCCTGTATAGCCTAGCCACTGTCCTACAGTCCTTAGTGTTAGGGTTACATTAATATCCTGTATAGCCTAGCCACAGTCCTACAGTCCTTAGTGTTAGGGTTATATTAATATCCTGTATAGCCTAGCCACAGACCTAGAGTCCATAAGGGGTATAGCCCAAGGTTAACCTCACACACACCAAAACACACCCTCACTAAATACAACCTACCCCTTTCCAGTGATCTGTGGCAACGTCAAGATATCCCCAGCCCCCAATTATCCAGAGCAGGATGAGACAGGGCAAGGCAGGGCAAAGCAGCTAGGAAAGTCTTTGGTTGGAGAGTCGGCTGGAGTCTTAACATTACCTACCATCCAAAACCCTCTCACCGCTACCACGGCAACAGAGAGAGGATTACTGGACTGTACCATTCTGTTGCTAGAGAGGGAATTAGAGTGCACAGCCATACAACATGGCCCCTTTCTGTGGCATCCGTGTGTGTGTGTGTGTCATTCTCTGTGTGTGTGTCCCACAAATTACAGATTACCACAACCAGAATTCTCATCTAAGCTGCAAAGAGAGGCGTGAATTTTAACTCAGAAACTTTATGCACAATTCTAAATGCATTTTATTATTATTATTATTATTATTATTATTATTATTATTATTATTATTATTATTATTTTTACCCCCTTTTTTTGAGGTCTCATTGCTCCAACTCCCCAAAGAGCTCGGGAGAGGCGAGGGTGGAGTCATGCATCCTCCAAAAACATGACCCGCCTAACCGCGCTCCTTAACACCCGCCAGCCAGCCGCATCAATGTGTCGGAGGAAACACCGTTCGACTGGCAACCGAGGTCAGCCTGCAGGCACCCGGCCCGTCACAAGGAGTCACTAGAGTGCGATGAGCCAAGTAAAGACCCCTGGCAAAACTCTCCCCTAAACTGGACGACGCTGGGCCAATTGTGTGTCAACCTGGGCTGGGTTGTGGCACAGCCCGGGAATGAACCCGGGTCTGTAGTAACGCCTCCAGCAGTGCGATGCATTTCCTTAGACCGCAGTACCACTCGGGAGGCCAAAGATTGATTTATTTTTAAATCAGTTTTATTTTATTAATTTGTATCTTAATGAGCCTGCAACCAAAATGTGAATATTTCCTGATTTTTTAATTGTACCTTTATTAACTTGGCAAGTCAGTTAAGAACAAATTATTATTTTCAATGACAGCCTAGGAACAGTGGGTTAGAGCGTTGGTTGACCCCGAGCTGACAAGGTACAAATCTGTTGTTCTGCCACTGAACAGGCAGTCAACCCACTGTTCCTAGGCCGTCATTGAAAATAAGAATTTGTTCTTAACTGACTTGCCTAGTTAAATAAAGGTAAAATAAAAATAAATAACAAACTGCCTGTTCAGGGGGCAGAACAACAGATTTGTACCTTGTCAGCTCGGGGGCTTGAATTTGCAACCTTCCGGTTACTAGTCCAACGCTCTAACCACTAGGCTACCTGCTCTAACCACTAGGCTACCTGCTCTAACCACTAGGCTACCTGCTCTAACCACTAGGCTACCTGCTCTAACCACTAGGCTACCTGCTCTAACCACTAGGCTACCTGCTCTAACCACTAGGCTACCCTGCCCCCCCTGTGTGGTGTATAATGGTGTTACGTCTCGGTGTAGTGGAGTGAATGTGCGGGAAAGAATCATTTCGAAGAACTCTTTAGTCATCGGTGTTGCAGAGAGAGAGAGCCGAGGAAGCATGTGACTTGTGTCTCTTGATCTGGCCCAAATTCAAGACAGGGAATCATCTCATTATGTCCTCTGGCAGTCAGGCAGATCACTGTAGTCAGCACAGCACACATACCCATTATATAACAGCAGCGAATGCCAACGTAAACAGACACTAAGCCAAGAAAAAAAAAAAAAACAGCGAACCAAATTCCAAATTAACAAATGCAAACGCACAGCACATAATCCTAACTGTCCTGCCTGACTGCAGGGCTACAATACTAAAGGCCCATCATACACCCATTCGCCCCTTGTAGTGACGACACATGACCCGGTCCGTGTCTGTCAGCTAGATTCTCAAATTTGGCCCTAAACACGGTGCGTCACATCACTGCTTGCACTGCCTTTTGGGAAACGCTACAGAACTTGCTGTACTCATTCCAGAGCAGCTGGATGGTTTAAAATCTTAACATCTGGACAGAGGAAAACTGGAGGCAAAATGTGTTGTTTCGGGATAAATAGCACTTAGATGGACACTTAGATAGACAGCTGGTACTTTCAGGTTGTACATGTTTCTGGGGCTTGTAGTCATGTTTTACATAATATTCTAATGACTGACGTAAGGTGGGAATATACCATTTGAAATATATAAAAAATAATTTGAAAATGTGGGCGTGATTTGTGCATTTAGGAGTTTTCTATTGGTTACATTGCAACAGTGAAGCTCAATCAAGCACAGCTAAAGTATTTGAAATGATTTCAAATTGTGTTTGAACCCAGGTCTGTTGATTTGAGCTTGCCATCTAACAGCGCAACAGGATTTCAGTTCTTATACCTCAGTCGGATGTAGTGTACGTTATCATCAACAGGGGGCAGTGTTAGGACTTGGGCAGAGCAGCCTATGGCTGAGAGAGAGCCAGCAGGGGTTAGTGTTGTAACTGGGCAGAGCAGCCTATGGCTGAGAGAGAGCCAGCAGAGCAGCCTATGGCTGAGAGAGAGCCAGGGGTTAGTATTGTAGCTGGGCAGAGCAGCCTATGGGTTAGTGTTGTAACTGGGCAGAGCAGCCTATGGCTGAGAGAGGGGTTAGCCAGAGCGGCCTTGGCTGAGGTATTGTAGCTGGGCAGAGCAGCCTATGGCTGAGAGAGAGCCAGGGGTTAGTGTTGTAACTGGGCAGAGCAGCCTATGGCTGAGAGAGAGCCAGGGGTTAGTGTTGTAACTGGGCAGAGCAGCCTATGGCTGAGAGAGAGCCAGGGGTTAGTGTTGTAGCTGGGCAGAGCAGCCTATGGCTGAGAGAGAGGGGTTAGTATTGTAACCAGGGGTTAGTGTTGTAGCTGGGCAGTATGGCTGAGAGAGAGCCAGGGGTTAGTGTTGTAGTGGGCTGAGAGAGAGCCAGGGGTTAGTGTTGTAACTGGGCAGAGCAGCATATGGCTGGCTGAGAGAGAGCCAGGGGGTTAGTGTTGTAGCTGGGCAGAGCCTAGCCTTATGGCTGGGGCTGAGAGAGCCAGGCAGGGGTTAGTGTTGTAGCTGGGCAGAGCAGCCTATGGCTGAGAGAGAGCCAGGGGTTAGTGTTGTAACTGGGCAGAGCAGCCTATGGCTGAGAGAGAGCCAGGGGTTAGTGTTGTAGCTGGGAGAGAGCAGAGGTTAGTGCTGGGCAGAGGCCTCCAGGGGGTTAGTGTTGTAGCTGGGCAGAGGCCTATGGCTGAGAGAGAGCCAGGGGGTTGTGTTGTAGCTGGGCAGAGCAGCCTATGGCTGAGAGAGAGCCAGGGTTAGTGTTGTAATATAATAATAATAGCCTAATATATGCCATTTAGCAGAGCCAGGAGTCATGTGTGCATACTTTACTACCCTGGCGTTAGGCCATGCTCTAGCTGGGCAAGAGCAGCCTAAGAGAGAGCCAGTGGTTAGTGTTGTAGCTGGGCAGAGCAGCCTAAGGCTGAGAGAGAGCCAGGGGTTAGTGTTGTAGCTGGGCAGAGCAGCCTAAGGCTGAGAGAGAGCCAGGGGTTAGTGTTGTAGCTAGAGCAGCCAAGAGCAGCATATGGCTGAGGAGCAGCCTTAGGTTGTAGCTGGGCAGAGCAGCCTATGGCTGAGAGAGAGCCAGGGGTTAGTGTTGTAGCTGGGCAGAGCAGCCTATGGCTGAGAGAGAGCCAGGGGTTGTTGTAGCTGGGCAGGTGTTGTAGCTGGGCAGAGCAGCCTATGGCTGAGAGAGAGCCAGGGGTTAGTGTTGTAGCTGGGCAGAGCAGCCTATGGCTGAGAGAGAGCCAGGGTTAGTGTTGTAGCTGGGCAGGAAATGGCTGAGAGAGAGCCAGGGTTTGTTGTAGTTAAGAGGGGACTCTAATGGCTGAGAGGAGGAACTGGGCAGAGTGTCTTTACAGGGGGTTAGCAGCCTATGGCTGAGAGCAGCCTATGGCTGAGAGAAATAGATCCAATCCTTCCTTACCTTCTCCTCCCTTTCCTCCTTTGTTATGCAGGGCCTTTCGTCTTTGTTTCTTGCCAGAAGGATGTGACTTTACAAGAGCGACTCTGCAACAGGCGTCTTTAGGGATGGTGTCTTTACAGGAGGTGTCTTTATAGGAGGTGACTCTGGAGGAGATGTCTTTTGGGGAGGTGACTCTGGAGGAGGTGTCTTTAGAGGATGTGACTCTGGAGGAGGTGTCTTTACAGGAGGTGTCTTTAGAGGAGGTGAGTCTGGAGGAGGTGTCTTTACAGGAGGTGTCTTTAGAGGAGGTGAGTCTGGAGGAGGTGTCTTTACAGGAGGTGTCTTTAGCGGAGGTGACTCTGGAGGAGATGTCTTTAGGGGAGGTGGCTCTGAAGGAGGTGTCTTCACAGGAGGTGTCTTTACAGGAAGTGTCTTTAGGGAGATGACTCTGGAGGAGATGACTCTGGATTGACAGTTGCCTCTGGAGCCTCAGCACCTCCTTCTGGGACTCCCTTAGCAGCCTCTCAAACTCCACTACGCCAGACGGGACTGGGGAGCCCTGCAACACATAGAGGTCAAAGATATTTCAACATACAAAAATATTTGCCCCCTTTCTAATTTTCTCTATTTTTGCATATTTTGGACAATGAATAGTATCAGATCTTCAACCCAAAACCTAATATTAGATAACGGAACTGGAGAGAACAAATTACAACAATTACATACTTATTTAATTTATTTCATGAACAAAGTTATGCAACACCCAATGCCCCTGTGTGAAAAAGTACTTGCCCCCTAACACTCAATAACTGGTTGTGCCTCCTTCAGCTGCAATGACGCCAACCAAACACTTCCTGTAGTTAGTTGTTGATCAGTCTCTCACTTCGCTGTGGAGGAATTTTGTCCCACTCTTCCTGTAGTTGTGGATCAGTCTCTCACTTCGCTGTGGAGGAATTTTGTCCCACTCTTCCATGCAGAACTGTTTTAACTCAGCGACATTTGTGGGTTTTCAGACATGAACTGCTCGTTTAAAGTCCTGCCACAACATCTCAAATGGGATTAGGTCTGGACTTGGACTAGGCCATTCAAAACATTTCAAATTTGTTGCTTTTTAGCCATTTTCACATAGACTTGATTGTGTATTTTGGATAATTATCTTGCTGCATGACCCAGCAGTGCTTCAGCTCACAGACAGATGGCGGCAACGTAGCCTAGTGGTTAGAGCGTTGGACTAGGAACCGGAAGGTTGCGAGTTCAAACCCCTGAGCTGACAAGGTACAAATCTGTCGTTCTGCCCCCTGAACAGGCAGTTAACCCACTGTTCCCAGGCCGTCATTGAAAATAAGAATGTGTTCTTAACTGACTTGCCTGGTTAAATAAAGGTAAAACAAAATAAAATAAATAAATAAATGGCCTGACATTATCCTGTAGAAGTGTCTGATACAGAGCATTCCTTCTATTTTAAGGCAAGTTATCCAGGTCCTGAGGCAGCAAAACATCCCCATCACACTCCCACCACCACGCTTGACCGTTAGTACGGAGGTTCTTACTGTGGACCGTTTGGTTTCCATCCAGGCATAATGGGACCCATGTCATCCAAAAAGTTGACTCAAATTTGCCACAAAAGCACCTGGATGATCATCAAGACTCGTGGAAGAATGTTCCACGGAGAGATGAGTCAGAAGTATAACTTTTTTTGACGACATGTTGATGAGTATAAGGGGGAAATTACTTTTTTTTTCACACAGGGGCATTGGGTGTTGCATAACTTTGTTTCTGAAATAATTAATTATTTTAATTAAATAAGAATGTAATTGTTATGTTATTTGTTCACTCGGGTTCTGGCGGGAAGTGAGCTGGCAAATCCAAGATGCCATAGTCTGCCGTTGAGCCTAATGCCTATTTTTAAATGATTTGTCTCTTTGACTGTCTGTGACTAAGATCTAATTTTCCTGGACTTAACATCTGCTTGGGAGTATTACCCCCACAACAACGGCTTCACAGACATTACTGCTGGATCAAACTACCTATCATCAATTCAGTTCACCCTGGGATAATACTCCCATCAATTCAGTTCACCCTGGGATAATACTCCCATCAATTCAGTTCACCCTGGGATAATACTCCCATCAATTCAGTTCACCCTGGGATAATACTCCCATCAATTCAGTTCACCCTGGGATAATACTCCCATCAATTCAGTTCACCCTGGGATAATACTCCCATCAATTCAGTTCACCCTGGGATAATACTCCCATCAATTCAGTTCACCCTGGGATAATACTCCCATCAATTCAGTTCACCCTGGGATAATACTCCCATCAATTCAGTTCACCCTGGGATAATACTCCCATCAATTCAGTTCACCCTGGGATAATACTCCCAAGCAGATGTTAAGTCCAGAAAAATTAGATCTTAGTCGCAGACAGTCAAAGAGAGAAATCATTTTGAAATAGTTATTTACAACCTCTTCTCACCACTGACATCTATCTACACATGTGCATCAGTACAGCCCAGTCACCAGTTCAGGCTTAGAGAGAGGGTTTATCCTGCCCAGCAGAGGGCAGAACTGAGGCATTATAGACCTTCGATGAGGTTGGTGAATAGGACCGACTACAATGGATGATACAGTGATCCTTTAGTGGGCCTACTACTCCTCTTAGATAATAGGGTTTCTTATTGAAATGTTCAGTGCTTCGGATGAGTTTGAGCAAGAAGAGGAGCAGAACCACCAGTTATTGATTACATAATGAGTGACTAGTTATTTGACATGCAAGGTTTTGTTTTAGATCAGGGATTATGGAACGGTCCGTCTAAAAACACAAACTCCATGTTGTTATTGAAAGGCCGTGTTTAGGGGATGAATTGGCTGCTGCTGGGATATGGTATTGTGTACCTTGGCTGTGCCCAAGCGCGTCTCCATCTCCCTACACTCCTGCTGCAGGACGGCGATCTCCTTGTCCTTGGAGAGCAATGTGTCTGCGTGCTGCGCCAGATCACGGGCTCGTTGACGGGCGAACGCCCGCTTGTACTGCTCCACCGGAGCTGGGGCATTCACCTAGACAGACGGGAAGGGTTAGAGGTTAAGGGTCAACACAAAGAAGGACTGTTCATCACAAATACGCCAGTTCTGACTGGTCGTGTTCTCATGTTATATAGTGGACTTATAGCCCTTGACCCGTTCATTAAGTATTATATAGTTTAAGTCTAGCTATTCCCTGTAGGCTAGTCATTCAAGGTTCCAACTCTCAGTCAAAAATCAACATTTTCAAATTATAATGTTTTCCTCTAATATGGTACTATTAAAGGCCCAGTGAACTATTTTTGTGAAATATATACAGTACCAGTCAAAAGCATGGATACACCTACTCATTCAAGTTTTTTTTTTTTACAACTATTTTCTACCTTGTAGAATAATAGTGAAGACATCAAAACTATGAAATAACACATATGGAACCATGTAGTAACCAACAAAGTGTTAAACAAATCAAAATAATTTTTGATTTTTTAAAAAGTAGCCACCCTTTGCCTTGATGACAGCTTTGCACACTCTTGGCATTCTCTCAAACAGCTTCATGAGGTAGCCACCTGGAATGCATTTCAATTAACAGGTGTGCCTTGTTAAAAGTTAATTTGTGGAATTTATTTCCTTCTTAATGTGTTTGAGCCAATCAGTCATGTGACTAGGTAGGGGTGGTATACAGAAGATAGCCCTATTTGGTAAAATATCTAGTCCATATTATGGCAAGAACAGCTCAAATAAGCGAAGAGAAATGACAGTCCATCATTACTTTAAGACAAGAAGGTCAGTCAATCTGTAAAATTTCAAGAACTTCTAAAGTTTCTTCAAGTGAAGTTGCAAAAACCATCAAGCACTATGATGAAACTGGCTCTCATGAGGACCTCCACAGGAAAAGAAGACCCAGAGGTACCTCTGCTGCAGAAGATAAGTTCATTAGAGTTACCAGCCTCAGAAATGGCAGGCCAAATAAATGCCAAATAATAGTTAAAGTAACAGACACATCTCAACATCAACTGTTCAGAGGAGACTGCGTGAATCAGGCCTTCGTGGTTGAATCGCTGCAAAGACTATAATTTGTTTAGAGTGAAGAGTGAAGGAAAAGCATCAAACAAGTGCTCAGCATATGTGGGAACTTCTTCAAGACTGTTGGAAAAGCATTCCAGGTAATGCTGGTTGAGGGAATGCCAAGAGTGTGCAAAGCTGTCAAGGCAAATTGTGGCTACTTTGAAGAATCTCAAATATAAAATACATTTTTATTTGTTTAACACTTTTGTGTTATTGGGTTATTTAATAGTTTTGATGTCTTCACTATTATTCTACAATAATAAAAAAAAAAAGTAAAAATAAAGAAAAACCCTTGAATGAGTAGGTGTGTCCAAACCTTTGACTGGTACTATATATATATTACCCCTACTTCCGGCGGCTATGTCTCCGGGGACAAATTAGCTAGCAACAGAAAGCTAGCTAAATATCCATGAATGTTTCACGTGTTTCGACCTGAACCTAAGATAGTTGGTGTCATAGTTGGTTTTGGTGTTTGAACCTGTTGTACCATGAACGTGTCTGATGGAGATCAACATAAGCACGCAGACGTGCGTTGTGGAGACGGAGAGCTCAGCACGTAACTGTCATTTCAAAGTGTTTTAATTAAATATCAAAGACAGTCTATAAATAACATTTAGGTCAGCCCTGTTCAAAAGTCAATTACAAAAGAAGAAGAAATAGATTTGGACACTCTGAAAGGTCTGTCTTTTGCTTCTCATTTGATTGCTGAGGCTTTACTATTGATTGTGCTGTGCTGCTCTAGGAAAAGGAGAAAGGGGGTGGGAGAAGAGAGAGAGAGGGAGGGTGAACAATAGAGAGGAGGGATGGTGAGAGGGAGAGAGAGAGAGGGAGGGTGAGAGGGAGGGTGAGAGGGAGAAAGAGAAAGAGGGCTAGAGAGAGGGAGGTTGAGAGGAGAAAGAGAAAGAGGGCTAGAGAGAGGGAGAAAGAGGGCTAGAGAGAGGGAGATTGAGAGCGAGAAAGAGGGCTATAGAGAGGGAGGTTGAGAGGGAGAAAGAAAGAGGGCTATAGAGAGGGAGGTTGAGAGCGAGAAAGAGGGCTATGGAGAGGGAGGTTGAGAGGGAGAAAGAGAGGGCTAGAGAGAGGTAGGTTGAGAGGAGAAAGCGAGAGGGCTAGAGAGGTAGGTTGAGAGGAGAAAGAGAAAGAGGGCTAGAGAGAGGGAGGTTGAGAGGGGAAAGAGAAAGAGGGCTATAGAGAGGGAGGTTGAGAGGGGAAGGAGAAAGAGGGCTATAGAGAGGGAGAGGGTATTTATAAGGCTGGTGAACAGGTCCTGTGTGGAATACTGAGGCAGCCAATGGGCTGGTGGCTGACCTGGTGGCCTGGATAGAGACAGGAGGTTGTACTAATTAGCCCAGGCCTGGTGGAGGGAGGGGAAGGGAGTGGCTGATTATCCCAGGCCTGGTGGAGGGAGGGGAAGGGAGTGGCTGATTAGCCCAGGCCTGGGGAGGGAGGGGAAGGGAGTGGCTGATTAGCCCAGGCCTGGGGGAGGGAGGGGGAAGGGAGTGGCTGATTAGCCCAGGCCTGGGGGAGGGAGGGGGAAGGGAGGGCTGATTATCCCAGGCCTGGTGGAGGGAGGGGAAGGGAGTGGCTGATTAGCCCAGGCCTGGTGGAGGGAGGGTGAAGGGAGTGGCTGATTAGCCCAGGCCTGGGGGAGGGAGGGGAAGGGAGTGGCTGATTAGCCCAGACCTGGGGAGGGAGGGGGAAGGAGTGGCTGATTAGCCCAGGCCTGGGGGAGGGAGGGGGAAGGGAGTGGCTGATTAGCCCAGGCCTGGGGGAGGGAGGGGAAGGGAGTGGCTGATTAGCCCAGGCCTGGTGGGGGGAGGGGAAGGAGTGGCTGATTAGCCGAGGCCTGGTGGGGTAGGAGCTGATTAGCCCAGGCCTGGGGGAGGGAGGGGAAGGGAGTGGCTGATTAGCCCAGACCTGGGGAGGGAGGGGAAGGGAGTGGCTGATTAGCCCAGGCCTGGGGGAGGGAGGGGAAGGGAGTGGCTGATTAGCCCAGACCTGGGGGAGGGAGGGGGAAGGGAGTGGCTGATTAGCCCAGGTCTGGGGAGGGAGGGGAAGGGAGTGGCTGATTAGCCCAGGCCTGGGGGAGGGAGGAAGGGAGTGGCTGATTAGCCCAGGCCTGGTGGGGGAGTGGCTGATTAGCCTAGGCCTGGTGGGGGAGGGGCTGATTAGCCCAGGCCTGGGGGAGGGAGGGAAGGGAGTGGCTGATTAGCCCAGACCTGGGGGAGGGAGGGGGAAGGGAGTGGCTGATTAGCCCAGGCCTGGGGGAGCGAGGGGAAGGAGTGGCTGATTAGCCCAGGCCTGGGGAGGGAGGGGGAAGGGAGTGGCTGATTAGCCCAGGCCTGGTGGGGGAGGGGAAGGGAGTGGCTGATTAGCCGAGGCCTGGTGGGGTAGGGGCTGGGATTAGCCCAGGCCTGGGGGAGAGAGGGGAAGGGAGTGGCTGATTATCCCAGACCTGGGGGAGGGAGGGGGAAGGGAGTGGCTGATCAGCCCAGGCCTGGGGGAGGGAGGGGAAGGGAGTGGCTGATTAGCCCAGGCCTGGTGGTGGGAGGGGGAAGGAGTGGCTGATTAGCCGAGGCCTGGTGGGGTAGGGGCTGATTAGCCCAGGCCTGGGGGAGGGAGGGGAAGGGAGTGGCTGATTAGCCCAGGCCTGGGGGAGGGAGGAAGGGAGTGGCTGATTAGCCCAGACCTGGGGAGGGAGGGTGAAGGGAGTGGCTGATTAGCCCAGGCCTGGGGGAGGAGGGGAAGGGAGTGGCTGATTAGCCCAGGCCTGGGGAGGGAGGGGAAGGGAGTGGCTGATTAGCCCAGGCCTGGGGGAGGGAAGGGAAGGGAGTGGCTGATTAGCCCAGGCCTGGGGGAGGGAGGGGAAGGGAGTGGCTGATTATCCCAGGCCTGGTGGAGGGAGGGGAAGGGAGTGGCTGATTAGCCCAGGCCTGGGGGAGGGAGGGGGAAGGGAGTGGCTGATTAGCCCAGGCCTGGGGGAGGGAGGGGGAAGGGAGTGGCTGGATTAGCCCAGGCCTGGGGAGGGAGGGGGAAGGGAGTGGCTGATTAGCCCAGACCTGGGGAGGGAGGGGAAGGGAGTGGCTGATTAGCCCAGGCCTGGGGGAGGGAGGGGGAAGGAGTGGCTGATTAGCCCAGGCCTGGGGGAGGGGAGGGGAAGGAGTGGCTGATTAGCCCAGGCCTGGTGGGGGAGGGGGGAAGGGAGTGGCTGATTAGCCGAGGCCTGGTGGGGTAGGGGCTGATTAGCCCAGGCCTGGGGAGGGAGGGGAAGGAGTGGCTGATTAGCCCAGACCTGGGGGAGGAGGGGGAAGGGAGTGGCTGATTAGCCCAGGCCTGGGGAGGGAGGGGAAGGGAGTGGCTGATTAGCCCAGACCTGGGGGAGGGAGGGGAAGGGAGTGGCTGATTAGCCCAGGTCTGGGGAGGGAGGGGGAAGGGAGTGGCTGATTAGCCCAGGCCTGGGGGAGGGAGGGGAAGGAGTGGCTGATTAGCCCAGGCCTGGTGGGGGAGTGGCTGATTAGCCTAGGCCTGGTGGGGGAGGGCTGATTAGCCCAGGCCTGGGGAGGAGGAAGGGAGTGGCTGATTAGCCCAGACCTGGGGGAGGGAGGGGAAGGGAGTGGCTGATTAGCCCAGGCCTGGGGGAGGGAGGGGAAGGGAGTGGCTGATTAGCCCAGGCCTGGGGAGGGAGGGGAAGGGAGTGGCTGATTAGCCCAGGCCTGGTGGGGGAGGGGAGGAAGGGAGTGGCTGATTAGCCGAGGCCTGGTGGGGTAGGGGCTGATTAGCCCAGGCCTGGGGGAGAGGGAAGGGAGTGGCTGATTATCCCAGACCTGGGGGAGGGAGGGGAAGGGAGTGGCTGATTAGCCCAGGCCTGGGGAGGGAGGGGAAGGGAGTGGCTGATTAGCCCAGGCCTGGTGGGGGGAGGGGGAAGGGAGTGGCTGATTAGCCGAGGCCTGGTGGGGTCGGGGCTGATTAGCCCAGGCCTGGGGAGGGAGGGGAAGGGAGTGGCTGATTAGCCCAGGCCTGGGGAGGGAGGGGAAGGGAGTGGCTGATTAGCCCAGACCTGGGGAGGGAGGGTGAAGGGAGTGGCTGATTAGCCCAGGCCTGGGGGAGGGAGGGGAAGGAGTGGCTGATTAGCCCAGGCCTGGGGGAGGGAGGGGAAGGGAGTGGCTGATTAGCCCAGGCCTGGGGAGGGAGGGGGAAGGGGAGTGGCTGATTAGCCCAGGCCTGGGGAGGGAGGAAGGGAGTGGCTGATTAGCCCAGGCCTGGTGGAGGGAGGGGAAGGGAGTGGCTGATTAGCCCAGGCCTGGGGGAGGGAGGGGAAGGGAGTGGCTGATTAGCCCAGGCCTGGGGAGGGAGGGGAAGGGAGTGGCTGATTAGCCCAGGCCTGGGGAGGGAGGGGAAGGGAGTGGCTGATTATCCCAGGCCTGGTGGAGGGAGGGGGAAGGAGTGGCTGATTAGCCCAGGCCTGGGGGAGGGAGGGGGAAGGGAGTGGCTGATTAGCCCAGGCCTGGGGAGGGAGGGGGAAGGGGAGTGGCTGATTAGCCCAGGCCTGGGGAGGGAGGGGGAAGGGAGTGGCTGATTAGCCCAGGCCTGGGGGAGGGAGGGGAGGGAGTGGCTGATTAGCCCAGGCCTGGGGAGGGAGGGGAAGGGTGGCTGATTAGGGCCTGGTGGGGGAGGAAGGGAGTGGCTGATTAGCCGAGGCCTGGTGGGGTAGGGGCTGATTAGCCCAGGCCTGGGGGAGGGAGGGAAGGAGTGGCTGATTAGCCCAGACCTGGGGGAGGGAGGGGGAAGGGAGTAGCTGATTAGCCCAGGCCTGGGGAGGGAGGGGAAGGAGTGGCTGATTAGCCCAGACCTGGAGGAGGGAGGGGAAGGGAGTGGCTGATTAGCCCAGGTCTGGGGGAGGGAGGGGAAGGGAGTGGCTGATTAGCCCAGGCCTGGGGAGGGAGGGGGAAGGGAGTGGCTGATTAGCCCAGGCCTGGTGGGGGGAGTGGCTGATTAGATTAGCCCAGGCCTGGGGAGGGAGGGGAAGGGAGTGGCTGATTAGCCCAGACCTGGGGGAGGGAGGGGGAAGGGAGTGGCTGATTAGCCCAGGCCTGGGGAGGGAGGGGAAGGAGTGGCTGATTAGCCCAGGCCTGGGGGAGGGTGGGGGAAGGAGTGGCTGATTAGCCCAGGCCTGGTGGGGGAGGGGAAGGGAGTGGCTGATTAGCCGAGGCCTGGTGGGGTAGGGGCTGATTAGCCCAGGCCTGGGGAGAGAGGGGAAGGGAGTGGCTGATTATCCCAGACCTGGGGGAGGGAGGAAGGGAGTGGCTGATTAGCCCAGGCCTGGGGGAGGGAGGGGAAGGGAGTGGCTGATTAGCCCAGGCCTGGTGGGGGAGGGGGAAGGGAGTGGCTGATTAGCCGAGGCCTGGTGGGGTAGGGGCTGATTAGCCCAGGCCTGGGGGAGGGAGGGGAAGGAGTGGCTGATTAGCCCAGGCCTGGGGGAGGGAGGGGGAAGGAGTGGCTGATTAGCCCAGACCTGGGGGAGGGAGGGTGAAGGGAGTGGCTGATTAGCCCAGGCCTGGGGGAGGGAGGGGGAAGGAGTGGCTGATTAGCCCAGGCCTGGGGGAGGGAGGGGGAAGGGAGTGGCTGATTAGCCCAGGCCTGGGGAGGGAGGGGGAAGGGAGTGGCTGATTAGCCCAGGCCTGGGGAGGGAGGGGGAAGGGTGGCTGATTAGCCCAGGCCTGGGGGAGGGAGGGGGAAGGGAGTGGCTGATTAGCCCAGGCCTGGGGGGGAGGGGGAAGGGGAGTGGCTGATTAGCCTAGGCCTGGGGAGGGGGGGGAAGGGAGTGGCTGATTAGCCCAGGCCTGGGGGAGGGAGGGGGAAGGGGAGTGGCTGATTAGCCCAGACCTGGGGGAGGGAGGGGAAGGGAGTGGCTGATTAGCCCAGGCCTGGGGGAGGGAGGGGAAGGAGTGGCTGATTAGCCCAGGCCTGGGGGAGGGAGGGGGAAGGGAGTGGCTGATTAGCCCAGGCCTGGGGGAGGGAGGGGAAGGGAGTGGCTGATTAGCCCAGACCTGGGGGAGGGAGGGGAAGGAGTGGCTGATTAGCCCAGGTCTGGGGGAGGGAGGGGGAAGGAGTGGCTGATTAGCCCAGGCCTGGGGGAGGGAGGGGGAAGGGAGTGGCTGATTAGCCCAGGCCTGGGGAGGGAGGGGAAGGGAGTGGCTGATTAGCCCAGGCCTGGTGGGGGAGTGGCTGATTAGCCTAGGCCTGGTGGGGGGGGGCTGATTAGCCCAGGCCTGGGGAGGAGGGGAAGGGAGTGGCTGATTAGCCCAGACCTGGGGGAGGGAGGGGGAAGGGAGTGGCTGATTAGCCCAGGCCTGGGGGAGGGAGGGGGAAGGGAGTGGCTGATTAGCCCAGGCCTGGGGGAGGGAGGGGGAAGGGAGTGGCTGATTAGCCCAGGCCTGGTGGGGGAGGGGAAGGAGTGGCTGATTAGCCGAGGCCTGGTGGGGTAGGGGCTGATTAGCCCAGGCCTGGGGAGAGAGGGGAAGGGAGTGGCTGATTATCCCAGACCTGGGGAGGGAGGGGAAGGGGAGTGGCTGATTAGCCCAGGCCTGGGGGAGGGAGGGGGAAGGAGTGGCTGATTAGCCCAGGCCTGGTGGGGGAGGGGGAAGGAGTGGCTGATTAGCCGAGGCCTGGTGGGGTAGGGGCTGATTAGCCCAGGCCTGGGGGAGGAAAGGGAGTGGCTGATTAGCCCAGGCCTGGGGGAGGGAGGGAAGGGAGTGGCTGATTAGCCCAGACCTGGGGAGGGAGGGTGAAGGGAGTGGCTGATTAGCCCAGGCCTGGGGGAGGGAGGGGAAGGGAGTGGCTGATTAGCCCAGGCCTGGGGGAGGGAGGGGGAAGGAGTGGCTGATTAGCCCAGGCCTGGGGGAGGGAGGGGGAGGGGAGTGGCTGATTAGCCCAGGCCTGGGGAGGGAGGGGAAGGGAGTGGCTGATTAGCCCAGGCCTGGTGGGGGGAGGGGGGAAGGAGTGGCTGATTAGCCGAGGCCTGGTGGGGTAGGGGCTGATTAGCCCAGGCCTGGGGGGAGGGAAGGGAGTGGCTGATTAGCCCAGACCTGGGGGAGGGAGGGGGAAGGGAGTGGCTGATTAGCCCAGGCCTGGGGGGAGGGAGGGGAAGGGAGTGGCTGATTAGCCCAGACCTGGAGGAGGGAGGGGGAAGGGAGTGGCTGAAGCCCAGGTCTGGGGGAGGGAGGGGGAAGGGAGTGGCTGATTAGCCCAGGCCTGGGGAGGGAGGGGAAGGAGTGGCTGATTAGCCCAGGCCTGGTGGGGGAGTGGCTGATTAGATTAGCCCAGGCCTGGGGGAGGGAGGAAGGAGTGGCTGATTAGCCCAGACCTGGGGAGGGAGGGGAAGGAGTGGCTGATTAGCCCAGGCCTGGGGAGGGAGGGGAAGGGAGTGGCTGATTAGCCCAGGCCTGGGGGAGGGTGGGGGAAGGGAGTGGCTGATTAGCCCAGGCCTGGTGGGGGGAGGGGAAGGGAGTGGCTGATTAGCCGAGGCCTGGTGGGGTAGGGGCTGATTAGCCCAGGCCTGGGGGAGAGAGGGGAAGGGAGTGGCTGATTATCCCAGACCTGGGGAGGGAGGGGGAAGGGAGTGGCTGATTAGCCCAGGCCTGGGGGAGGGAGGGGAAGGGAGTGGCTGATTAGCCCAGGCCTGGTGGGGGAGGGGGAAGGAGTGGCTGATTAGCCGAGGCCTGGTGGGGTAGGGGCTGATTAGCCCAGGCCTGGGGGAGGGAGGGAAGGAGTGGCTGATTAGCCCAGGCCTGGGGAGGGAGGAAGGGAGTGGCTGATTAGCCCAGACCTGGGGGAGGGAGGGTGAAGGGAGTGGCTGATTGGGGAGGAGGAGGAAGGGGAGTGGCTGATTAGCCCAGGCCTGGGGGGAGGGGAAGGGAGGGGAGGCCTGGGGAGGGAGGGGAAGGGAGTGGCTGATTAGCCCAGGCCTGGGGAGGGAGGGGAAGGAGTGGCTGATTAGCCCAGGCCTGGGGAGGGAGGGGAAGGGGTAGGGGCCTGGGGAGGGAGGGGAAGGGTGGGGCCCAGGCCTGGGGAGGGAGGGAAAGGGTGGCTGATTAGCCCAGGCCTGGGGAGGAGGGGAAGGGAGTGGCTGATTAGCCCAGACCTGGGGAGGGAGGGGGAAGGCCCTGGGGGGAGGGGGAAGGGTGGCTGATTAGCCCAGGCCTGGGGAGGGAGGGGAAGGGAGTGGCTGATTAGCCCAGGCCTGGGGGAGGGAGGGGAAGGGGGCTGATTAGCCCAGACCTGGGGAGGGAGGGGAAGGGAGTGGCTGATTAGCCCAGGTCTGGGGAGGGAGGGGAAGGGAGTGGCTGATTAGCCCAGGCCTGGGGGAGGGAGGGGGAAGGAGTGGCTGATTAGCCCAGGCCTGGGGGGGAGGGGAAGGGAGTGGCTGATTAGGGCCTGGTGGGGGAGTGGCTGATTAGCCTAGGCCTGGTGGGGGGGGAGGGGCTGATTAGCCCAGGCCTGGGGGAGGGAGGAAGGAGTGGCTGATTAGCCCAGACCTGGGGAGGGGAGGGGGAAGGGAGTGGCTGATTAGCCCAGGCCTGGGGGAGGGAGGGGAAGGGAGTGGCTGATTAGCCCAGGCCTGGGGAGGAGGGGGAAGGGAGTGGCTGGTTAGCCCAGGCCTGGGGGAGGGAGGGGAAGGGAGTGGCTGATTAGCCCAGACCTGGGGAGGGAGGGGGAAGGAGTGGCTGATTAGCCCAGGTCTGGGGAGGGAGGGGAAGGGAGTGGCTGATTAGCCCAGGCCTGGGGGAGGGAGGGGAAGGGAGTGGCTGATTAGCCCAGGCCTGGGGAGGGAGGGGAAGGAGTGGCTGATTAGGGCCTGGTGGGGAGGCTGATTAGCCTAGGCCTGGTGGGGAGGGGCTGAGCCCAGGCCTGGGGGAGGAGGGAAGGGAGTGGCTGATTAGCCCAGACCTGGGGAGGGAGGGGAAGGGAGTGGCTGATTAGCCCAGGCCTGGGGGAGGGAGGGGAAGGGAGTGGCTGATTAGCCCAGGCCTGGGGGAGGGAGGGGAAGGGAGTGGCTGATTAGCCCAGGCCTGGTGGGGGAGGGGAAGGAGTGGCTGATTAGCCGAGGCCTGGTGGGGTAGGGGCTGATTAGCCCAGGCCTGGGGAGAGGGGAAGGGAGTGGCTGATTATCCCAGACCTGGGGGAGGGAGGGGGAAGGGAGTGGCTGATTAGCCCAGGCCTGGGGGAGGGAGGGGGAAGGGAGTGGCTGATTAGCCCAGGCCTGGTGGGGGGGGGGAAGGAGTGGCTGATTAGCCGAGGCCTGGTGGGGTAGGGGCTGATTAGCCCAGGCCTGGGGAGGGAGGAAGGGAGTGGCTGATTAGCCCAGGCCTGGGGGAGGGAGGGGAAGGGAGTGGCTGATTAGCCCAGACCTGGGGGAGGGAGGGTGAAGGGAGTGGCTGATTAGCCCAGGCCTGGGGGAGGGAGGGGGAAGGAGTGGCTGATTAGCCCAGGCCTGGGGGAGGGAGGGGGAAGGGTGGCTGATTTAGCTGGTGCAGGCCTGGGGAGGGAGGGGGGGGAGTGGCTGATTAGCCCAGGCCTGGGGAGGGAGGGGAAGGGAGTGGCTGATTAGCCCAGGCCTGGTGGGGGGAGGGGGAAGGGAGTGGCTGATTAGTGGCCTGGTGGGGTAGGGGCTGGTAGCCCAGGCCTGGGGGAGGGGGGGAAGGGAGTGGCTGATTAGCCCAGGCCTGGGGGAGGGAGGGAAGGAGTGGCTGATTAGCCCAGGCCTGGGGAGGAGGAAGGGAGTGGCTGATTAGCCCAGACCTGGAGGAGGGAGGGGAAGGAGTGGCTGATTAGCCCAGGTCTGGGGAGGGAGGGGGAAGGAGTGGCTGATTAGCCCAGGCCTGGGGGGGAGGGGAAGGGAGTGGCTGAAGGCCTGGTGGGGGAGTGGCTGATTAGTCTGAGGCCTGGGGAGGGAGGGGAAGGGAGTGGCTGATTAGCCCAGACCTGGGGAGGGAGGGGGAAGGGAGTGGCTGATTAGCCCAGGCCTGGGGAGGGGGGAAGGAGTGGCTGATTAGCCCAGGCCTGGGGAGGGTGGGGGAAGGGAGTGGCTGATTAGCCCAGGCCTGGGGGGGAGGGGGAAGGGAGTGGCTGATTAGCCGAGGCCTGGTGGGGTAGGGGCTGAGCCCAGGCCTGGGGAGAGAGGGAAGGGAGTGGCTGATTATCCCAGACCTTGGGGAGGGAGGGGAAGGGAGTGGCTGATTAGCCCAGGCCTGGGGAGGGAGGGAAGGGAGTGGCTGATTAGCCCAGGCCTGGTGGGGGGGAGGGGAAGGGAGTGGCTGATTAGCCGAGGCCTGGTGGGGGTAGGGAGGCCCAGGCCTGGGGAGGGAGGAAGGGAGTGGCTGATTAGCCCAGGCCTGGGGGAGGGAGGGAAGGGAGTGGCTGATTAGCCCAGGCCTGGGGGAGGGAGGGTGAAGGGAGTGGCTGATTAGCCCAGGCCTGGGGAGGGAGGAAGGGAGTGGCTGATTAGCCCAGGCCTGGGGAGGGAGGGGAAGGGAGTGGCTGATTAGCCCAGGCCTGGGGGAGGGAGGGGTGAAGGGAGTGGCTGATTAGCCCAGGCCTGGGGAGGGAGGGGAAGGGAGTGGCTGATTAGCCCAGGCCTGGGGGGGAGGGGGAAGGGAGTGGCTGATTAGCCCAGGCCTGGGAGGGGGAAGGGTGGCTGATTAGCCCAGGCCTGGGGAGGGAGGGGAAGGAGTGGCTGATTAGCCCAGACCTGGGGAGGGAGGAAGGGTGGCTGGTTAGGGCCTGGGGGAGGGAGGGGAAGGGGTGGCTGATTAGCCCAGGCCTGGGGGAGGGAGGGGGAAGGAGTGGCTGATTAGCCCAGGCCTGGGGGAGGGAGGGGAAGGGAGTGGCTGATTAGCCCAGACCTGGGGAGGGAGGGGAAGGGAGTGGCTGGGAGCCCAGGTCTGGGGGAGGGAGGAAGGGAGTGGCTGATTAGCCCAGGCCTGGGGAGGGAGGGGAAGGGAGTGGCTGATTAGCCCAGGCCTGGGGGAGGGGGGGAAGGGGTGGCTGATTAGCCCAGGCCTGGTGGGGGGGTGGCTGATTAGCCTAGGCCTGGTGGGGGAGGGGCTGATTAGCCCAGGCCTGGGGAGGAGGGAAGGGAGTGGCTGGTGCCAGACCTGGGGAGGGAGGGAAGGGAGTGGCTGATTAGCCCAGGCCTGGGGGGGAGGGGGAAGGGAGTGGCTGATTAGCCCAGGCCTGGGGAGGGAGGGGAAGGGAGTGGCTGATTAGCCCAGGCCTGGTGGGGGAGGGGAAGGGTGGCTGATTAGCCGAGGCCTGGTGGGGTAGGGGCTGATTAGCCCAGGCCTGGGGAGAGAGGGGAAGGAGTGGCTGATTATCCCAGACCTGGGGAGGAGGGAAGGGAGTGGCTGATTAGCCCAGGCCTGGGGGAGGGAGGGGAAGGGAGTGGCTGATTAGCCCAGGCCTGGTGGGGGGAGGAAGGGAGTGGCTGATTAGCCGAGGCCTGGTGGGGTAGGGGCTGATTAGCCCAGGCCTGGGGAGGGAGGGGAAGGGAGTGGCTGATTAGCCCAGGCCTGGGGAGGGAGGGAAGGGAGTGGCTGATTAGCCCAGACCTGGGGAGGGAGGGTGAAGGGAGTGGCTGATTAGCCCAGGCCTGGGGAGGGAGGGGAAGGAGTGGCTGATTAGCCCAGGCCTGGGGGAGGGAGGGGAAGGGAGTGGCTGATTAGCCCAGGCCTGGGGAAGGGAGGGGGAAGGGAGTGGCTGATTAGCCCAGGCCTGGTGGGGGAGGAAGGAGTGGCTGATTAGCCGAGGCCTGGTGGGGTAGGGGCTGGTTAGGGCCTGGGGAGGGAGGGAAGGAGTGGCTGATTAGCCCAGGCCTGGGGGAGGGAGGGAAGGGAGTGGCTGATTAGCCCAGACCTGGGGAGGGAGGGTGAAGGGTGGCTGATTAGCCCAGGCCTGGGGAGGGAGGGGAAGGAGTGGCTGATTAGCCCAGGCCTGGGGAGGGAGGGGAAGGGAGTGGCTGATTAGCCCAGACCTGGGGGAGGGAGGGAAGGGAGTGGCTGATTAGCCCAGGCCTGGGGAGGAGGGGAAGGGAGTGGCTGATTAGCCCAGGCCTGGGGAGGGAGGGGAAGGGGTGGCTGATTAGCCCAGGCCTGGTGGGGGGGGGGAAGGGAGTGGCTGATTAGCCGAGGCCTGGTGGGGTAGGGGCTGGCCCAGGCCTGGGGGGGAGAGAGGGGAAGGGAGTGGCTGATTATCCCAGACCTGGGGGAGGGAGGGGGGAAGGGAGTGGCTGATTAGCCCAGGCCTGGGGAGGGAGGGGAAGGGAGTGGCTGATTAGCCCAGGCCTGGTGGGGGAGGGGAAGGGAGTGGCTGATTAGCCCAGGCCTGGTGGGGGGAGTGGCTGATTAGCCCAGACCTGGGGGAGGGAGGGGAAGGGAGTGGCTGATTAGCCCAGACCTGGGGGAGGGAGGGGCTGATTAGCCAAGAGAGTTGACCAGTAGAGTTGAATGCTGCTTCCACAAGCTAAAGCCTACTACGTATTTAACCTTTTCCCTTTAAGAACATTACAATCTAAAGAGGAGCAGAGAATTTGACAATGTTATAACTGGCTACTGCTATAATACCTAAACTATCCACCTGGACAGCAATGCCACAAAACACATTTCATTCTTCTTCATAACCAATCACAATGACTCCATTTACTGTTTAGGGGCACTAGTAATTCTCAAACAATGACTGCAATTCATCACTCAGTGAACCATTCAGTGCTGCTCAATACAGTGATTTGATTTGGATGTTGCCACTTGTTAAGGAGTCAGGCCCTCTGGTGAAGGCCAAGACAGTGGACACGTAAGCTTTAATAAAAACAGTGACACTAGCAGGAACAGTGTTTATCTTTTCTTTCAAGCAGTCACGCCCTTCCATCATTGGTGCAGAGTTGGGTTCTTCAAGCAGTCACGCCCTTCCATCATTGGTGCAGAGGAGTGGCAAGCAGAGCCTGTATTGTTTTCTTTGACCGTTTTTATGAGCCTTCCTGATGCAGGGTTTGCACTTTTGGAACTATTCCATTGGTTCAAATGTGCCAGGCAACTCAATCAAGCATAGCTCAAAGTGTGAAAACTACTACTTGAGCCCAAGTCTGCAGAGCAGTGAAGAGGTTAACACTTGCTAGCGGGACACCTGTCGACAACATCCGGTGAAATTGGAGGGCAATTCAAATAAATAATCGTAATATTAAACATTTTATGAACATACAAGTATGTTATATCGGTTACAAAATCAGGAAGACTGATTTTCCACTGTGACTCTTTGTACCAAAACTCCAAATTCTTCCTCGTTTTGGAAGAAACACGCCTGAAACCTTGAACAAAGACTTTTGACACCTAGTGGAAGCCATAGAAATTGCAATCTGGGAGCTGGAATTGCATAGGACCCATAGCTTTCCATTATAAGAGCCTGGGACCTCAAAATAAAATATTTTGGTTGGTTTTTCTTTGGATTTTCTCCTACCATATCAATTGTGTTATAGTCTCATACATTATTTCAACATTTCTACAAATTTCAAAGTGTTTTCTACCCAATGATACTAATTATATACATATCCTGGCTTCTGGGCCTGAGTAACAGGCAGTTTACTTTGGGCACGTCAGTCAGGCGGAAATTCTGAAATTCTGAATTCTGAAAAAAGGAACCTTGCCTAGTTAAATTAAGGTAAAAGAAAATAAATTACATTTACAGATACCTGAAACTGTTGCCTATTGCCATTTACAGATACCTCAAACGGGTACAAGCTGGCCTATTACCGTTTACAGATATATCTAGTGCCTTACTGCAAGGCTTAGAGAACAAATTCGTATTTATAATGACAGCCTAGGAACAGTGGGTTAACGACAGATGTTTACCTCGTTCAGCTCGGGGTAACAGGCAGTGCGTACCCATTTGAGGTATCTGTAAACAGGGATAGGCGTCTCTGTCTATACCACTGAGGTATGGTCTAGACTATATGTGTACAGAGTAAGGCACTAGAGTCTAGACCAGTGGTTGCCAACCAGTCAATAGCGATATTTCTGTAGAAAAGCTAAGAAACGATAAAGGCTTGCGCTCCTTTTTTAAAATCGTGTTGAGCTGTTGCCGGTAGGTGCACTTGATTCAAAAGTCCTGCGCACCGAGTAAGCAAAGTGTTCCTATGAGACAAACTCAACGCCTACCCGGTGGACCTGCAAATCTGTGACTAAATCGAGTAAATCGGGTGCGTCACCTGAGTGGGTTGATGCACTGATGTGATCTTCCTGTCTGGGTTGACGCCCCCCTTGGGTTGTGCCATGGCGGAGATCTTTGTGGGCTATACTCAGGATGGTAAGTTGGTGGTTGAAGATATCCCTCTGTGCTCTGGCAAAGTGGGTGGGGTTATATCCTTCCTGTTTGGCCCTATCCGGGGTGTCCTCGGATGGGGCCACAGTGTCTCCTGACCCCTCCTGTCTCAGCCTCCAGTATTTATGCTGCAGTAGTTTATGTGTCGGGGGCTAGTGTCAGTTTGTTATATCTGGAGTACTTCTCCTGTCCTATTCGGTGTCCTGTGTGAATCTAAGTGTGCGTTCTCTAATTCTCTCCTTCTCCCTTTCTTTCTCTCTCTCGGAGGACCTGAGCCCTAGGACCATGCCTCAGGACTACCTGACATGATGACTCCTTGCTGTCCCCAGTCCACCTGGCCGTGCTGCTGCTCCAGTTTCAACTGTTCTGCCTTATTATTATTCGACCATGCTGGTCATTTATGAACATTTGAACATCTTGGCCATGTTCTGTTATAATCTCCACCCGGTACAACCAGAAGAGGACTGGCCACCCCACATAGCCTGGTTCCTCTCTAGGTTTCTTCCTAGGATTTGGCCTTTCTAGGGAGTTTTTCCTAGCCACCGTGCTTCTACACCTGCATTGCTTGCTGTTTCAGGGTTTTAGGCTGGGTTTCTGTACAGCACTTTGAGATATCAGCTGATGTACAAACCGACTGCTCTGTCCAATCGGATAGCTCAAATCACCGTGGCTACAGCGCATCCGTGACCCTGGTTACAGACATGTTTAATAGGCTACTAGCCTGCGTAAGATTGAATCACTTTTAAACCCATGACGACAGAGAGACTGGCAACGAACACAGAGCTGCTGTTTTTACGAGTGAGTTCATGTTTAAGTTTATATTCAGCACTGTCATTGTTTTTATTCAACGATATTACAAAACGAGCTTCTCCGTTACTTCCGCTCGGGCTGCAGCTGCAATGAATGAGTAGCCAAGTATCGATAGTCCTGCCTTTTATTATTATTATTAGCAGCTCGTCGTGTTGATTTTAGTATTAAGGAATATTTAACTTTCTCTGGTCATAGGAACAACATGAATTTGTACATGAGGCAGATGCGGTGCGACTTGAGTTTCGGCATCAGGTGGAAGACGGTGTCCCCTCTCTCTGGTCGTCAGTCTCACCGGAGGAAAGGAAGGAGAGAGCAGGTGGAAGACGGTGTCCCCTCTCTCTGGTCGTCAGTCTCACCGGAGGAAAGGAAGGAGAGAGCAGGTGGAAGACGGTGTCCCCTCTCTCTGGTCGTCAGTCTCACCGGAGGAAAGGAAGGAGAGAGCAGGTGGAAGACGGTGTCCCCTCTCTCTGGTCGTCAGTCTCACCGGAGGAAAGGAAGGAGAGAGCAGGTGGAAGACGGTGTCCCCTCTCTCTGGTCGTCAGTCTCACCGGAGGAAAGGAAGGAGAGAGCAGGTGGAAGACGGTGTCCCCTCTCTCTGGTCGTCAGTCTCACCGGAGGAAAGGAAGGAGAGAGCAGTGACCCTGAGATGCGGTTGGGAAAAGTCAGAAACTCGATCATCTTTCTAGAGCCCTGACTTTTCGAGCTGAAGATCAGTGACGTCGTGATTTGACCAGATGCAGGTAACACCAGTCCAGTAAAACTAAAAAGCTAATGATTTAAATTCATCAAAGAGCTGCACAGTGCCTCAAAGGTGCCAAACCAACTGATCTATTTTATTATCAAAGCTCGAGTTTTGAAATATAATATAGTCTGATTAATAACAATATTGGCAGGCCAATCATATAGCCAATATGCTGTGATAATGTATTAGGCCAACTGCCCAAACCTCATTCCTACAAAACTGTTTGTGTGAGGTTAATGTAAAAAAAAAAAAAAAAAATCTGAGCAGTAGCTTGCTTTTTGACTGAAAGTGATCTTGACTCAGAAAAGGTTGGTGACCACTGGTCTAGACTGTAGATGTAAAGTAAGACACTAGAGTCTAGACTATATCTGTAGAGTAGGTGTAGTGTACCATTTTGAGGTTAGCCTCCTGTAGTTTGTGTGCTCTGTCCTCCAGCCTCCGAGCGATGACAGCCAGCTCTATGTTCTTCCTCCTCAGACGCTTCACCTTCTCCTCCGTCTCCGGGGCGCTGCTCTTACGCTGCAGTGTGAGAGAAGGATAAAGAGAGAGGTCAGCGAGGGGAGGACGGCTCATAATAATGCCTGAAACGGAGCAAATGGAATGGCATGGAAACCATGGAAACCATGGAGACCATGTGCTTGGTGTATTTGATACCATTCCATTTATTCTGCTCCAGCCGTTACCATGAGCCCGTCCTCCCCAATTAAGGTGCCACCTACACCGTGTGAGAGAGATGTATCACAACCCTCCTCCACAGGCCTGCAGCTCTGTCTGACACAGCAGGACAGGACAGGTGTTGTGAGAACAGGACCAAAATAGTACAGTAGCTGGAACTGAAGAGAAGAGCTCAAAAGACAAAAGCTAGTTCTGGTTTTAAGTTTTAACTCCACAGCTCTGGAAACTTTTTCCCAAGACCCTTGGAACTTGGTCTTTTGTGGGGCAATTCCACTGTAACAGAGTGACGCTGAGAATACCATCGTTCCCTTTAAAATGTATGTCAACAAACAAACAAAAACAACGATATACAATGTTAAACAAGCCATACAACTCTACTTCCACAGAACATTTGACAAAAACGGTTTGTGTCGTCATTCTGTTAACAAACTTTGCATCTGCACTGTTCAAGTAAATGTGCTTTTGTAAAATGTTCCGTGGAAATGGTTAAAAGTAGTCCTTGAGAATAGAGTTACGGTCAATCAATGTTTTTGCTTGACATACATTTTAAGGCCAGGCAAGACACCTTAATAGGGAGTTTTGTTCCACTTAATCAGATCACAATCAACTTTTACCAGTTGAGTGTAGACACAGTTGAATGTAGACACAAATATTTTTGTAGAAACAGTTCATAAGTATTTTTCTAAATGTACAAATGAACCGATATGTCATTAATTACATATTTGCATACCATGCAAATTAACTTTTCCTAACACCGGCTAAAGTAAATATTTACATGTCATTTTGTTAAGACATACTTGTCCAGAGCAGATTGTGGATAATTACTATTTTCATCTTTCTATCTGTCAAGTACTAAATATTTTTTGGTGGCATTTTCTCCCCTAAATAAAGATAACATATCAACAATTCCCTCTGGGAGAATACAGTGCATTCGGAAAGTATTCAGACCCCTTGACCTTTTCCACATTTTGCTAGGTTACAGCCTTATTCTAAAATGGATTAAAACGTTTTTTTCCCTCATCAATCTACACAATAACGACAAAGCAGAAACAAGTTTTGACGTTTTTGCTCATTTATAATAATAATTTAAAAAAATAATGAAATATCAAATTGACATAAATATTCAGACCCTTTATTCAGTACTTTGTTGAAGAACCTGGCAGCGATTACAGCCTCGAGTCTTCTTGAGTATGACGCTACAAGGTTGCCACACCTGTATTTGGGAGTTTCTCCCATTCTTCTCTGCAGATCCTCTCAAGCTCTGTCAGGTTGTACGGGGCATTGCTGCACAGCTATTTTTAGGTCTCTCCAGAGATGTTTGATCGGGTTCAAGTTCGGGCTCTGGTTGGGCCACTCAAGGACATTCAGAGACTTGTCCAGAAGCCACTCCTGCGTTGTCTTGGCTGTGTGCTTAAGGTCGTTGTCCTGTTGGAAGGTGAACCCCACCCCAGTCTGAGGTCCTGAGCAGGTTTTTATCAAGGATCTCTCTGTACTTTGCTCAATTCATCTTTGCCTCGATCCTGACTCGTCTCCCAGTCCCTGCCGCTGAAAAACATCCCCACAGCATGATGCTGCCACCACCATGCTTCACCGTAGGGATGGTGCCAGGTTTCCTCCAGGTGTGACGCTTAGCATTCAGGCCAAAGAGTTCAATCTTGGTTTCATCAGACCAGAGACTTTTGCTTCTCATGGTCTGAGAGTCTTTAGGTGCCTTTTGGCAAACTCCAAGTGGGCTGCCATGTGCCTTTTACTGAGGAGTGGCTTCCATCTGGCCATTGTACCATAAAGGCTTGGAGTCTATATGCTGTACATTGTGTGCAAAAGGCATGAGGAGGTAGGCGAATAATTACAATTTAGCAGATTAACACTGGAGTGATAAATGAGCAGATGATAATGTGCAAGTAGACATACTGGTGTGCAAAAGAGCAGAAAAGTAAATAAATAAAAACAGTACGGGGATGAGGTAGGTAAATTGGGTGGGCCATATACCAATGTACTATGTACAGCTGCAGCGATCGGTTAGCTGCTCAGATAGCAGATGTTTAAAGTTGGTGAGGGAGATAAAAGTCTCCAACTTCAGAGATTTTTGCAATTCGTTCCAGTCACAGGCAGCAGAGAACTGGAAGGAAAGGCGGACAAATGAGGTGTTGGCTTTACGGATGATCAGTGAGATACACCTGCTGGAGCGCGTGCTACGGGTGGGTGTTGCCATCGTGACCAGTGAACTGAGATAAGGCAGAGCTTTACCTAGCATGGACTTGTAGATGCCCTGGAGCCAGTGGGTCTGGCTACAAATATGTAGTGAGGGCCAGCCGACTAGAGCATACTGTGATGGGTGGTGTAAAGTGATTTGGTAACAAAACGGATGGCACTGTGATAAACTGCATTCAGTTTGCTGAGTAGAGAATTGGAAGAGTATTGGAAGCAGTGTGACAGGGTCTAAGTTTGTTGGTTCAGTACCACTACGTCTTGGCTCATTCAATGAGACAGGGTCTAGGTCTACTGGTTCAGTACCATTACGTCTTGGCTCATTCAGTGTGACAGGGTCTAGGTCTGCTGGTTCAGTACCACTACGTGATTAAGTACTGCTACATGCGGTCGTAGGCTCTGACAGTTCTAGCAGTTTAAGATTTGTTTGCCTTTATCATGTTTGGCTGGTGTTACGAGCCGCGTGGGGCTGGTGTTACGAGCCGCGTGGGGCTGGTGTTACGAGCCGCGTGGGGCTGGTGTTACGAGCCGCGTGGGGCTGGTGTTACGAGCCGCGTGGGGCTGGTGTTACGAGCCGCGTGGGGCTGGTGTTACGAGCCGCGTGGGGCTGGTGTTACGAGCCGCGTGGGGATGGTGTTACGAGCCGCGTGGGGCTGGTGTTACGAGCCGCGTGGGGCTGGTGATACGAGCCGCGTGGGGCTGGTGATACGAGCCGCGTGGGGCTGGTGATACGAGCCGCGTGGGGCTGGTGTTACGAGCCGCGTGGGGCTGGTGTTACGAGCCGCGTGGGGCTGGTGTTACGAGCCGCGTGGGGCTGGTGATACGAGCCGCGTGGGGCTGGTGATACGAGCCGCGTGGGGATGGTGTTACGAGCCGCGTGGGGCTGGTGTTACGAGCCGCGTGGGGCTGGTGTTACGAGCCGCGTGGGGCTGGTGTTACGAGCCGCGTGGGGCTGGTGTTACGAGCCGCGTGGGGCTGGTGTTACGAGCCGCGTGGGGCTGGTGTTACGAGCCGCGTGGGGATGGTGTTACGAGCCGCGTGGGGCTGGTGTTACGAGCCGCGTGGGGCTGGTGTTACGAGCCGCGTGGGGCTGGTGTTACGAGCCGCGTGGGGCTGGTGTTACGAGCCGCATGGGGATGGTGTTACGAGCCGCGTGGGGCTGGTGTTACGAGCCGTGTGGGGCTCGTGTTGCAGACGCGTGGGGATGGTGTTACGAGCCTCGTGGGGCTGGTGTCACAAGCTGCGTGGGACTGGTGTTACGAGCCGCGTGGGGCTGGTGTTACGAGCCGCGTGGGGCTGGTGTTACGAGCCGTGTGGGGCTGGTGAGTTACCTGATGGTAATTGACCAATATGAACACAGCCGGCACTGAGTACGCAGTCAATACTACGATAATATTACAATAAACAATAATACAATTGTGAGTAGTCAGATTCATATAATTGTTTGATTTAAACATTTATCCTACATGCTGTGCAAGAAGAAAGATTTCCCTATTAATCTGTTTACATGACACATCTGAAATCAAGCTACCTGATGGCACTCTGATAAACGCACAAAATCGGCAATAAAATGTATGTAACTTTTAAAACATTTTCTCATATTAATGGACTAAAATATCCCGCATATCACATCATTTCACCACTTGGTGCCTGGCCTTAATGTGAATAATCTGAGTCTCAGCATTGTGGAATTGCCCTGTGTCCTAAACTCAGTAGAGTAGTGTAGTCAGGCCTCTAGCTCCCTCCTGTAGCCTGTTAGTCCAGGCCTCTAGCTCCCTCCTGTAGCCTGTTAGTCCAGGCCTCTAGCTCCCTCCTGTAGCCTGTTAGTCCAGGCCTCTAGCTCCCTCCTGTAGCCTGTTAGTCCAGGCCTCTAGCTCCCTCCTGTAGCCTGTTAGTCCAGGCCTCTAGCTCCCTCCTGTAGCCTGTTAGTCCAGGCCTCTAGCTCCCTCCTGTAGCCTGTTAGTCCAGTCTTAGTCAAGTCTAGCCCCTCCATAGAGTTAACAGTGTTTTACCAGCAGGCCGTTCTCCTCTCTCAGGTGGTTGCAGGTCTTCTCCATCTCATCCAGAGATCGCAGCAGCTCTGAGTTCTGACGCATCAGGAAGCCATAGTCAG